>NC_050511.2:69396338-69704910 GCF_012460135.2 Molothrus ater | reverse complement strand
GTCACAAATCACTGTTGGATGTGTCACTCTTCTTAGCCTTCCCTCAGGCCCCTCCTGGTGCGTGGGTGTGAGCTAAGGAACATGACTCCGAAACACACATTTAAACCCAGGGCTGGGGAGTTCACAGTAAGGTGACACTGCAAGTGTGATCAGATTCACAAAGAACAGCACTGGAAGGTTCCTCTTGTTCCTGCCTATTTTACAAACACTGCTGTCATTCCTCTGGAGGCTCCGACTGAGAGCGCAGTGGCTCCCACAGCAGAAGAGCACAGCAACACACGTTGAAAGAAAAAAGCCATTCCTGCAACGAGCTTTGCCAAATGCTACAATTTTCTGTGAAATCAGGGCCACTTTTCCATGCTCCTTTAGCCCCAGAGAGACAGAAACACTGAGTTCAGTAAGGTGGCTCCTAAGCCCCACAGCTTTTGGGCAGGATTCCTGCATCCCTTGTCAGTCCTGGTGCCTGCCTGTGCTGGCACCCCCCTAAAACAAAACACAACCCTAAAAATAAAACAAATTCTATCATAGATTCTTACTCGGCCTCTCTCCAAGATCTATGGCCTGAAAACCATTGTTACAAAATTTAACTACAGGAACACCTAACTCTGTCATGTCTGTGCTGTGGAATATGGGACTGGTGTCCCATTCCCTCTGTGGCCATGGCATTGTGCCTCCCCAGCTGTGTCTGACAGCCCCTGTGAGAGGAGAGGGGCTGGCACACGAGGAGGAGGGGACAGATAAATCAGCAGTTTGCATTCAGAGCTGAAATAACATGGCCAGGCGGACAAGATGCCAGCGATGCCCCTTCCCACCTCATTTGTGATGCTCAGGCCGAACCTCACTCTACAGATTTACAGTAGCGCCTGCCTGTTGCTGCTTTGTCAAACTTAATATTCCAGCAGCAAGCAGGAGCCTATTGATCCAAGCTTAATAAAATAGTATTTATGTAATTTTAATTTATTTTTAATTCAGCACCCAGAGTACTGCCAGACCTAACTGTTGCCCATTCCACCTGCAGACCAAGCCAGGACCCATCCAGGCAGCCGGCTCGCCCTCGGAGCGCGTGGTCTCCACCTACTGCTACAACTGCTCTCGCCAGGGACACCTCGGATACGTGAGTCTGGGCTGCATCGGGGGCAAACCCGTCCCTGAGCGGGGGAGACAGCTGCTCGCTGTGAAAAGCTAAACAGGTTTATTAAACCTTAACAAAAATACAGCAAGGGACTCCATAAGGAAAAAGCTGCAGCGCTGGGAGCTGCCCCTCATGCACACCACATGGCTGGTGCATCTCCAGGATGGATGCTCAGGCTTTTATACCCCTGGGGTTGCATCAGCCAGCCCTGGCCCCTCCCAAAGTCTGTCAGTCAGCTCTTCTTTGCCATTTATCAGTGCAAACTGCTTCCTTGTACCTGCATTGGAGCTCAGGTGCTGCCATGCCCACCCCCTGAGCACCCCCAAGCTTTTCCATCCCCACCTGCCCCATACAAGGGACACCTGTGCAGCTTCTTTGTACCTGTCCTGGACAGCCCAGCTGTCTGATGGCAACAATACAGGGGGGAAAGGGAGCTATGGGGGGAAAGAGGACATACATAATACAATAACATAACCGTACATCACTAAAGCTTCTCTTAATATTCACACAATAGTTATCTTTTAATTGCGAGAGCCAATCATCTCATATCCATCTATAACACACACTGTCTGTGTGGGGCTGGAGGGAAGAGCTGCAAGAGCCACGCTGGTGTGTGACACCAGAGTAGTGTGACCAACCTCGGTGGAGGCCAGTGAGTAAAGGAATCCCACCCATCTAATTTAGAGATGGGGAGGCAGGTAACAGCTGCTATCTCTCCTTGGGAGGTTCATTGAGTTGAGAGTGCCTGGGAGAGAGAATATTCAGTGGAAAACAGTTGCTGGATACAGCTTTCCTCCCCCTTTCTTTTTCTCCCACATTGAGCATCATGTCAGGGTTTTCACCATACTCAGCCCAACTATTTGAGTGGTGTTTTGGGAATCTTCCATTTCTGCCTGCTTGTGATGATCCTGACTTGTAGTTTCCTGGTTTAGGTCAACATCTGACCTAAGTTTGGCATTGTCCTTCTGTAAGGTGCTGCCTGGTAAAGGAGACATCATGAGCCTTAAGTGGCTTCAGTAAAACCAGGAGATGTGGCTGCACCTTCCAGGACATTCTGGTGATATTTATCACCTTTTTCAGTGCCTTTCATAACAAGTTCAGCTCTGTACCTGCAGTTACCAACACAGAACAAATAACAGGATCTTGTCAGTTATGGAATAAATGCAGGAGCCAAGCCACAGATATTCTAGAAGAGGAATGTTAATCATGCATTGGATGGGTTTAGCTTATTTTTTCCTGTGGCTTAGAAACAGCAAATTGCCAGCAAATTCCTCTCTTCCCTTCTGCCTGCTCTTGTGTGTCAGCCCATTCAACTATCCAGTACATTTTGTTAAAAGATTGGCCCTTTCGTTTAGTTTACTTTTATTAAACTGTCCAAGAAATGGCACTGGAGGAAGACAGACACACATGGATACAAGTAAGGCTGCTGTAAGACTAATGAGTAATTATTAGGGATGCTGTAAATTGATTGTTTAAAGGCCGATGTAAAAATAATTAGAAATTATATGTGAGGAGCTGATAGTAAATACTTAGATTGAAACTGGTAGAAATTGTACAAAATCAGAAAGAGAAGAAAGCAGCTCATGGACATTTTCTGTCTCTCAAAGCTAAGGAAGATAATAAAGTATTTGTAGTAATGTACAAGGAGCAGAAACAGCCTGAGCAAGGGCTGAATGAAAGGGGATAAGCCAATAGCAACACAAGAGGACAGAGGTACCAGATCTTCCTATGTTCACACCATTCCCAAAAACAGGAAAAACACTTGCAGGAAAACTGATTCTTCACTAAATTTTACCCAAACAAATGCCAAAAAGAAGGTGAGAAATGCAAAACACATCAAAAATGCATCTGTGATCTGCTGTGCCTCTGGAAGGGACAGAGGAGCAGGCAGGGACAGGGGCTGCCAGGGTGGCACTGAGTGGCAGCAGCAGCACACGCAGGAAAGCTGCTGGTCCCATGGTGCAGGCATCAGGTGAGTGAGAGCTCCTGACAGCTCCTGGAGATTGGAGAGGCCCAGGTGCCACTAGAATGGCTTCAAAGTGACAGACAGTGGAGTTAGATCAGCTGTCAGGAAGGAATTGTTCCCTGGCAGGGTGGGCAGGCCCTGGCACAGGTGCCCAGAGCAGCTGGGGCTGCCCCTGCATCCCTGGCACTGCCCAAGGCCAGGCTGCACACTGGGACAGTGGGAGCAGCCTGGGACAGGGGGAGGTGTCCCTGCCATGGCAGGGGTGGGACGGGATGGGATCCTTGATTAAGGTCCCTACCAAGCCAAGCCATTGTGGGATTCTGTGTTTCTATGATCTCAGCAGTATCTAAGAAGAGAAAGATGATGAAGCAAAGCACAGCAGGTAACAGGCAATTTACAAGGAGGATAAAGGAGAATAAAGCACCTGTCAATATCATGGTACCCAGATAAAAGGCAGAATCATAGGAAGTGTTCCTGTTAGCCTGTCTCAAGACATGGATAAAACTGTGTGCACAGCAGTGAAAAAACATACATTCCTGTTCCAGGTGTTTGGGAAATAGGCTGGCATGCCCATGATGCCAGAGTCAGCCCCTTCCTCGCCTCTGCTGTCTGTTCAGGGCTCTCCTGCTCTCGGGAGGTTGCGGTTTATTGCAGCCCTGACACATGTGAACAGTCTCTGTTTCGGCCCACACGTTTGAAGAATGAGTCAGAGCTCTTCAATTCTCAGTCTCAGAGTTGTTTATTGTATCTTAGCTATAAAAATTTTTCTCCTGCCCTGCCGAGGTCCGTCCAGCAGGACAATTCCAGGCACTCTGCCTGTCCCCGGGGTGGTGTTATCTCTTTATACTACAAACTACAGATAACGTGTTTACAATTACTTTCCAATACCTGTCATCTATGTTAGACAGTGAGCTTCTACTCTAAACCAATCCAACAGTGCCAACATCCCAGCAGAAGATGGAGGCCAAGAAGAAGAAAGGCTGGACATGCCCAAGTCCCTCCATCTTGTCCCCAAAAACCCCTATTCTAAAAACCTTAAAATCTACCCCTTCACCTAGTGATAATTTTATTATTACACTACTTGAACTTCCGTGGCTTTCAGGCCTTCATGCAAAGCTGTTAACTTGCTCCACGGGTCGTAATCAAACCCACAGTGTTCTGGGCTCTGTGCCAGGGTCTCTGAGCCCCCTGGCAGGGGTCCCGGCAACTCTGGGCACCCAGAGGGATGTAGTGAGTTCCAGGATCCTGCCCTTCTTTTTCCCCTTTCGTTAGAAACAGAAAACCCTCACCCTAACCCTAACCCTGCGGCCTGATGTGTTCACAGCAGCCTGCAGCAGGATTTGCCTGTGGTTTGTCCCTGCGAGGGAGTGGCACAGAGTGACAGTGACACAGTGACACCCCTCCTGTCTGTGGGCAGGCTCTGGCTGCCCATGGCTGCTCCCCTCTCCCCTTTGGGCTGCCAGCCCTCTGCAGCCCGGTGCCAGGCTGCCCTGCCAGGGCCCTGTGTGCCTCTGAGGGGCCAGGTGTATGCCCAGCAGGTGTTGGGTCCTGCCTGGCAGCAGGACTGCCCTGTCTCTGTGCCCAGTAGCTCTGCCAGCAGCTCACCTGGTGTGTGCCTGTCTGCACCTGGTCCTCGTGGCCTGTTCTGTGGGTGTTACAGGTGTGTGGTGACTGCAGGAAATTCCTTCTGTGGGCTCAGACAGCACCAGTGTCTCAGTGTGTGCAGGAGGGATTACCAGCAGGTCATGAAAATGTCACAAGTACAGAGCAGGACCTGCAGGCCTGGCCCATTTCACTCCAGGAAGTCCCCACTCAGCCAGCTCCAGTGACCTGAATGTGTTTTGCAGGAGTGCTCAGAGAAGAGGATGCAGGGGAACATGTTCCCCACTTCTCCCTTCGTCTACTACTACGATGATGAGTGCGACATCAGAAAGAGAGCCAACAGGTTAAAAAGAAAGGTGGCAGGTACAGTATGGTTTGGGAGATCCCTCCCACCTTCCAGTCCTGTGTTTGTGCTTTTTAGGAACATTGTGGGATTACTTTCATGTGTTGGGAAAAGCTGTATGGATTTGAACAGGTAGCCTGGTGGTAGTAAAAGATTTGTGACTTTACTCATCCGTGTCTATCATGGAAATTGACTGTGTCAAAGTCACTCAGGGAGCATTGTCAGATGTTTTAATTCTGAAAAATCTGCTGACATTAAAAATGCCATGAATAGGAGGAAGGGGATTAAATCACGATTTGTTAAGATTCTAGCCTGATGACAGGAAAAACCCACAGTGAAGAAATCTGCCAGAGATAAATTGTTGTCTAACTTCATACGTAACAGAGGAGATGTGTGATGGCTCAGGTGCCCAGCTCTAGGGGTTTCAGGTATTGAAATAATCCACTCTGCTTTCCAGACCTGCAGGAAGCTGGCCTCCTGCCGGAACAGCCTGAAACACCCTTGCAGCAAGAGCAGCTCGAGGTGCCCAGCCACAAGAAAAAGAGCAAACTCTGGAAAGAACAGCAGGGGAAGCCCAGCAGGAGCAGTGAGCAGCAGAGCAAGATGAAGGTGAAGCGGGCCAAGAAGGGCCAGGAGGAGAGGCAGAGGAGGGCAGCTGGAGTCCACGGCGACCCTGAGGATTTCCCTCGGGGGCACAAGCAGCAGGGCTGCAAGGGCAGCAGGGCCCGCCGCAGGGCCCTGCCCTGGGCACCCCCAGGCTGCAAGGCCCTGAGCGTGCAGCAGCCCCCAGAAGGTGCCAAAGGGAAGAAAAAATGGAAAAAGCAGAAAATTGCCAGTCCTGACAGCAGGGACAATCTGTTCCTTATAAAACAGAGGAAGAAGTCCAAGCAGAAATCCTGGTGATGGCAGGTAGCACTGGCATTCCCTGCTCTGGCTCTGCCATCTCTTTACTCCTGTCCCTCTCTTAGCACATGAACTGGAGTCTGTCCCTGTCCCGGCATGCTGGGCACCTTCTGACCACCCACCCTGTCCATCTCCACAGCCACAGGGACCACTCCATCTCTGTGAGCCGCCCCTGGCAAGCAGCACCCAGAGCTCCTGCCACAGCGGTCTACAATATGCTGTACGTTTATTTTCCTTGCTTGGGGGTGTGGGGGCACCCTGGGCTTGGCAGGCTTTGTTTGTTCAGCAGGGAGGTGTGGCTGTGCTGTTGGAGCACAGCACCTTTGGGGCCAGTGCCAGGGAGCTTTGGGTCGGGGGTGGATGGGGTGGAAAGCAGGAAGGTGGGTACAAAGCGGGTTCCCTCAGCCACCAGTCCCCTCCAGAGTGCAGGAGGGCCCTGGGCACTGCCCTCCCCCTGTAAGGGACATCCAGGTCTCTGCCTTGTGCTCTGGGATGCAGCAGTCCCCCACCTCACTCTCCAGAGCAGTGCCATCCATCCCTTGCCCTCCAGGCTCAGCTTTTGGGGATCCACCCTGTGCTGACCAGCTGGTCAGCAGAGCAGGAGTGAGCAGCTGGGCCTGGAACAGAGTTTACTTCTCCCACTAAATCTGTCCTTGTTCCTTGTAATGTGCTGGAGGAAAAAGGAATGGAGTATGAAGAACATACTTGGTTCCAGTCACACTGTGCTAAAATTTAATTTTTTTTAAAATTAAAGTTATTTTTGTACACTGGAATTCAGCATGTTGTTTTAAGGTTTGTAAGAGTAAAATGCTTTATCAAAGGACTAACACAAATAAAACTTTACATGAGAAATAGGAAGAGAATGGGTTTGTTTCTCATTTCCTTGCATTCCAAACGTAATTGAAAACAGCATCATGTTCTCTTTCCTGAGCTGAAACTGCATCACCACTGGCAAGAGTAAAGGAAAAAAGTAATGGATTTATACTCCAGTGTTGTGAAAGGGGAATTATCTGTAGCCTGCCGCTGTGTGAGGTGCTCTGTGCTGTACCAGTCCCCAGTGAGCAGCTGAGGGTGACAGCACAGTGTCACTGAGGTGCAGCTCCTCCCCTCCTGCAGCAGTCCTGTGTTAAATCAGAGACTCTTCATACCCTGAAAGGGTATCTGGAAAGGGACATGGGCCCCCAAGAAAAATGTGAGGACTCTCATTACGGCAGTGTTATCCCATGCTAGTGCTCCCTAAATTCATCAGGTTTTTGTTTAGCAAACTCAGCAGTGGGAACACAGGTGTTCTGGTGACCATGTCATCCTGTTTCAGAGGTATTTGTGATATACACTTGCATAGTATTTGCAAACCTGATGTCTAGCTTTGCTTCAGCATGTCCTTGGCAACAAAAATTAAGTTTTGCTTAACTTCATTTATTGCTTGATTGAAAAATTCCTGATGATACTGAAAAGAAAATCAGTTTTAGCCTTATTGAAAAAATACTAAGTTAATTCCACCCCTGAAAAGATTTGTTTTTAACATGGAAACAGCTCTTTTCCACATGCTGTGTTGTGCATCCCTTTCCAGTTTTGAATTCTGTGTTTTGAGCAGAAGTCACTTTGAGCCTGTAGCCAAACCCGCACAAGCCTGGCAGACAGGGAGGGTTGTTTCCAGTGGTTGCTGTGGCCTTCTGGCCAGCGAGGCTCTCTAGAGGTGAGTGCATTTCCTGCACCTCAGAGCGGTGCCTGTGCATGTCCCCGTGTGTTGCACTGTGATTTCAGGTTTCACCCCAGAACCTCGGGCTCCTCCCGTGATGGTTCCCTGCCAGGTGTGTCAGCCACCTCTCCTTTCCCTCCCTCACCCCTGCTGTGCACTGTCTGTCAATCCTGGCATTCCAGAAGGGCCTCGAGTGATTGGCACAATTCAAAAGATGCCCTCCACCCCTGGGGGCATTGGGCCATCCAGGTGTCCTTTGTCCCTTTGTCCCTCCCCTCCTGTCCCTGGCTGGTGCCTCCCTGCCCCTTCCCTCCCCTCTCCCCGGGGTTAAAGGAGCAGCAACCACGGGCTCAGGGAGTTCTGTGGGAGCTGGTGCTGCATTCAGAGGCCTGAGGCCCAGAATAAAGCTCTGGATCCAAAGCCTCCATCAGAACCGACTCCTTTCCTGCACCATCGCCTTAAAGCTTCTCCACCGAGGTAAACCTGAGCTCCTGCAAGCCTGGGCTTGTCCCCCAGTGCCCAGCTGCAGCATCCAGCTGGCCAAAGGTGTCTCTGGGGTAAAACACCACACACCCAGCTGGCCAAAGGTGTCTCTGGGGTGAAACACCACACACCCAGCTGGCCAAAGGTGTCTCTGGGGTAAAACACCACACACCCAGCTGGCCAAAGGTGTCTCTGGGGTAAAACACCACACACCCAGCCAGCCAAAGGTGTCTCTGGGGTGAAACACCACACACCCAGCTGGCCAAAGGTGTCTCTGGGGTAAAACACCCAGCTGGCCAAAGGTGTCTCTGGGGTGAAACACCACACACCCAGCCGGCCAAAGGTGTCTCTGGGGTGAAACACCACACACCCAGCTGGCCAAAGGTGTCTCTGGGGTGAAACACCACACACCCAGCTGGCCAAAGGTGTCTCTGGGGTGAAACACCACACACCCAGCTGGCCAAAGGTGTCTCTGGGGTGAAACACCACAGTGCCGCTGTTTGGTTCAGCAGCAAGGGCCAGACAAGCTCAGGCATGTCCCGTCTGGCTATATTGGTATTTTTCCAATACCTGTGCAGTGCCAGAGGTGCAGCAGAGTTCAGGTCAGAGTTCATCCTGACTCCTCCTGAGCACCAGGTCCCTGCCAGCGTGGCAGTACCAGACCAGGGGAGCCATGGCCTTTCTCTGCTGCTCAGAGGCAGAGAAATTTAACCTTGGAGCAGGAGCATTTAACCTTGGACACTGCTGTGGGCTGTTCAAAGGCTGCAGTGCAGGGCTGGGCAGAGCCTGCCTGCCTTGGGAGGTGGTGGCAGGGAGCTCCGGCACAGGGCTCACACGGAGCTCAGAGACCCAGTCTGGCTGCCACCTCCTGTGGCTCCTGGCAGTCAGCACACCTCTGTCAGCACCTGCATGGCCTGTGGGGAACTGCCTCTTGTTTTGTGGAGAGAGCCAAAAACTCCACAACTTTGTGAAAGTTGCAAAGCCGGTATGCTTATTATTACAGCGCCGGACGCACGTGGGGATTACTCTCCTTAAAGGACATCCGTACCTCTGGGAACTTTAGGTCCCTTTTAATCCCCTCTCAGATACATATGCATATAATTTCCCAATAGGTTCACACATATTCATTTTTACAAATTTTCCGTGACATTTGCTGCTAGTTCTTGTTTATCAGAAAGAATTCCTAGGTCAGGCTGACCTGCTCTCACAGCTGTTTTTGTCTCTCCCTATCACCCTCTGTCTCTCCCCCCTTATCTCTGTCCTTCACTGAATCCCTGAGCCTAGGCCTTGCAGTCAGGCTACAGACTACAGGCTTCAAACTACAGACTTAAAGATGTACATTTCACCTAAATCAAAATGGATTTCTGCTCTGGAGAATTTCTACTCTGTCTCACTCTGCATGTCCTGCAGGCAGCCAGCCCCACAGAGCTTTGCTCTGGGAGATGCCTGCTGCTTCTGATCACAGGACAGCGAGTAAAAGATGGGGAAACTTCTATTTTCAGGGCATGGGAAGGGAAAAAGGGAAGCAGCACCCTGGAAGCAGATGGGATCTGGGTGAGGGAGCATCCTCCAGGCCCCAGGCCAGGACCCAGCTGGCAGGCAGCAGCACTGTGTGAAAAGCAACAAGGCCCTGCAGTGGCACATCCAGCCTGGGGCAGGGACCAGGGGTGAGCTGGGGTCCTGGCAGGGAACGACGTCAGCTCCAGGACTGACCAGTGTCAGGCTGTGCAGAAATCTGCACCCAGAGGGCACTCAGGGGGGAACTGGCAGATCTGGAGAGTGCCACCAGCGAGGACAGAGGGACAGGGACAGGGCTGGCTTGTTGCTGGGTGGATCAGGAGTGACATAAACTGGTGCCTGCAGCTCTGGCTGGCACCACTTGGAGCAAAGCAGGTTGTGTCCAGCTCCAGCTGTCACCAGTGCCACCAGCACGCCCTTAAGGCTCCTGTGGGCAGCTGATGGGTCTCAGAGAGTTCAGCACGAAAATAAAGCAGCAGGAGATCGTTTGCGTTCAGCAAGGAGGAGAGGACAAGAGAAATGGCAAAAAGGGCTGGATTGCCCAGCATCATCAATATCAGCACGTCAGGTGCTGTGAAAGGGCAGTGCTGTGCTGGAATCCCACACCAGGCCTGGCAGACTGAGCTGCTTCCATGGAGCTCTGCTTTATTCCATTAAACCACAGTGTTCCTCAGCCTGTCACTGCTCCCGCCTGCTCTCCCCCTCCTTCAGAGAACTGTCAGCCCTTACTCCAGAGATGCCTGGGACTGGGAAACATGCTCATCCCAGGAGAGGACGGTGTCTGGAGGTCACAGCTGATACGCACTGGTGAGGCAGCATGAGGAAACCTACATTGCGTGAATAAATAAAGGCTGCAGCTCAGAGCCAGCGCTGCAGAGGAGACACGATGGGGGGATCAGGAGGTCAGAGTCTTGTTGGGTAATGGGGGCAGGTGTCCCGGGAGTGAAGAGGGGAGAAGGGAGTGTTGGGTCCATCATTTGTTGCACAGAGAGGTTGAGGAAAGAAGGAGTGCTGTGATTTGAGGTGTCTGTGTCCATGGCACACCTGTGGGGGGGATCTGGATGTGTCTTTGTGACATAGCACAGGTCTGGCTCTTCCTTGAAGTGTTCCTACCCTAAAGTCCATCTCAAAGCATCAGTCTGTCTGTGCAGCTGCTGTTCAGCCTGCAGGGACCATCAATAACCACCCATACATGTCCAGGGCCAGGCTGCAGCCAGCACCAGCAGCCCACAGTGCCAGGCTGGCCTCACGTTGTCTCATGTATTACAACAGTTCATTTGTTGTCTTACCAGCCAATGGAAAAAAAATTAACTGTATCCCTGCCAAAAGCAGCACATGACCAAAACTTCACCGAAGTGGAAAGCACATGGATGTTATCTTAGATATTACAACAGTTCTATTATCATTATAGTGCAAGGATTTCATATCCTCAGAGTTTCATACCTCCTCAATGTTTCTCATCGGCAACTCCTCTAAGCACTGACTGCTCCTGGTCCTCACAGCAGCCATCTGACTCCAGATCCCACCAACCCACTCTTTTAGGCCACTTGTTCTTATTGGCTACAGGTGTTGCCTGTTACTATCTGGCCTGCTCCTAATCTTTAGTAATAGGGTCCAGCTGCAACTCATTGGGGGATAAGATTACATTTTACATCACCTTCATTTACCCATACTGTGTTCTCCTACAGCCTCAGTCCCTCTGCAGACCTTGTTCCACCCCACGTGTCCCTGAGCAGCTCCTTGAGGGCACTGAGCAAACCTGGGCTCATCCCCAGCCTTGGGGGTGCCAGCAGGGGTGGGCACTGCCATCCTGCTCCTTCCAGGTGGGACAGGGGTGACAAGGGCAGAGCGGGTCAGTGACAACCCACCGTGGCACCACAGGGCACAGCAGCCAGTAATTGCACTTTTTTTGCATTGCAAAATGATTATTAGTGCCTCAGTTCATTATCAGAGCAAATTTAATTTTTCAATGTAAAGGAGCCAGTTGTATTTATAAAGGAAACACTGTTGATACAGCCGGAAAAAATTAATTCATGACAAATGTAAGGAAAACTAATAGTCTTTAACCAGGGCAATATTTGACTGTGTCTAATTGTGCTTTGCAAGGTTTGAAAAGTCCTGGCAGAAATTCTTGCAGAGGCATTTTGCACTTCTCCTGATGAAACTGCATTTAAACATTGGGTTTGGCTTTTTTTTTTTTTTTTTTTTTCAATTAACCTTGTTCCAGTCTGGTCAAATCATAGAAATAGTGTTGTGGAAAGCTGGTATTCTCTGGTGTATTTGTGCACTGGCAGGGGCATTGTGTGCATTTGGGAAGGTGCAAGTCCGTCCGGACAGGAAACAAGGAAGAGGGAGCAGAGGCAGGGCCGAGCTGCCGGGCAGGAGGAGCTCGGGCTGCCCTCAGCCGGGACAGGAGGGCTCAGCAGGGACCCGGGGTTTGGGATGGGGGCAGTGTCAGACACACGTGTTCTCCTCTCCGCACTGGCCAGAACACACAGACGCAGGCAACCTTTGGAGCCGTGGGCTGATTGCACCTGGCCAGGGCGAGTCCAAAACAAGAGGGACAAGCCCGGCCGGGTGGTGCCGGGCTGGGTCAGAGCTCCGGGGGCTGTTGCTGCTGGTTTCTGCAGAGCTGTCCCCATCCCCGCCGCGCCCAGTCCCTTCGTGGGACCGGCTGCAGCTCTCCCAGCCCGCAGCAGCAGCAGCAGCCCCGCATCCTCCGTGTGCCCAAATCCGGGCTCAGACAGACCCGGCGGGCACGGGCTGGGAGCGCTGTCACCTGCGAGCGAGGGCTCTGGGGCACCCCAGCACCTGCCGGACCTTCAGACAGGACCTTCCCCCTGCCATGGCAAGGCAAACCACAGCGCCCCAGCTGATGAAACCCCAGGGCGTTTCGGCCCCGGCTGTTTTCCCGGAGGGTGCGGCTGTTGCAAAGGGGACATTACCCCTGGAGTGTCCTCCCGCTCCAGCCCCGCGGACAGTCCCAGCCTCGCCCTCCCGCCGCCCTCGGCTCTCCCCAGGACAGCTTGGAAAGGCACCGTCTCCTCACCTCAGCTGCCAACTTGAAGCCCATTTGCATTGGATAATTATTTTCAATTAAGTGATAACAATCGTGTTCTGAACAGAAATAATCTTGTCCAAAGGCCAAACAGTTTATCCGGTCTCGGAGATGAGGCTGCGGCTCCGTGCGGGGCCCGGCAGCGCCGTTATCGCCGCGGCTGCGGGGGCTCGGCCAGGGCGGCCCCGCCGGGGCTCCTGCTCTCCGCCGGGACGGGGCCCGGGGAGCCGGGAGGCGCTGCCGGGGGAAAGGAGCCGCTCCGGTGTGCGGGGGCTCAGCCCGCCCGGTCCCGGCTCCCTGCAGTCCCTCCCGGTCCCGGTGCCCCGCAGTCCCGCCCGGTTCCCCGCAGTCCCGCCCGGTCCCGGTTCCCCGCAGTCCCGCCCGGTCCCGCAGTCCCGCCCGGTCCCGGTTCCCCGCAGTCCCGCCCGGTCCCGCAGTCCCGCCCGGCCCCGGTTCCCCGCAGTCCCGCCCGGCCCCGGTGCCCCGCAGTCCCGCCCGGTCCCGGTTCCCCGCAGTCCCGCCCGGCCCCGCAGTCCCGGTCCCGGTTCCCCGCAGTCCCGCCCGGCCCCGCAGTCCCGCGCACCGCACGGGCCCGGCACGGGAGCAGCGGGCACTGTCCCCGCTCCTGCCGGCCCCGCACGGACACACGGCAGGCTGAGCCCCTGCTCCGCATCCTCCTGGCGAGCAGCCCGGCGGCTTCAGGAGCCCCCGGTGCCCCGGGCATCCCCCGGCCCCGGCCGCTCCGTGCCGAGCCGCGCGGGCCGTGCCGCCGATCCTCGCCCCCAAAGCACCTCAGCCCCGGAGGGTCCCCGTGCCCAGACAGGGTGAGCGTGGGCTGGGGACAGTCCCGAAGACCGTGCTGTCAGTCCGTGACTCTGCGGGGCACAGCCCAGCCAGCCGGACCCCCCCGTGCCCCGAGGGGGACAGGAGAGGAGACCCCTGCCCGTCTGACGGGACCCCCCTGCCCGTCTGATCGGAGCCGCGGTGCTTTGGCGCTGGAACTGGGGGGCTCTGGCCAGCTCCAGCGCAGGAGAGAGGGGCAGTGCAGGAGGCAGCTCCCCCCCTGAGGCTGCAGCTGCAGCAGGGGCTGTGCGGGGCTGCAGCAGAGCCCCGGGCACCATCCCGGGGGCTGCCCCTCGCCCCGCAGCCGTGCCCGGGGGGCTGGCGCTGCCCCGGAGCCCCCGGAGCCAGCCCAGGCCGGCAGCGGGGCTCGCACGGAGCCCATCCTGCCCTTCCCGGAGTTTCCCATCTGCCACAGCCCAGCCAGTTGGGAAGATTGGGCTCCGGAGCTCCTGCAAGTGAAAAATAGCAAATCCAATATCTTTTTAGTGGTGTTTTTATATTCAAATTAGACATAATCTCCATGAATAAAATTACTGTTCCCAAAGGGATCATGCCCAATTTAAATGTATAAAATGTCATTAAAAGGGCACTGGCTTGCTATTAAAATTTAACTCCAGCAAACCCCCAATGTCATTTGTATTATAGTTTTACAATTAAGCCAGAGATGTTGGAAATAATAGTTTTGATGTACAATCTGGTGGCATACAGTAGGATCACATTGTTCCTCAGAAGCTCAGCCTGACCCATGGCTGGCAGCAGGGCCACCAGGTGTGGCACCTGGGGACAGGGCACAGCTCTGGGGACAGGGCACAGCCTGGTCCTGGGGACAGGGCACATGGGAACACCACCCATCTGCAGCTGTGGGGTGCTGCCCTGCCCATCCCAGGTGAGGGGTCTCCGTTCAGGCGAGGCCCCTAAAGCAGCTGGGAGCAGCAGCAGGAGGAAGGGATGCAGCAGAAAAACATCAGCCCTGTGCCTGGTCATTATTTCATCTTTACCCCAGCACCAGTTCAGCTGGTGGGAGCTGCTGGCTGTTTTCCACATGGCAGGGGAGGGAGATCAGGGAGATCGGATGTACTGGGTGTTCTGACCACGGCTGGTGAGCTCTCAGACACTCTAGATGCCCCTCAGTTACCAAGAGATCTGGCAAAGTCAATTCTGTCTCTCACTGTTGGTGCCCAGTGTCATGTGCCACAGCCCAAAGGTAGCAGCAGGTGACCCAAGGAGGTGACAGCCACCAGAGCAATGGCCTGACCCCGTCCTGCCCCAAATCCTCACGGTTCTGCCCCAAACGCTGGTGGGCTGCTCCCCTCAGCCAGGCAGGCTTCACCTTTAGAGGTGAGACAATGATTCCTGAATGTTTGCTAAAGACCCCGAGAAGGCAGAGCCTGGTGGAGGTGGCAGAGCTGAGCCTTTGGTGGCAGAGCCTGGAGCCTGCCCTGACCCTGGTGTCACAGACATCTTTTATGGAAAATCCTTTGCTTAGGATTTTTTCTTCTGAGAAGCTGAGAGGCCTCAGGAACAAAATGTAAACATTGATTATCTGCTGCTGTGGAATGCAACAGATAGATCTTTGATTGGGCCATCTTGGATGTTTGTAATTAATGGCCAATCACAGCCCAGCTGGCAGAGAGCCGAGCCACAAGCCTTTGTTATCATTCTTTGTTTTTCTATTCTTAGCCAGCCTTCTGATGAAATCCTGTATTCTATTCCTTTCGTATAGTTTTAATGTAATGTATATCATAAAATAATAAATCAAGCCTTCTGAAACATGGAGTCAGATCCTCGTCTCTTTCCCACTCCAAGAACCCCTGTGAACACGGTCACACCTGGGCACTGGAACTGGGCTCTCCTGGCACAGGATGTTGCAGTGTGATGCCATTTCCTGTCTCACCTATCCCAGTAGTTTCCCAGGTGTGCCAATACCTTCTGCCTTCCCCTCCCCCTTGCCTCCTTGCTAAGTGCTGTCAGTCAATCTTATCATTCCAGCAGGGGCGTCCTGTGACTGGCAAAAGTTCAAAAGATGCCCCTCAGCCCTGGGGTCATTGGGTTAGCCAAGTGTCATTGTCCCCTGAGACCCCGCCCCTCCCACCTGGCTGGTGGCTCACCTGTCCCTTCCCTCCCCCTGCCCCCGAGCTTAAAAGACACGGGACCATGTGGGGGGGATTCTGTGGAGCTGTTACAAGATTCAGACAAATGTGACTCTGGAATAAACTCTGGATTAAACCCTCTGCAAAACCCATCTCCTTTTCCTCTTCACCTAGCCTGGAGCCTTTCCACCAGAGGTAAACTGAGTTTCTATCATGACTGGACTTGTTCCGAGTGCCTAACTGCAACTTCCAGCAAGCCAAAGGTGTCTCTGAGGTGAAACACCACAGCTGCCGCCTTTGGCCCAGCAGCAAGGGTCAGATGAGCTCAGGCACGTTCCACCTGGTAATATTGGGATTTTATTACAATTTGGCGCCCAACGTGGGGCTGATCGAATCTGCAGCCTCAAGAAGTCATCTCAGAACCTCGGAAAGACTTAGACAGTTTAGCGTCCATTGGTAGAGCTGTGGTTGCACAGCTCTCCAGAGAGACTTTGGGACTGAACCCACAAGAAGCCTCGCAGAAAGTGCAGCTCCTTTCTGGTGAGCGAATTTACCAGGAGAGAATAGGGGACCCTCTCCTGCTCGAGGGGTCCTATTCAAGTGAAGAGACTTATCCTGCCTGACTTTGCCAGCAACAGCTTCGATTTCGGTGAGTATTTCTGCTCCTTGGGGGGGTAGAAGCTCAAAAAACAGTCTCTGCCGTGAGTTCTGTTCCGTTTTGCTCTTGCATTTTAGGCTGCACAGCTCTGCGGAGCAAAAGCGATACCCTGTAAAGCTTTAACCCACTGTGGCGTGGTTTTGCTGTTTTTGGAATTCGCGCCGTTGGTCGGAGGAGTGGGACAGCTCTGCCTGGCCCTTTCCCCTGCTTGGCAGCGCAGCCTGCCCGGCTCTCGGTGTGGGGGGGCTGCTCTCTCTCAGTTCTGGGGGGCTGCTCTCTCTCAGTGCGGGGGGCTGCTCTCTCTCAGTGTGGGGGGGAGCTCTCAGTGCGGGAGGGGCTGCTCTCTCTCTCTCTCTCGGTGCAGGGGGGCTGCTCTCTCTCTCTCTCTCAGTTCTGGGGGGCTTCTCTCTCTCGGTTCTGGGGGGCTGCTCTCTCTCGGTCCAGGGGGGCTGCTCTCTCTCTCTCTCTCGGTGCAGGGGGGCTGCTCTCTCTCTCTCTCTCGGTGCAGGGGGGCTGCTCTCTCTCTCTCTCTCGGTGCAGGGGGGCTGCTCTCTCTCTCTCTCTCGGTTCTGGGGGGCTGCTCTCTCTCGGTTCTGGGGGGTGCTCTCTCTCAGTGCAGGGGGGGCTGCTCTCTCTCTCTCTCGGTTCTGGGGGGCTGCTCTCTCTCGGTTCTGGGGGGTGCTCTCTCTCAGTGCAGGGGGGGCTGCTCTCTCTCTCTCTCGGTGCAGGGGGGCTGCTCTCTCTCGGTTCTGGGGGGCTGCTCTCTCTCGGTCCAGGGGGGGCTGCTCTCTCTCGGTCCAGGGGGGGCTGCTCTCTCTCAGTGCGGGGGGCTGCTCTCTCTCGGTCCAGGGGGGCTGCTCTCTCTCTCTCTCTCGGTGCAGGGGGCTGCTCTCTCTCTCTCTCGGTTCTGGGGGGCTGCTCTCTCTCGGTTTGGAGGGGCCGCTCTCTCCCGGTGCCAGGGCAGGGGGTGCTCTCTAACGCGGTGCAGGGTGGCCCCAGTTTTGGCTCACCACGTGGCGAGGCAGGGCTGCATTCTCGGGCGGGGGACGCTTTGTCTGTCTCTCCACGCGGCCGGGGCGGGTCCCCATTCCCTGCTGCTGCTGCTGCCGCGGCAGTTTTAAAAGCAGTGTATACAGCTGCATTGGAAAAGCTTTCATCTGATCGTCATCGCTTTTTCACCGTGGTTTTTTTAGAAATCAGTAGCTGATTCTGGCTTTGCACTTGGTTGGCAGGACCTTGTTCTGTGCCACTTACGTCTAAGATGGGCTCGAAGTTAAGCACAGCACAAAAAGGAGTGTATTACCATATTGTTGGAATTTTAGTCAGTGCAAATGTAAAGTTCTCTAAAGGAAAATTGAAACAGTTTATAAGGTGGCTTTTCCTACACTTCCCACAAATTTCCCCTGCAGAAGTCCACAATATTAAATTTTGGGATAAAGTAGGGCATGAATTGATAACCTTGGGAGAGTCTGGGAACACATCTTCAGCTAAATTTGTGTTCTGGAGTTTACAAGTGCAAACAGCCTTGCTCAAACAAAGGGAATTGGAGAAAAAGCCAAATGTTAAGCCATGTACCTCTGCTCTCCCTGTTTCTCCCCCTTCCAGCCCTAAACCTCTTACCCCAAAACTTGGTATTTTAAAGAGAGCAAATCCTGCTCATGCACTGGGAAGTTGACTCCCTGAGCTCTTTAAAATGCCTGAGTTCCCTTGTCCACAAAGTCCTGGCCAGACTGCATGGAACCTTTCCCAAAACCCTGTGTGCCCTGCTCTGAAACCCAGAGCACGTGTTAGCTTTTCAGAGAGCAGTGATGCCCAAAATGGCTCCCAGTGCCTAGGGGGTCCACAAGATGGAGGATGCCATGTGGCACCATCCCCAACCTGGTCATCTTCTTCTTCCCAAGATCCCCTTAAGCACCCCAAAATTCCTTCCCCATCCCTCTCTCCTGTTCCTCGTGACACCTTCCCTCTCCCTCCCTTACCTGCTGTTCCCTCAGCTCCGCCCCTCTACTCCTCCCAGGGGGCGTCTGCCGAAGTGACGTCACCAGGTGTCCCCGCCCCCTGTTCCCACAGTATCCCCGCCCCCTGCTTTCCTCCGTTCCTGTTGCGTCCCTGCCCCCTCCCTGGGTTCCCACGGTGGGGGCACGCCCACTGCACTTCCTCACAGCTGTATCTGTGATCCCATTGCTTCCGATTCAAAGGATACAGGGCAGGAATCTGCAGACCCAATACAGGGTCCCACTTTGTCATTCGCTCCTGTTTCATATCAGCCTGCAGCACAAGGGGGAGTGGAGCGGTGGCCGGATGATAAAGAGTGCCCAGGCTAGGGAAGCAGTGTCCAGCCAACCTCCAGCCAGTCGAGCACCGCCCAGGCGCTAAACCCAGGCCCTGTGCTCAAGCAATGTTATGCTTCAGGGCAAGTGGCCGCGGGTAGAAACTCCAAGGCTGCAGGGCGCTGAAGAATGGGCGACTCAGAGCTTCTTGGGGAAGGGAGGTTTTATTAGAAGGGGCGGTGATGGGTCGGGGAGCTGAAGTCTGAGCCCCGAGGCAGGGAAAAGCCTCAGGTTTTATAGGGAATAGGCGGGGTTGGGAACAACAAATCAGAAGAGGGGTACAAAAATACATTGAGGACTGACAGCAGCATACAACCAACGGGAGACAGTTGCGGGTGGGGCCCTGGCCCCTGAGCCAATCACCCAACACCCCAGCCAGAAGCTTCTGGAAAAGGAGGCAGGGGTGCCGGGTGACAGGCAGGCGGCCAGGGGAGGGGAACAAACAAGATGTATTGGGGGAACCATGACAACGTGGGAGGGGTACAGGGATTGACATGTACTGGAACTCCTGGGCAGAACCATTAACACAACTATGGGGGAAAACTGAACAAACATAGAACAAACCACAACAGGGGAGCAGCCCAAACTGCTAATTGGAGCTCTTTTGGACGTCAATTGATTAAGGAAATCTGTAAATCTCACCAGGAGTATGGCCCACACAGTCCATACTTCCATGGCCTTTTAAATTCTGAATTGAGCAGGACTGTAGTCGTCCCACATGATTTAAAACAGCTTTTCTCATGCCTCATGACCTCTACAGAATTCAAATTATGGGAATTAGCATGGAAACAACTGCTAAAAGAGGCTCTCCCAGGTTTGCATGCTGATCCAAACACAGCGAAAGGTGCTAATGGCATGCCAATTACCATTGAGCATCTCTTCGGTGAAGGCCAGTGGTCTTCACCCTCAATCCAAGCTACCGCAATTCCTGTAGAAACACTCCAGAAAGTAAAGGAAGCTGCTGAAAAAGCATTCTTTTCCCTCCAACCTGAGGGGCCTTTTGAGCCCTACAGGAAGATCAAGCAGCTACCATCAGAGCCTTTTCTGAAATTTGTAGAAAGGTTAACTAGAGCCATTGAAGTCCAAGTTAAAAAAGAGAATGCAAGGGAAGAGGTTTTAGAGGAAATGGCATTTACAAATGCAAATGAACAGTGTCGAGCCGCAATTTTGAGCCTTCCTCTAGAACCCCCCCTACACTAAAAGATATGCTTCTAGTCTGTAACAGGAAAGTGCCTCTGATGAGTGTGGCTGAAGACACCAGACCAAGGCTGCTGCCAAGACCACCTCAGCGTGTCGCCGTTGCCAGCCCTGCGCCCATTCCCTCAGCACAGCAGCACCCTGGGCAGCAGCGACGACCAGCAATGGTTGGCCCCACAAAGCCATGCCTGCTTTGCCACAGCCTTGGGCATTGGAGTAACCAGTGCCCCCTGAAAAGGCAATTTGATGAGTTTAGAAATGGCACGGGAGGGAAATTACAAACACTCCCAGGGGGTCAACAACAACAAAAAAACTGAATGGGGAGCGCCGGCCTGCCAGGCGTGCAGACACAAAAAGAGCAGGCCAAGGGAATAAGGGAACCAAAACAAACCAAGTGTGCGGTAATATTACTATTTATGTAAGTGAAGCAGATGCTTCAAAGACCACGTCTGCTGGTCCATTGTTAAAAATGCAACAAAATAACCTTTGTTATGATTTAAATGAACCTATGTTAACCACGTCTTCTGTCAATGAGCCTTACAGGTTGCAGCTGACAGAATCACTCCATCTGAAAGACACGGACTGGCATTTTGTCCCTGTCAACCCAGATCAGAAGGGTATTTGGCACCGAATTCGCTGTAAGTACATCGTCACTGGGGACACCAAACACACACCACAAGAGATGGAAATTGCTCCAGGAATGACAACATCAGATCCTGAGCAATTCGTTCTCGGGCTGCACTGTTTCCACCCACCCCTGTTTCTTTCCAAAGGTCAAATTGTTGCACAAGCTATCCCTGTGCCGTTTTTGCCTGAAGGCACTGAAAAACAAGGGCCCACAGTCACCCGGATCCAAGTTATTGGAAGAGATAAACCCAAATTATGGTGTAATGTCAGTGGGGGTGGGGAGTAAAAACGCATTGAGATCCTTGTAGATACGGGTGCAGACTGCACAGTGATCCCAGTACAAGACTGGCCAGCACATTGGCCTTTGCAAAACGTTGCTGGTCACGTTCAAGGTGTAGGAGGCCTGCAACTGGCAAGACAATCCAAAAGCATCATCCAAATCGAGGGACCAAATGGACAGTTGGCAAATATCTATCCATTTGTGTTAGATTATTCGGAACCTTTGTTAGGGAGAGATTTAATGGCCCAGTGGGGTGTCACAATTGATATTCCAGACTCTCCACAGGATTTTTGTACAGCAGTCATTGAACAGCAGGGCCACACCCAAAAACTGAAGTGGAAAACAGACAAACCAGTTGAGGTGAAACAGTGGCCGCTCAGTAAACAAAAAATAAAGGCGCTTGAGGAGCTAGTGGAAGAGCAGCTGAAAAAGGGTCACATTGTGGAGACCACATCCCCATGGAACTCTCCAGTGTTTGTCGTTCAGAAAGCTGACAAAAAGAGATGGCGGCTCCTCCACAACCTCTGACAAATTAATAATGTCATTGAAGATATGGGCTCTCCCCAGCCTGGTATGCCATCCCCAACAATGCTTCCCCAGGACTGGAAATTAGCTGTTATTGATATAAAAGATTGTTTTTTCCATATTCCCCTACACCCTGACGATGCACCGCGTTTCGCATTCTCGGTCCCCACCATCAACATGGAAGCCCCTATGAAAAGGTACCATTGGACAGTTCTCCCTCAGGGCCTGAAGGTTTCCCCAGCGATCTGCCAGTGGTATGTCTCTTCCCTGCTTTCCCCAGTGCATGCAGCCGCAGAAAAGGCCATCATCTATCATTATATGGATGATATCCTCGTGTGTGCCCCCAATGATGATCTACTCACACATGCGCTTGACCTAACGATCAATGCATTGATTGTTGGAGGGTTCGAGCTCCAGGAAAAGAAAATTCAAAAGATGCCACCTTGGAAATATTTGGGCCTAGAAATTGGAAACAGGACCATTGTTCCTCAAAAACTAGAAATCGATCCAAGGATCAAGACCCTTGTGGATGTCCACAGGTTGTCTGGGTCTTTGAATTGGGTAAGGCCATGGCTCGGTCTGACTAATGAAGACCTTGCCCCTCTTTTCAATTTATTGAAAGGGGGAGAGGACCCAGGTGCTCCTAGGTCTATTACCCCAGAGGCACGGAAAGCTCTAGAAAAGGTTCAGATTGCAATGCCCACAAGACAGGCCAACCGATGCTGGCCTGACCTGCCATTCAAATTTATCATCTTAGGTAAGTCGCCACACCTCCATGGAATCATTTTCCAGTGGGAGGAAAAACAAACACCTAAGGCAAAGGGCACACCTAGAAAGGGCCAGGACCAGAGGGACCCTCTCTTGATCATAGAATGGGTTTTCCTCAGTCACAAAAGGTCCAAGAGAATGACAAAGCCTCAGGAGCTGGTAGCAGAACTGATCCGGAAAGCAAGGACCCGGATCAGGGAGTTAGCAGGATGTGACTTTGAGTGCATTCACATTCCAATTGAGTTAAAATCAGGTCAAAATACTATGCAAATATTGGGACAATTGTTTCAAGAAAATGAAGTGTTGCAGTTTGCTCTGGATTCCTATTCAGGACAAATTTCTGTCCATCTGCCTGCCCATAAAATGTTCCGACAAGATGTTCAATTTATTCTGAAATTGAGAAGTGCTCTGAGTAGGAGACCTTTAAAAAAGGCTCTGACTGTCTTTACAGATGCGTGCGGGAGGTCCCACAAGTCCGTTATGACTTGGAAGGATCCTCAAACCCAGCAGTGGGAGACGGACATTGCTGAGGTGGAAGGTTCACCTCAGGTTGCTGAATTGGCTGCTGTTGTTAGGGCTTTTGAAAGGTTCTCAGAACCATTCAATCTGATAACGGATTCTGCATATGTGGCAGGAGTAGTGTCCAGGGCAGATCAAGCAATACTGCAAGAAGTGTCTAACATCGCACTTTTCAAATTGCTCTCAAAACTGGTAAAGCTAGTCACCCACCGAGAGCAACCATTTTATGTGATGCACGTCAGGTCACACACCAACTTGCCAGGGTTTATCCCTGAAGGCAACAGAAGGGCAGATGCTCTTGCTGCACCTGCAGTGATGGCCACACTTCCAAATGTTTTTGAACAGGCAAAAATCAGCCACCAGCTTTTCCACCAAAATGCACCTGGCTTGGTTCATCAGTTTCACATCACTTGAGAACAGGCCAAAGCCATTGTGGCCACATGCCCAAATTGCCAACAACATGCACTCGCTACAGTGAGTACGGGAGCAAACCCTAGGGGGTTGAACAGCTGTGAACTGTGGCAAACAGATGTTACACACATACAGTCATTTGGAAGGCAGAAATACGTTCATGTTTGTGACTGTGGTCACAAGGGTTTTCAGGGTGAAGAAGAGACGAGAATGTTGACTCCATGATCAGAAGGCTTGATTTATTATTTTATGATATAAGATACATTAAGACTATACTAAAAAGCAATAGAAAGGAAAAGGTTTCTTCAGCAGCTAGCTAAGCTAAGAATAGAAAAGAATGAATAACAAAGATCTGTGTCTCAGACAGAGCAAGAGCCAGCTCTGCCATGAGTGGTCAAGAAATCCAAACATCCACAGGAGACCAATCATGGGTCCACCTGTTGCATTCCACAGCAGCAGATAACCATTGTTTACTTTGGTTACTGAAACTGCAACTTCTCACAAGGGAAAATCCTAAGAAAGGATTTTTCATGAAAGATGTCTGCGACACATGTTAGTGTAGATACCTTTTCTGGAGCGGTCTATGCTTCTGCCCACACAGGAGAATCATCTATCAATGCCATTAAGCACCTCTTACAGACTTTTTCTTTCATGGGCATCCCCAAGGAGTTGAAAACTGATAATGGGCCTGCCTGTAAATCCAAGGAATTCGGGAGCTCCCTGCAGCAATGGGGAGGAGAGCACAAAACTGGCATCCCCTACTCCCCTACAGGTCAAGCCATTGTAGAAAGGACTCACCGTGACATTAAAAGAGTCCTGGACCAGCAGCAACAAGTTCTGAAGGTGGAACCCCCCCACATCCAGTTGTCCAGGGCGCTGTTCACAATCAATTTTCTGAATTGTTCCTTTGACAGCCTGAACCCGCCCATCCTACGCCACTTTGGGGGGAGCAGTCATACGATGATGAAAGAAAAGCCTCCGGTTTTAGTAAAGGACCCTGAGACTTGGAAGATGGTGGGACCTTACAAATTGGTTACTTGGGGACGTGGATACGCCTGTGTGTCCACCCCCTCTGGGTTAAAGTGGGTTCCTTCCAAATGGGTAAGGCCCTATGTTCCCAAGGTCTCAGAGAAATCAACAGAAGCGCCCCAGGTTGCCAATGCTGCCTGGAGAAGGAAACGCCGCACGCGTTCTCTGGAGGAAATTCCATTTAAGCCTCCTTTCTGGAATAGTTTGTAATATATGCTTGTCTTAAGTTTCCCTTTACCGGTTTAGATCCCGTTGTTCGTGTGCAGTCTCGAGACGCCATGAGACCGAGCCTGCGCCTCATCCTACTTGTGATCATCCCTCCAGTGATCTCCTGGATAGTCCCTCAGCCCAACGCGAACGTATGGACCACCTTGGCCAGAGCCCTTGGACAAGATCACATTTGTCTCTCCACAGCAACGGCCTCTGACCCCCTGTCAACTTGCCTGGTGGGAGTTCCCTTTAAATCCTCAGAGTTCCCAAATGAAATGCGGAATGATTTAAATGAAGTTAACGTACTCGCACCTTCTCCTGGCCGCTATCCTGCTGACAATCCTTTACTGTTTTGGCAGTAGTGGGCGAGAAAGTTACCAGTGCCAAAAAGGGAGCCACAAGAGTTCCATCTCTTAGGCTCCATGAATGCAACCTTTTGCATTCACTTTAAATTCAATTCCCAGTTACCATATCAGGAAGCTAAACTAAACACCTATCCTGACCCTAGCAACCCACACTATAAAGACAAAAACTGGTGTGAAAATTCAGTCCTAGTCACGCACTCATCAGGTGGTGATTGTAAGCCTCGTGAACTCCCAAAAGGCGTGTTTTTAATATGTGGAGACAGAGCATGGGCAGGTCTCCCTCCTCGTCTGCTCGGAGGTCCATGTACCTTTGGCAAGCTGAGCCTGTTAACCCCAAATCGAACAAACCTAATTCATTGGCAAACAAAAAACAACACACATACATTGGCTATCCAAAAGAGAGACCTAAGGCAATTAGACCCTGACTGTAATTCGGAAATTGTTCACTGGTCCAGACCTAAAGCCACCGCAATTACAGTCCTTCTGCCGTGGATCTCGGCAGCAAAAAGCATGGGAGAATTAGGCTGATTGGAATGTTGGGTTGCAAAACAGGCAAACCTCACTTCTACTGCCCTGAGTGACCTCTTATCAGAGGAGGAAATTACCAGGCAAGCCACCATTCAGAATGGGCAGCCATAGACTATCTGCACCTTCTGCACAACCATTGCTGTGAAGAATTTGAAGGTCTCTGCTGCCTCAATTTGTCATCAAAGGCAGAGAACATCCATGCCACGATCGACAAGATGAAAACCATTGGGAGCAACATCAAGAGAGAAACCGACGACTGGCTGAGTGGACTGTTCAAAGGCTGGGGACTCTCGGGCTGGTTGGGATCTATTCTGAAAACTGTGGGTTTAGTACTGTTTATATTAGTTACTGTTATTGTAGTTGTTAGCATTGTTTTTGGACTAATCAAACACATGGTTCTCAAGTTAATTTCAAGCTCATCTCCCTCTCCTGAAGTTTACCATTTGGGAGCCATTAGTGCTCCAATGGATGACATGGAACCCTCAGTGGAAAGCACTGAACCTCCTGTAGAGGAGGAATCGATTTACCAACCATGGTTTGGCAAGCACTCTGCACCACAAACCCAGTCCTCTTCTTTTTAAACAAAACTGGGGGGAGATGTTGCAGTGTGATGCCATTTCCTGTCTCACCTATCCCAGTAGTTTCCCAGGTGTGCCAATACCTTCTCCCTTCCCCTCCCCCTTGCCTCCTTGCTAAGTGCTGTCAGTCAATCTTATCATTCCAGCAGGGGCGTCCTGTGATTGGCAAAAGTTCAAAAGATGCCCCTCAGCCCTGGGGTCATTGGGTTAGCCAAGTGTCATTGTCCCCTGAGACCCCGCCCCTCCCACCTGGCTGGTGGCTCACCTGTCCCTTCCCTCCCCCTGCCCCCGAGCTTAAAAGACACGGGACCATGTGGGGGGGATTCTGTGGGATTCAGACACCTGTGACACTGGAATAAAACTCTGGATTAAACCCTATGGCAGAATCCATCACCTTTTCCTCTTCACCTCACATAAAGCCTTTCCACCAGAGGTAAACCTGAGTTCCTGCTTGCCTGCACTTGTTCTGAGTGCCAGCTGCAACATCCAGCCAGCCAAAGGTGTCTCTGAGGTGAAACCACCACTGCTGCCACCTTTGGTCAAGCAGCAAGGGCCGGACGAGCCCAGGCACGTTCCATCCGGTAATATTGGGATCATATTCCAATAACTGGGGAGCTGCAGGAGCTGCCTGGGCTCTGGAACTGGGCTCTGCTGGGACAGGGCAGCTGCAGGAGCTGCCGGGGCCATTCCTGGCAGCCACCCCAGGGCACCCCTGGAGCAGGACACGGCTGCTCCCATGGCCCAGAGCTGGCACCGAGTGTCACGGCAAAAAAAAACAGATGGACCCAAAAAACCCACATTGACCCAAAAGAAACAAATTGAGAGAGACAGGGAGACTGACTGGGTGAGCAGAATCCCATTTTATTGTGGGGTACAAACACTTGTGTACCATTTCAGGGAGACCAGCAATGTGTACTGACTTCAGTGAGTGGGTTACAATCACAGACACAAGTCTATGCATACAGCAACATCTCTGGCTTGCAGAATTTGATGGGATTTTCTTCTTCCAGTAAACCTGCTTGATTGAATCTTCTTGCAATCCAGGTCTAATTTTCAAAGTTCTTTTGCTTTTGCCAGGGCATTCTGGTATCCAATCTCTGACGTTAACCAGGTGCCGAGTCCCTGATCTGTCTTGTGTCCCCCAACATTCCAGCAACCAAGCACCCTGCAGCCACCACCACAACCTGCTCCCCGCAAAGGGGTGGCTCAGGAGCAGCCCGTGGTGATGTACCCAATAATTACTGTGCATTAAAGGGCATCATGCATATTCAAACGTGCATTTGACTTTCACAGCAAGCAGGTGAGTGAATACGCATGTTATAAAATACACGTATTTAAGTAATGTGCAGTTAATGGGGCAAAACAGCCAAAACTATTTATTTCTTCTGGGAACAGAACTACTTCCCGAGCATTTTAATTAGTGCAGCATTATTTTGAAAACAAAGATAGCATTCAGTCTTCCACACTCTCTCTCTTTTTCCCTTAAGGACAGAAAAAACTGTGTTAGAACCTATCACTCCTGTGTGTAGGAGGGAAATGCTAAGGGGAAAAAAGAAAAAAAAAAAAAGCATGCAGAGCCCTGGGAGGGTTGTGATGGAACAAATTACTGCAGCAGGGGAGAAATAAATGACTCTACAGAATAGATCTTACATATGTTATATATATTGTACTATATTATATTGTACTATGTGATACTGTACTCTATGATATTGTACTATACGATATTATATGACATGATATTATATTATAGTTATTATATTATTTGCAAAAACCAACCCCAGGTTCTATGCCCTCTCTGGAGAGCTGGAGCTGTGCGCTGAGGGATGTGCAGGGACTGCAGTGAGAGCAGTGCCAGGGGTGGCAGTGCCAGGGGTGGCAGTGCCAGGAGAACACCTGCCCATCCATGTCCCTGCATCTGCGGGGTGCAGGGTCTCCGCTGCCCCTCAGTTCCTGCCGTGAGCTGTGACACGCAGGGGCTGCTGGAGGGGACAAGGGCAATTCTCCCTCCGTGCATGGCTGAGCTGCACAGGCCCGGCCAGAGGCGCGGCCTGTGCCCTGGGTGGCTCCTACCTGGATTTCCACACTGCAGCACAAGAATATAATAAATAATATAATAAATAATAATGAAATCTTTGTTTAATGTGTAACAAAATCTTTGTTTGCTGCCCACAGCTCGATGCTGTCACTCCTGGACCCTTCCCAGACCAGCCCCAGAGCACCCTGGGTGTCCCACTGTGGGCAGCTTGCCCTGCCGTGCTGCTCTGTAGCCATGATATTTTATGAAAAATCCTTCCCTTAGGATTTTTTCTCCTGAGAAGCCAAGAGGCCTCAGGAACAAAATGCAAACAATGGTTATCTGCTGCTGTGGAATGCAACAGGTGCATCTGGGATTGGCCCATGTTGGTTTTTTCTAATTAATGGCCAGTCACAGCCCAGCTGGCTCAGACAGAGAGTCCGAGACACAAGCCTTTGTTATCATTCCTTCTTTTTCTATTCTTAGCCTTCTGATGAAATCCTTTCTTCTATTCTTTCAGTACAGTTTTAATGTAATATATATCATAAAATAATAAATCAGCCTTGTGAAACATGGAGTCAGATCCTCGTCTCCTCCCTCACCCTGGGACCCCTGTGAACACCACCTGTGAACACAGCTGCTCCGCTCTGCTGCTGCTGCACCCAGAGCCCCAAATCCCCCCGTGCTGCCCCCAAATCCCCCCGTGCTGCACCCAGAGCACCCTCCCCACAGCCCAGCCATGGGAAAAGCAAACACTTAATTAAATACATTTATTTTCATTTTCGAGGCGCTTTCTGCATTTATGTTAATAGCTGAGTGCTTCTGAGTCGTAGGCTGACAACACACCGGGTCATATTTTGCATTAAAATACATGAATCCTGTGAAAAATGCATCCTGTGAAAAAAGCATTATGATTGGCTTTTCGCAAATATTACAATGAATATTATATGTGTTGTGTTAGAAAGTGTGGCTGTGTTAATTCTCTTAAGTAGTGTGTTAAATATAGTTTTAGGTTATAACAAACTGTTAAAATAGAAACTGTGCTATGTGGGATACTTTTTCTAAAGAAAGGACTCAGTGAGATGGCAGCCACAGGACACCTGAATCTTTCAGAGAAAGAGAATTTATTGCTCCATTATCAGAAGAAACGAACTTCTTCCCACCTCAAAGGCACTGTCAGGATTCAGAGGAAGCAGCTGACACTGCCCAGACAGAATCCTGTGTTTGACTGGAATTTATGCATCATGGATGAGGTGTATGAATATGCAACAGGCTGTTGTTTTAAGGGTTAATCCTCTGTTAACCTGGGTCCTTTTTGGGGTTTATTTTGCCCAGAAAAGGTACCCGGGCTGTCCATAACTCTTTGTTGTCTCATATTGTCCTAATTCGAATTGTCCAAATTATTATTACTCTAATTGTATTACTATTTTGATAACCACTTTATTACTATCAAACATTTAAAATTTAAAAACCAAGTGATTGGCGTTTTCCACAAATCCAGAATGGAAATATGGTCAGGTTTGGCGTGCATGCAGTGGGGAAATGCCCTGCCCGGGCACCTGCACCCAGAGCAGCCAGAGTGGGCCTGGCTGCTCACACTGCATGTGCAAAAACTCCTTTTAATTCTTAAAAGAAAAGCAGTTTAATCATTGTGAGGAACTATACCTTCAGGGTATCATTTCAAAAATACGGGCAGAGATTAGCAGGGATTTGCGAGATTGTGTTTATTCCCAATTTAAGCGCTTTCCATAAATTAATTATAAAAGCAAGCCCAAACCAGTCAGAAGCACACTGGGAAATTCTCAGAGTGCTCGTCATTTCCATGCACTAATATTCATGCCATCTGCCTGCCTTTCTCCTGCGTTTTCCCTAAATACTCAGGGTTATCCCTGTCCTGCTTTATTCCCATTTATAGGGTAGGCTGTGGGTTTATAGGGTTCTCCTGGACAGGCACTGTGGGTTTATTCCATTTATAGGGTTCTCCAGAGCTAAAATCCCAGAGGAGCAGCGTGCTCCTCCTGCCTGCAGGGAACCTGTTAAATGTTTAAATGCCTTGCTAATCCTGGGAGCAGCAGCCTGGCAGCCCGAGCACCCTACTGGCCCCCCGAGGGAACGGGGGATGTCACCTGCCTGGGGGACCCTGGGCACTGCACAGCCTGCGCTGGCAGCCAGGCACACGGGGACAGTGGGGACATGGGGACAGCGGGGACATGGGGACAGTGAGGACAGCAGGGACAGCGGGGACATGGGGACAGTGGGGACATGGGGACAGCGGGGACATGGGGACATGGGGACAGTGGGGACAGTGGGGCTGTAGGCACAGCAGGGACAGCGGGGACAGTGGGGACATGGGGACAGTGAGGACATGGGGACAGCGGGGCTGTAGGCACAGCAGGGACAGTGGGGACAGTGGGGACAGCAGGGACAGTGGGGACATGGGGACAGTGGGGACAGTGGGGACAGCGGGGACAGCAGGGACAGCGGGGACAGCAGGGACAGCGGGGACATGGGGACAGTGGGGACATGGGGACAGCGGGGACATGGGGACAGTGGGGACAGTGGGGACAGCGGGGACATGGGGACAGTGAGGACAGCAGGGACAGCGGGGACATGGGGACAGTGAGGACATGGGGACAGCGGGGCTGTAGGCACAGCAGGGACAGTGGGGACAGTGGGGACATGGGGACAGTGGGGACAGTGGGGACAGTGGGGACATGGGGACAGTGGGGCTATAGGCACAGCAGGGACAGTGGGGACAGTGGGGACAGCAGGGACAGTGGGGACATGGGGACAGTGGGGACAGTGGGGACAGCGGGGACAGCAGGGACAGCGGGGACATGGGGACAGTGGGGCTGTAGGCACAGCAGGGACAGTGGGGACAGTGGGGACATGGGGACAGTGGCGACATGGGGACTGCAGAGAGAACAGGGACACAGGGACAGTGAGGACACAAGGACACGGCACACAGGGACAGCAGGGACACGGGGACAGTGGGGACAGTGGGGCTGTGGGCACAGCAGGGCCAGCAGGAAGCTGCAGCTGGTCAGGGTGGGGAGAGCCAGGCTCCTGGGCTTTGGGGCCCATTGGGCAGCGTGTCCCCCCGGCTGCTCTGCGTCCCCCTGCCCAGCTCTGTCACTGCCACATTCTCGGAAGCATCCCCTGCCCAGGAATCTTCTCCTGGGAAGCTGAGAAGCCTCCGAGAAAAAAGAAAATAATAATTATCTGATTTGCTTCTCCTGTGCTTTGCTGCTTTGAAATGTGGTTGGAGATTGTTTATCCAACAATTGTGAACTGTTTTTAGTCAATGACCAATCACAGCCAGCTGTGTCAGGACTCTGGAAGGAGTCACGAGTTTTCATTATCATTCTTGTTAAGCCTTCTGATGTGTCCTTTCTCTGTTGTTTAGTATAGTTTTAGTATAGCATTCTTTAATGATATGATATGAATGTAATAATATATAATATAATATAATATAATATAATATAATATAATATAATATAATATAATATAATATAATATAATATAATATAATATAATATAATATAATATAATATAATATAATATAATATAATATAATATAATATAATATAATATAATATAATATAATATAGCCTTCTGAGAACATGGAGTCAGATGCTCACTCCCTCCCCTGGTCCTAGGGACCCAGCAGTCCCACACAGTCTGTCGTGTGTGGTGGCACTGGTGGGTGGCAGCACGGCCCCAGCCCTGGCAGCGGCTGGTTTGTCAGGAATGGCCCCAGGGTGACGCCCCTGCCCAGCCAGCAGCCCTGCCAGGCCTCTCACAGCACCAGGAACCCCACCTGGAGCAGGTGGGCAGCAGGGACACACACACCTGCATTTGGGCCGTGAAAGGAAGAAGGAATAGAGATGGAGGCAAGTTTTGATATAGAAGAAAAGAATTGCTGAGCCAGTCTCACTGGATAACCAAAGAGGCAAAGGCTGTGTGAGTTAGAAGGGGTTTTTATGGCTTAGAGCAAAGGATAAACCCACCCCAAACAAGAAGATGTTTTTACCAAGCACAAAGAGAGCACAGGCAAACAAGGCAGCAAATGTGGCAAGCAGAAAAAAGGTCTCAGAATTTTCCACTGCAAGAAAACTGAAAAACAACTTCTGGCTTAAACTGTGATGTACTGACTGTTAGTGACTGGAGAACAGTAACATGAATATGGTAATTACAGTAGTTATGATGGGCTGTAGATAATAGTTAAGGTATAGATTGGTTCTACTGTATGAAGATGCTCAGCAAAGAAAAGTCTATAATGCATTGTGACCAAAAGAAAAGTCTATAATGCACTGTAACCAAAACCAAAGGGTCTCCAGGCCTGCCTGCAGCTGGAGCTGACAGCTGTGGGCACAGCTCTGTCACCCACCACCCTGGGCTGCTGTAACCTCTTGGATGGAACAAACTGCATTTTGGAGAGGCCCTGCAGCCCCACATCCCTCATTCAGGCTCTCACAGATTGGTATCCCCCCAGCTGGGGTCTGTGAACAAACCCCAAACAGGACAGGGCTGCTGGGAACGTGCCTGGAGCTGTTTGATTTCCCAGCATCACTCCCATTCCATGGCTATGGCAATGGGAAGATGCCACCAGCTCACATCCCAGGCAGCAGACACACAACTCAATGTCACAACTCACTCCAGGAGTTTTTGCCCAATCCCACAAAGCAAAAGCACATTGACAGTGTTTATATCTGTACAGTAACTATTCTATATTGACAGTAGTTCTGTCCAATCACTATAAGCACAGGTACCTGTGGTTAAACAGTGCTTGCTTATTTCAAATACAATACCTGCTTGTGAGCCTTAAAGCACAATGCACAGAGCTCCATTATTAAGCTTTAACTTCCCAATATCTTGCTAGATAAACTTTCTGTAGCTCAGGGAGTTATTCTAGACAAGCATTAATACACAGACCATTGCTCTATTTGTCCTTGCTTTTCTACTTTTTACATAATTTTTCTGCTGACCAGTCTCATGGCTGCTGCTCAGCTCCATTCACAGTTCTGCTGTCTCTGGGGCCTGCCTTTTGCAGCTTTCCCAAACCCTCTGATTCTGTAGATTCCCACAACTGAGCCTCCAGGAAAACCCAGCAGGGATTTGGGGCAGGAGGGGACACGGGGTGTGCTGGCAGAGCCTGAGCTCTGGCTGCAGGCTCTGTGCTGGGCTCTGGCTCCCTCCCCACGCCAGGGCCATCCATGCTGCTGCCTGCTGCTCACCCCTCCTGCCCTCTGCTTGCTCCTCACTCCTTCCCCTCGTGCTGCTGGCCCCAAAAAACTCTGGTGCCCTGCCTGGTGAGGGCACAGGGGAGAAGGCACAGGGGGCAGCGGGGCTTGTCCTGGTGCACAGCAGTGGGAAAACCTGTACAAACCCATGGCAATGGTCGAGGAGGAGGAGGAGGAAGATGGAGAACAAGGAGGAGGAGGAGGAGGATGGAGAACGAGGAGGAGGAGGATGGAGAAGGATATGGAGGACGGAGAACCTGAGCCCAGGTGTGCCCCTCAGCATGTTCCCTGGCATGGGGCTGGGAGCACTCAGAGCTGGTTTGGGACAGGTGACAGTGACCAGAGATGACACAGGGGACACCTGAGGGGTGGCTGGGGTGGGCAGCATGGTGTGGCTGTGACAGGACTGTCCTGACTGCCTCATGGTCACTGATGATGGGAGGGCACATGGAGAGGGGCCAGTGCCCACTGCGGGGCAGATCCAGCCCCGTGCTGCAGCGTGGGCCAGATGCACCCCAGGTTCCTCAGAGCTGTGGCTCCCCACACCCCAAAAGTGTCCAAGGCCAGGCTGGACAGGGCCTGCCCCAGTCTGGGACAGTGAAGGTGTCCCTGCCCATGGCAGTGGGCTGGAACGAGATGATCCATGAGGTCCCTTCCAACCCAACCCATTCCATGATTCCGTGAGCAGTGGCACGGAGAGGGGGGCTCAGGTTCCAGCCCCAGCTATGGGAGTGGGACAGTGGCTGCAGGACACAGGAGTCCCCAAAGCCCTCGAGACGTGTCCATCAGGCTCTCCTGGCAGCTGGAGGCTCAGGCCCTGCTCAGGCTCTCCTCTGCACCAGCAAATGTCACTGCACATCTGAGAACCACCAGGGCAGCTGCACTGAACCTACAAAGGGGTACCAGAACCTCCCAGTGAATTCCACCTTGCCATCCACTCTGAGCTGTGCCTGGGACTGGTTATGGACACAAAGGCAGAGCTGGAGGGTCCCGGGGAGCTGCACAAGCCTGGTCTGTGCTTTTCTTTAGACTCTCAAGGAGAGGACTATGCAGTGCCACTGATTCCATGGGACCGCTGGACGCGTGGGCTGGCAGCAGCAGCAGCTCCTGTGCGGCAGCAGATGCATGGACAAAGCTGTTTCCTCCCCTCCCCTGCTGGCCACGAGCCCAGGGAAGGCACTCCTGGCCTCTCACCGTGCCCAGAGCCAGGTTCTGAGGCCAGGTGTGCTGCAGCAGCTCCCTTACAGCATGGCAAGCATTCCCCGTCCAGGGCCAGCCCTCCCCACGGCCAGCTGGCACCCACAGCGCGCCCTGCTCTCAAATAACATCAGCACCACACTGGCTTGGCTGCTACTCTTTAATGGCCCTTTACTGGCTCCTGGGCACCGCAGGGCAGGGGACACGGGCTGGCGTCCCTGGGCGCTGCTGGAGCAGGGTCTGGGCATCAGGGTGTGTCCATCGGGGCCTGGCCACGGGCTCTGTCCATCAGAGGGTCAGCTCGTGGGGCATGGGCTCCCCTCGCAGCCCGGCCAGCAGGTTCCTGGCTGCCAGCACGGCCATGGTGCTGCGCGTGGCGTAGGTGGCGCTCCCGATGTGCGGCAGGACCACTGCGGGGACAGACAGACAGCAGGGACACGGCTCGGCTCTCACGGCTCACCTCTCACCTCTCTGCTCGCCTCAGTGCTCAACCCTCACCTCACTGCTCACCCCTCTCTGCTCACCTCACCCTGCCCCAGCAGCCCCTGCCAGGGCTCTCACAGGTACAGCATTCCCGTGGGTGTTATTTGTGCATGGATAAATATGTAATATTACAGCTAAAAGCAATGTACTCATTAAATACACGTGTAGGAATTGTGCCCTGCCTGGTCTTGTTTCAGAGCTCTCAAATCTCCGAGTCCTGTAAATATTTCCAGAAAGCCTCAGCTCTTACCACTCCTCACACTGCCTACTTTGAGAATAATGCAAACAAATAAAAAATGAGTTTTAGCAAAAAGATAAAGCAGTAGCTATAGGTTTGTACTTCAGAAAGAGACAGCCATGAGCAGTTCCAAATTTTCATGGATGTTCCTGTGGTTTCTTTTTGGAACATACTTTTCCTACCCCAGAAACCCTCTCCCCACAGAGGGAGGACATCCTGTGAGACACTGGCCAAGCAAGCTCCTTCCTAGCCATCCTTCCTCAGCTGCATCGTCCTTCTCCAGAGAAGACAGGTCTAAGTCCTGGCCTGCACCTGCCCCACGTCCCACCCTCCCAGTGCCTGAGGTGCCCAGGTAACAGGCTGCCCACACAGCCCAGCAGCACTCCTGGGACCAGGACTCGCCCAGGCAAACACAGCAGCCCACTTTCAGCCAGAGGGGAATTTTCCACCACAGCTGGTGCCCAGGAGCCCTCAGAACACTCGAGCTGGGCAGGGCCTGAGCTGGGAGCTGGTTTCTCTTTCACGCCCCTGCTATGCCAGGTCATGCATGAATGTCACACACTGAATGAAGGGCCATCACAGGGGTTATCTCAATGCCCTTCTGGAAAATTAAAACAGCTCCCACACTTGTTTGGCATCACATTGATGGGTTTTTACCCCACAGCAGCTCCCTGCATTGCACTGTAGCCCACCTAAACACACCCTGGGCCTGTCCTGTGCTCCAGCACCCACTGCCAGCACTACTGGTGCCCAGGTGTCCCTGTCACACCCGTCCCTGCGGAGCAGCAGCTCTGAGGAGGGGCTGCCAGCCCCACACTCACCGCAGTTCTGGAGGGACAGCAGCGGGTGGTCAGTGGGCAGTGGCTCCGGCGTGGTCACGTCCAGGCCGGCGGCCGCGATCTGCCCCTGGGCCAAGGCCTCGTACAGATCCTCCTGGTTCACCACAGCCCCCCTGCGCGGGCAGGGGACAGCCTGGGTCACTGCTGAGAGCCCAGGGACACAGGGACAGGGCCCCAGGAGTGCCTGAGCCGAGCTCTGACCCTCTCTGGTGTGCCTGAGTGTCCCAGCAGTGCCGAGCTGCCCTGCTCCAGCTGCCCACGCTGGGGGAAGAGCTGGGTGCTCCTGGATTATTGATCTTGTATTTGGCTCACTCCCAATGCTCCCATGCTGCAGCCATGAAGGCTGCATTGCTGCCTGGACTCAGAGCCCAGCAGATCCCCCCACCCTCTCAGACCTGTGCAAGGGCCAGGTCTGCCTTCTCCAGGCACAGGTCAGGGCTGCCAGTACCTGCTCGTGTTGACAAACACAGAAGTCTTCTTCATCCTGCCAAAGAAGTCCTTGTTGCACATGCCCTGGGTGGCCGGGGTCAGGGCACAGGTGACCACCACGAAGTCGGACTCCTCGGCCAGCCTGGCGAGCGGGACTGGGCAGGAACAGGGACACGGCCCACTGCAGCCAGCCCTGCCCTCAGCAGAGCTCCAGGGCCAGCTGCAGCCCCTGCAGGACCCCTGGAACCCAGCCCGTGGGGAGAGCCCACCAGAGCCCCCTCCTGCCAGGAGCAGCTGTCACATTTTGCTCCCGTTCTCTGTGTCCAGCTTCCTCGTGGGAATGGAGCTGACAGAAAATCCCCAATTTTCACAGGGCAGGGGCACAGCAGCAGGACCAGCTGCAGCTCCCACAGAGCTCTGATGAACCCCTGTGAGCCCAGCCATCCCCTGGCTCGGAGGCAGGGGTTCCTGTCAGCCCCACCGTGGGGCACGGCCGGGACGTGGCAGCCCCTCACCCCGGGTACCCCCAGGAGCCCCCAGACCCCCACCTCCCACCTGCAGGTGACAGACCCTGAGTGACCCCCCTGCCGCTCCCGGGCAGGTGCCTGGCCCTGCCCTGGGGCTGTCCTCACCAAACTCAGCCCCAAACTCTGCCGCGCTCTCGGGCTTGGGGCCGCTGCCAGTGTACAGGAACTTCCTGACCCCGAAGGGCTTCAGGCGCCGGGCAACCGCCTGTCCTGCAGTGAGACAGAGCAGAAATTCTCCAGAGCAGAAATCCATTTCGATTTAGGTGAAACGTACATTTTTGAGCTGAGTCTGTGGTTGGAAATCATGGCTATTTAGCCTGACTGCAAAAGCCTGGGCTCAGAGAAACTGCTTCAGTGAAGGACAGAGATAAGGGGGGAGAGACAGAGGGTGATAGGGAGAGACAGAGACAGCTGTGAGAGCAGGTCAGCCTGACCTAGGAATTCTTTCTGATAAACAAGAACTAGCAGCAAATGTCACGGAAAATTTGTAAAAATGAATATGTGTGAACCTATTGGGAAATTATATGCATATGTATCTGAGAGGGGATTAAAAGGGACCTAAAGTTCCCAGAGGTACGGATGTCTTTTAAGGAGAGTAATCCCCACGTGCGTCCGGCGCTGTAATAATAAGCATACCGGCTTTGCAACTTTCACAAAGTTGTGGAGTTTTTGGCTCTCTCCACAAAACACCTGGAGTGAGGGAGGAAGGGCTGGGCTGCCGAGGCTCCACAGCAGCCCAGGGACCAGCACCCGCAGCCTCTGCAGGGCTGCAGCAGTGGGGTCACCCTGTCTGGCTGTGGGTTGGATGGAGAGGTCCTGCTCTGGAAAGGGGACACCGAGCCCGTGGCTGTCCTGGGAGCAGGGACAGGAAGGGCTGCCTGATGGCAAACTCCACAGCTGGATGGTGCCAAGTGTCCCATGGACTTTGCCACTGCGTTTGTGCAACTGAGGGCAGGAGGAGGCAGAGGCTGCTGCGGGGCTGGGGTTGGTGGAAGCACAGGAACAGCTGAGGCTTTAGGGCTGAGGCTGGTGGGGCAGCAGAGCTGCTGGGGATGCTCTGCAGGCTCCCCTCGCTGTGCTCACAGGCTTTAAACAGCTAAGCAGCAGGCCACAGAGAGACCCAGAACAGTGTGGGCTGGAAAAGCCTGCAAAGACCATCTCATTCCAGCCCTCCCAGCTCCAGCAGGAGCACTTCAGCAGCCCAGGCTGAGGGTGAGGCCCCAAGCCCAGCCCTGCCTTACCTATCCTGCCCAGCCCGATGATGCCCACGGTGCTGTCGGACAGGCCATGCCCACACATCCACAGGGGCTTCCAGGTGGTCCAGCCGCCGCTGGCAGGGAGAGCAGGACAGGAACAGGGTCAGGGACCGGACAGAGCCCTGCCCAGGCGCTCGGTGCGAGCTGCACCAACCCCTGCAGCCCCCTGGCCGCAGCCCCTTGTCACAGCCCCTTGTCACAGCCCTGGCACAGCCGCGGGGCTCTGCCTCCCTCGCTCACCTGCGGACCTGCTGGGCGGCCTCGGGCAGGCGGCGGCAGGCTGACAGCAGCAGCGCCACCGACAGCTCGGCCGTGGCGTCGGTCAGCACGTCCGGGGTGTATCCCACGCGGATCCCCCTGCAGCAGAGCGGGCTCTGGGGGCTGCCAGGGCAGCTGGAGCCAGCACTGGGTGCTCCCTGCCAGCCCATGGACAGCCCTGTGCCCGTGCCAGTGCCCATAGACAGCCCTGTGCCCGTGCCAGTGCCCAGGACAGCCCTGTGCCCATCCCAGTGCCCATGGACAGCCCTGTGCCCATCCCAGTGCCCAGGGACAGCCCTGTGCCCATCCCAGTGCCCAGGACAGCCCTGTGCCCATCCCAGTGCCCATGGACAGCCCTGTGCCCATCCCAGTGCCCAGGGACAGCCCTGTGCCCATCCCAGTGCCCAGGGACAGCCCTGTGCCCATCCCAGTGCCCAGGACAGCCCTGTGCCCATCCCAGTGCCCATGGACAGCCCTGTGCCCATCCCAGTGCCCAGGGACAGCCCTGTGCCCGTGCCAGTGCCCAGGACAGCCCTGTGCCCATCCCAGTGCCCAGCACAGCCCTGTGCCCGTGCCAGTGCCCATAGACAGCCCTGTGCCCATCCCAGTGCCCAGGGACAGCCCTGTGCCCATCCTAGTGCCCAGGACAGCCCTGTGCCCATCCCAGTGCCCATAGACAGCCCTGTGCCCATCCCAGTGCCCAGGGACAGCCCTGTGCCCATCCCAGTGCCCATCCCAGCCCTGTGCCCTGCCAGTGCCCAGGGACAGCCCTGTGCCCATCCCAGTGCCCAGCACAGCCCTGTGCCCGTGCCAGTGCCCATGGACAGCCCTGTGCCCATCCCAGTGCCCAGGGACAGCCCTGTGCCCATCCCAGTGCCCAGGACAGCCCTGTGCCCTGCCAGTGCCCATAGACAGCCCTGTGCCCGTGCCAGTGCCCAGGACAGCCCTGTGCCCATCCCAGTGCCCAGGGACAGCCCTGTGCCCGTGCCAGTGCCCATAGACAGCCCTGTGCCCATCCCAGTGCCCAGGACAGCCCTGTGCCCAGGGACAGTGCCCATGGACAGCCCTGTGCCCGTGCCAGTGCCCATGGACAGCCCTGTGCCCGTGCCAGTGCCCAGGGACAGCCCTGTGCCCAGGGACAGCCCTGTGCCCATCCCAGTGCCCAGGGACAGCCCTGTGCCCGTGCCAGTGCCCATAGACAGCCCTGTGCCCATCCCAGTGCCCATGGACAGCCCTGTGCCCATCCCAGTGCCCATGGACAGCCCTGTGCCAGTGCCCAGGGACAGCCCTGTGCCCGTGCCAGTGCCCAGGGACAGCCCTGTGCCCTGCCAGTGCCCATAGACAGCCCTGTGCCCATCCCAGTGCCCAGGACAGCCCTGTGCCCGTGCCAGTGCCCAGGGACAGCCCTGTGCCCAGGGACAGTGCCCATGGACAGCCCTGTGCCCATCCCAGTGCCCAGGACAGCCCTGTGCCCGTGCCAGTGCCCAGGGACAGCCCTGTGCCCGTGCCAGTGCCCATAGACAGCCCTGTGCCAGTGCCCAGGGACAGCCCTGTGCCCATCCCAGTGCCCAGGGACAGCCCTGTGCCCATCCCAGTGCCCATAGACAGCCCTGTGCCCGTGCCAGTGCCCAGGACAGCCCTGTGCCCATCCCAGTGCCCAGGGACAGCCCTGTGCCCGTGCCAGTGCCCATGGACAGCCCTGTGCCCATCCCAGTGCCCAGGGACAGCCCTGTGCCCGTGCCAGTGCCCATGGACAGCCCTGTGCCCATCCCAGTGCCCAGGACAGCCCTGTGCCCATCCCAGTGCCCATGGACAGCCCTGTGCCCGTGCCAGTGCCCAGCACAGCCCTGTGCCCGTGCCAGTGCCCATAGACAGCCCTGTGCCCATCCCAGTGCCCAGGGACAGCCCTGTGCCCAGGGACAGTGCCCATAGACAGCCCTGTGCCCATCCCAGTGCCCATGGACAGCCCTGTGCCCATCCCAGTGCCCAGGGACAGCTCTGTGCCCATCCCAGTGCCCATGGACAGCCCTGTGCCCGTGCCAGTGCCCATGGACAGCCCTGTGCCCATCCCAGTGCCCAGCACAGCCCTGTGCCCGTGCCAGTGCCCATAGACAGCCCTGTGCCCGTGCCAGTGCCCAGGACAGCCCTGTGCCCATCCCAGTGCCCAGGGACAGCCCTGTGCCCGTCCCAGTGCCCATGGACAGCCCTGTGCCCATCCCAGTGCCCAGGGACAGCCCTGTGCCCAGGGACAGTGCCCATAGACAGCCCTGTGCCCATCCCAGTGCCCATAGACAGCCCTGTGCCCATCCCAGTGCCCAGGGACAGCCCTGTGCCCGTGCCAGTGCCCATGGACAGCCCTGTGCCCGTGCCAGTGCCCATGGACAGCCCTGTGCCCATCCCAGTGCCCATGGACAGCCCTGTGCCCGTGCCAGTGCCCAGGGACAGCCCTGTGCCCATCCCAGTGCCCAGGGACAGCCCTGTGCCCGTGCCAGTGCCCAGGACAGCCCTGTGCCCATCCCAGTGCCCAGGACAGCCCTGTGCCCGTGCCAGTGCCCAGGACAGCCCTGTGCCCATCCCAGTGCCCAGGGACAGCCCTGTGCCCGTGCCAGTGCCCATGGACAGCCCTGTGCCCATCCCAGTGCCCAGGGACAGCCCTGTGCCCGTGCCAGTGCCCATGGACAGCCCTGTGCCCATCCCAGTGCCCAGGACAGCCCTGTGCCCATCCCAGTGCCCATGGACAGCCCTGTGCCCGTGCCAGTGCCCAGCACAGCCCTGTGCCCGTGCCAGTGCCCATAGACAGCCCTGTGCCCATCCCAGTGCCCAGGGACAGCCCTGTGCCCAGGGACAGTGCCCATAGACAGCCCTGTGCCCATCCCAGTGCCCATGGACAGCCCTGTGCCCATCCCAGTGCCCATAGACAGCCCTGTGCCCATCCCAGTGCCCAGGGACAGCTCTGTGCCCATCCCAGTGCCCATGGACAGCCCTGTGCCCGTGCCAGTGCCCATGGACAGCCCTGTGCCCATCCCAGTGCCCAGCACAGCCCTGTGCCCGTGCCAGTGCCCATAGACAGCCCTGTGCCCGTGCCAGTGCCCAGGACAGCCCTGTGCCCATCCCAGTGCCCAGGGACAGCCCTGTGCCCGTCCCAGTGCCCATGGACAGCCCTGTGCCCATCCCAGTGCCCAGGGACAGCCCTGTGCCCAGGGACAGTGCCCATAGACAGCCCTGTGCCCATCCCAGTGCCCATAGACAGCCCTGTGCCCATCCCAGTGCCCAGGGACAGCCCTGTGCCCGTGCCAGTGCCCATGGACAGCCCTGTGCCCGTGCCAGTGCCCAGGGACAGCCCTGTGCCCGTGCCAGTGCCCATGGACAGCCCTGTGCCCATCCCAGTGCCCAGGGACAGCCCTGTGCCCGTGCCAGTGCCCAGGGACAGCCCTGTGCCCATCCCAGTGCCCAGGGACAGCCCTGTGCCCGTGCCAGTGCCCATAGACAGCCCTGTGCCCATCCCAGTGGCCAGGGAGCCGGAACAGGGGTGCAGGGGGTGACCCCAGCCATGCAGGGGGTGCAGAGGGTGACCCCAGCCATGCAGGGGGTGACCCCAGCCATGCAGGGGGTGCAGGGGGTGACCCCAGCCATGCAAGTGGGTGACCCCAGCAGCACAGGGGTGCAGAGGGTGACCCCAGCCATGCAGGGGGTGACCCCAGCCATGCAGGGGGTGCAGAGGGTGACCCCAGCCATGCAGGGGGGGACCCCAGCAGCACAGGGGTGCAGCCCACCAGCCAATAGGGACCAGTGGGATGTGGGTGTGCCGGGGAGGGGGTCCCGAATGGGGCACGGGGCAGGGGGTGCAGAGCGGGGGAGGGAATGGATCGGGGTCGGAGCAGGGCAGGAGAGGGGCAGCGTTACCGCTTCTTGATCTCGTCCAGGGCCAGGTGGTCAAAGCCCACGGACAGGGTGCTGATGACCTTCAGGCCGGGCCCTGCAAGACACGAGGGGCGCTGCGGCGGCTGTCGGGGCCCGGGGCGGGCCGGGGGAGCGGGGTCAGCACGCACCGGCCGCGTCCAGCACCTCGCGGTCGATGCGGTCCGAGAGCAGGCACAGCAGCCCCTGAGCGCCCGCCACGCCCGCCAGCAGCTCGGCCCGCGGCACCGGCTCCTCCGAGTCCCACTGCTGCACGCGGCACCTGCGGAACCGGGACACACCGGCACCGGCACCGGCACCGGGACCGTCACACATCGGCACCGGCACCGGGACACACCGGCACCGGGACACACCGGGACACACCGGGACACACCGGCACCGGGACACACCGGCACCGGCACCGGCACCGGGACCGGCACCGGAACCGTCACACATCGGCACCGGCACCGGGACACACCGGCACCGGGACACACCGGGACACACCGGGACACACCGGCACCGGGACCCGGGACACACCGGCACCGGCACCGGCACCGGCACCGGAACCGGCACCGTCACACATCGGCACCGGCACCGGGACACACCGGCACCGGGACACACCGGGACACACCGGGACACACCGGCACCGGCACACACCGGCACCGGGACCCGGGACACACCGGGACACACCGGGACACACCGGGACACACCGGGACACACCGGGACACACCGGCACACACCGGCACCGGGACCCGGGACACACCGGGACACACCGGGACACACTGGCACCGGCACCGGAACACAGCGGGACCCGCACCGGCACCGGGACCGACCCGCACCGGGACCCGCACCGGCACCGGGACCGGGACCCGCGGCGCCCCGCGCTCACCCGCTGGCCTGGGACAGGACCCGCAGCCCCTCGGCCGGGATCCGCCGCGTCACGAACACCGACATGGCCATGGCCGCCGCCACCCGACCCGCCACGGTCACCGAGCCGCCGGGACAGCCCCGAGAACACCGGAACACCCGGGAACACCGGAACAGTCTGGGAACACCGGAACAGTCTGGGAACACCGGAACAACCGGGAACACCGGAACACCCGGGAACACCGGAACAACCGGGAACACCGGAACAACCGGGAACACCGGAACAGTCTGGGAACACCGGAACAACCGGGAACACCGGAACAGCGCGGACAGCGCGGGAACAGCGGAACAGCCCCGGGCACGCCGGAACCGCCCGCCCGCCTCTCCGGGGCCGCCCCGCCCCGGGCCCGCCTCCTGCGGGGTCGCTCCGTGCGTGCGGCCGCCCGTACCTGGGCAGTCAGGTGTGTCCGTGCATGGGCAGGTGTGTCCATACCTGAGCGGGCAGGTGTGTTCATGCACGACAGGTGTGTCCATCCATGGGCAGGTGTGTCCATGCACGGGCAGGTGTGTCCATGCATGGGCAGGTGTGTCCATACCTGAGCGGGCAGGTGTGTTCGTGCACGACAGGTGTGTCCATGCACGGCAGGTGTGTCCATGGACAGGTGTGTCCATGCACAGACATAGGGACATCCCTGCCGGGGACATGGGGACGTCCCTGCGCAGGAAAAGGAGGCTCAGGGGGCCCTTGTGGCTCTGCACGGCTCCTGCCAGGAGGGCACAGCCGGGGGGGCCGGGCTGTGCTCCAGGGACCAGGGACAGGAGCAGAGGGAACGGCCTCAGGCTGGGCCAGGGCAGCTCAGGGTGGGCACAGCAGGAATTTCCCCATGGAAAGGGGGCTCAGGAACTGCCTTGGCACTGCCCAGGGGGTTTGGAGTGCCCAGCCCTGCAGGTGTCCCCTGGAGGTGGCACTCAGCCCTGGGCTGGGGACAGGGTGGGGATGTCAGAGTTCTCGTGCAGCCTGACGGGTCCATGGCGCTGTGATGCCCACGTGCATGCACACGCACCTGTGCTCACGCTTTCTCTCACGGACAGGTGTGTGTGTGTGCACACGTACAGGTGTGCGCATTCTCACACACACACAGCGCTGGGGCTCCTGTGGCCTGAGACCCCCCCACAGCCTCTGGTGGCAGCTTTGGGGTGTCCCACGGGGGTCACCTGCCTCCTCTCGCCTGGCTGTGAGACTCTGCTCATGAATTAACCCAGATTAAATTGCCTGGAGAGCTGATTCCAACACCTTGTGTGACTGCAGGTGCGGGCAGGGGATATTTTCACCTCCGAGGAGGGGAGAGAATGGTGCACCTGACTCCATCTCATCAGGAGGCTAATTAATTACTGTATTATACAATATTATTCTTTACTATGTTACACCATGTTACATTGCATCTAAACTGAATCTGCCAAGCACTCAACCCTGCTCACACTGCCCAGAATCTCATGACTGTCACCCAACAGTCCTGACACACACACACACACACACCTGGGCCTGACAGGCCAAGGAAACACAACTCCATCACTGTGGGTGAACAATCTCCACATTGCATTCTGCTGTGGCACAAACACAGGCACAGCAAATCAGATAATAATAAATACAATAACAATATTATAATAAATAAATGAAATTATTATTTTCTCTGAGGTTGAGAGAATGTGAAACCCAGAAATATTCTTGGGAAGGATTGGGCCTTGCTTTTCTCTGTGAGGAGAAATGTGGCCACAGGAGCCCAGGTGTCAGGACCCAGGACACCCCTCTGTCTGTCCTGAGCAGCCCAGACCCTGCCAGGGGGCTCAGAGACCCTGGCACAGAGCCCAGGATGCCCCTGTGGGTTTGATTGTGACCCCTGGGGCAAGTTACCAACCTTAGAGGAAGATCTGCAGGCCATAACAGTTTGGATAGAATAATAGTGAAGTTATCACGAGGTGAAAAAGTAGATTTTGGGGTTTTTGGTATGGGGGTTCAGGAGAAAAGATGGAGGGATCTGGGCATGTCCAGCCTTTCTCCTTCTTCTTGGCCTCCATCTCCTGGGTGATGTTGGCACTTTTGGGTTGGTTTAGAGTAGGAGCTCAGTGTCTAACATGGGTGACAGGTATTGGGAAGTAACTGTAAATATTGCACAGGTAGTTTTTAGTATAAAAAGATAACCCTGCCCTGGGGCAGGCAGAGTGCCTCTGACTGTCCTGCTGAGCGGACCTGGGCAGGACAGGAGAAAGGATTTTATAGATAAGGAACAATAAACAACCTTGAGACTGAGAAATGAAGAGCTCTGACTCCTTCTTTGAGTGTCAGGCTGGGAAAAGAGACTCTCTAACATTTTTTAAAGTCACTGTGAGCAGCTAGGGACACGACACCCAGGGCACGGTGATCTCGGCAGTTCACACAGCTTAGTGCTGTCTCTTGGAAGGAGCAGAGGCAGACAGGGACACACGACACCATTGTGAGCAGGGGGAAGGTGCAGTTTAAGGTACAGGCACCAGAACATGGCTCCATGTGGGATTCATTCTGCTGCTCCAGGTGGGATTTCCCTTATCATGATGTACCATCAGCACGCTGTCAGATTATGCCAGCAGAATTGGTTTTATTTTTTAATAATTGCTTGAAAGTTTGTTTTGTGCTGCTGAGCTGGGTGTCATTTGGGCTGACACCTGTTCTGCCCCCTGATCAGTCTGGATTAGTGTCAGGAGCACCTGCTCTCCAGGGTGACACCTCCAGGCTCCTCCTGCTGGGCTTTTCCAGTTCCCCCATGGACGTGGTGCAGGCACCCCCAGACCCTCCAGCAGCCTCCACGCTCTGGGCCAGGGGCACAGAGAGACAGAGACCCCCGGAGAAGGTTTATTTACAGAACAGAGTGCACATTTCTGGCCACAATCTGGTTTTGTCCATTACAAGCACCTGTAAATGCTCTCCTTTACCGTGGTGTGGAGTCCCCCGGCCCTCCCTGGTCCCTGCTGAGGGGAGGTTGTGGTGCTGACACTGCCCTCAGGGTGACCCTGGCTCTGGATAACCATCCCTTGTTTCCTGTTGGGGAAGATGGAACAGGAAAGTCTTACAAATATGATTGCCTGGCAAAACATTTTGAGAATATGGGAACTACAAGCAAGACTGAAATGAAAGCAAGCCTTGAGATCCCTCAGTTACTGAACAACTGGAAAACAATGGTGTGGCTGCTGAAGGTGATCCCCTCTTGATGGAACAACACCCTCTGCTTGCAGACAGGCCCAAGGCTCAGAGCAGGCCCTGCCAGCTTGGCAGAAGGGCCCAAAGAGGAGTTTTTAGTGTTTAAAATGTAGCACAGTGTGGTAATGTAATGATTCTTCCAGGCTGTATGTAAATGCTATAGGATTTGTACCTTGTACTAGATTGGTTAGTGAGAATCAGAATATTCAACACAGAAGAAGATTTATGGTATTGCAATGGGAACCTTGCTCTCTTACCCCTTTTACTCTCTTATGCTTTTGCTCTCTTACTCTCTCACCCTCTCATCCTCTTTACCCCTCTCTTCTCTTTTTACTGCTCTGAGCTGTGGCTGCCAGCTCCAGCAGGGCCCTGCACGTGGCCCTTTGCAATAAACCCCAAATTCCAAGCCCTGGCTGCAGAGATCTCTCATCTCCATCCATTCCGACCATCCCACCCCCCGACACTCCTACAGTTTCCCGTTTTGGGGGTTTCTGGGTAAAACCCACACACATGTGTAAATGCCTGGTTCTGTCTGCACCTCGCGGTTTGTTGCAGGCAGAGCTGACTGTCCCAGCTCTGGGAAACTGAAAACCTTTCAAAGAGGGCTGGAAGAGAGGGAGAGGAGTGTGTGGTGGGACACTGCCACAGCTCTCTGCCCCCCAGGTGTGGCTGCCACTCCTCCACACTGCCATCCATCCATCCATCCATCCATCCATCCATCCATCCATCCATCCATCCATCCATCCATCATCCATCCATCCATCCATCCATCCTTCCCTCCTGCTGCCAAGAGGCAAGGACTTGGGCAGAGCTGGGAATGCCACCCTCTCTGGTACAACTGGTGTTTGACTGATGCCAGGGTGGGACACAACAAACCCCAGCTGTCCCTCTCTGGAGGGAAACCTCAGCCACCCCAGGCACAGATGGCAGCGCTTCAGAGGATACAGGAGCCTCTACAGGCGTGGCAGCCCCTTGCAAAAAGCCAGAGAATGGGGTGGGTGTCTGCCCATCCCATCCCACCCCATCCCACCCCATCCCATCCCATCCCATCCCATCCCATCCCATCCCATCCCATCCCATCCCATCCCATCCCAATCACCCCATTATCCAATTATCCCATCCCAATCTGTGGGAATCCTCAAAATCAGAGGGGTTTAGGAAAGCTGCAAAAGGCAGGCCCCAGAGACAGCAGAACTGGGATTGGAGCTGAGCAGCAGCCATGAGATTGGTCAGCAGAAAAATTATGTAAAAAGTAGAAAAGCAAGGACAAATAGAGCAATGGTCTGTGTATTAATGCTTGTCTGGAATAACTCCCTGAGCTACAGAAAGTTTATCTAGCAAGATATTGGGAAGTTTGAAGCTTAATAACGGAGCTCTGTGCATTGTGCTTTAAGGCTCACAAGCAGGTATTGTATTTGAAATAAGCAAGCATTGTTTAACCACAGGTACCTGTGCTTATAGTGATTGGACAGAACTACTGTCAATATAGAATAGTTACTGTACAGATATAAACACTGTCAATGTGCTTTTGCTTTGTGGGATTGGGCAAAAAACTCCTGGAGTGAGTTGTGACATTGAGTTGTGTGTCTGCTGCCTGGGATGTGAGCTGGTGGCATCTTCCCATTGCCATAGCCATGGAATGGGAGTGATGCTGGGAAATCAAACAGCTCCAGGCACGTTCCCAGCAGCCCTGTCCTGTCTGTGGTTTGTGCACAGGCCCCGGCTGGGGATATCAGTGATCACTTCTCTGGTAGCAGTACCGGCGGGGGGAGCTGCCCTGCATCACGGGAGGAACTGTAACACATTTATCAGTAACTTTGGATCCACAAGCATGGCTGGTTGTGCGGGCCTGCCAGAAATAGTTCTGGAGGTTTGTAACCTGGACTGAGCAGGAAAGGCTGGTGGCCATGCTGGTGGGGAGGAAGGCAGTGTGCTCTGGGCATCCCAGCTGGCTGGGGACTGCCCAGACTGCAGTGGGAATGAGCACTGGATTTGCTGTGAAAACCATGTCCCACGCATGAGGTATGGGACATGGGACATGGGACATGGGACATGGGACATGGGACAGGTGCAGGGCCAGGAGTTAGAGCTGTCTTCTCTGGAGTAGGATGAGGCAGCTGGGGAAGGGTGGCCAGGACCCAGAAGGTGTGGGTCCAGGGGGAGCTCACTGCTCTCCAAGAGTCCTCAGTGCTGACTCTGGGGATGCTGGTGGTGGTGGTGGTGGAGCTGCTGTGACACTGCAGGATGGTGGCCAAGCATCTGAGAGGTTTCTGGTGACAACAGGGACTGGCCTGGTGTCCGAGCAGGTGTGCCAGGCTCCCCAGGTGCTCAAAGAAGCAGACATGAGCTGGTAAATCAGCTGCCACGGGGACTGGAGCACGGGGCTCAGGTGTCCATCCCAGAACTCCCCTGAGACAAGCACCTCCTGCACCTGAGACATCCTCCTGTGAAAAATGCCTGTATTTTATGATTGGCTTTTCGCAAATATTCAAATGAATATTCTTTGTGTTCTGTCAGAAAGTTGTGCTGTATTAGTTCTCTTAAGTAGTGTGTTAAATATAGTTTTAGGTTATAAAAAATGTTAAAATAGAAACCATGCTATGTAGGATACTTTTTCTAAAGAAAGGACTCACACTGAGATAGCAGCCACAGGACACCTGAATCTTTCAGAGAAATGGAATTTCTTGCTCCATTATCAGGAGAAATGAACTTCTTCCTGCCTCGCTCAGCCCTGAAGAGCTGTCAGGATTCAGAGGAAGCAGCTGACACTGCCCAGACAGAATCCTGTGTTTGAATGGAATTTATGCACCATGGATGAAGTATATGAATGTGCAACAGGCTGTTGTTTTAAGGGTTAATCCTCTGTTAACCTGGGTTCTTTCTGGGGCTTGTGCTGCCCAGAAAAGGTACCCAGACTGTCTGTAACTCTTTGTTTTTATTGTCTCATATTGTCCTAATTCAATTTGTCCAAATTATTATTACTCTAATTGTATTGCTATTTTTAATAACCATTTTATTATTATTAAGCTTTTAAAATTTTAAAAACAAGTGATTGGTGTTTTTCACACTCCCATGAGGGATTCAGAGAGGAGCAGTGACCACGGATCATGAATTTCACAGGTGCTGTGTAAATATTACGTCATCAACAAAAGTAATCCAAAGAACGCTACAGGGGACAAAATTATTACCAAGGTGAGGTTTTTATGATCCCTTGTGCAGTCACAATTTTTTCTGTACAGGCTGGCGTGGAGAGCCCCGCAGCAGTGAAGCCAGGCAGACACAGCCACACAGAATGCAGGGTTTATTTCCAGGTGCTTTGGAACAGACAGCCCCAGGCCTCCAGGCCAGATCCCCTGTGCAAAGCTCAGCTCTGAGCACAGTCCAGCATCAGCTCTCCAGGCTGTGGGGTGGAGAGGGCAGCTCAGGCCCCGCGTGTTCATTCATGCTATCCCCAGGAATTTATTGCTGTGTTCAGGAAGACTCAGAAGGCTGCGAGGCAGCTGCAGGCTCCAGGCTCACACCAACTGACCATGGAATTTAAAGCTGCCGCTGCCAAAAGCGCTCCTTCAGAAATTCTTCACAAAGAAAGAATACAGAACTGATATTCCACATCAAAATCTTTATAAAAACACTTCAGGAGTCCAGTCAAGTGTTTATCTGCTCATATTAGTTCCTAGTTAGTCTCACTGCGCAAAGAGATGCTTTATTCCAAAACATTGCAACAATTCAAAAATGTGGATGTGCTACAGGAAACACAAAGTGAAAAAAAAGCCTTGTTTTTGAAATGCAAAACACTAGAAATGCAATGAAGATGAAACAGTGTTACTTGAAAAAGCAACACAAGAAAATATTAAAGTACAAAATACTGCATTTTACTGATGTTTGGGAGAGTGTTTATGCAGCTCAGTGCTGTTAGTCCCCAATACTGAAATTTAAAACAAAACACAGCATATCCCACTGCTTCAAAAAAGTGTTATTTTAATGCTTAAAAAAAAAATCAGAGATATGACCATTAAGTAACTCCTATAACAAAATAGTAACATTTTAAAGGAATTAACCCACCCATCTCCTATGTTTCTGCACTCCTCAGATGGTCAAGGTGCAAACAACACCTGCTGACAAGGCAGGTGCAGGGACTCCCCTGCCTCACCTGAGCAGAAGGACACCCTGCAGCCCTGACCCAGCCCCTCTCAGCTGAGCTGCATTTACCACCAGCAGAAAGGCTCTGGAAATTTATTTTAAAACTTAACATTGCTGAGCACAGTGCGTGTGCCCCTTTGACAAGGGAGAAAGGAGGCTGCAGGCAGTGTTAAGTAATGGTGGCACCAAGAAGAGGAAATTAAAAAGAGATTTACATGATTTATGTAGAAAAAGATAAATTTCTGCTGCGTGCGTATGGTGCCATTTTTAAAAAAATTAAATTTACATTAGCTTTTTTTTTAAATGTAAGGGGAAAAGTACTTTTATGACACTATCTTAAGTGGATTTGAGGAGGACGTTTTACAGGATGTGAGCCAGCCGTGCCCTGGCAGCCAGGAGGGCCAGCCACATCCTGGGGGTGTCAGCAGCAGGGTCGGGGAGGGATTGTCCTGTCCTGTGCTGCTCTGCTCTGGGGCAGCCTCAGCTCAGGTGCTGGGGCAGTTTTGAGCACCATCATACCAAAGACATTAAGCTGTTAGAGGCTGCCCAGAGGAGGCCAGGGGGTGGTGAGGGCTCTGGAGAGGAAGCTTCATGAGGAGCAGCTGAGGGCACTTGGTTTGCTCAGCCTGGAGGAGAGGACACTGAGGTCAGACCTCACCAGGGCCTTCATCATCCTCCTGAGGAGCAGCAGAAGGGCAGGCACAGAGCTCCTCACTCTCGTGACCTGTGACAGGACGTGAGAAAACGGCTGAGGGTGAATCAGGGGAGGTTTAGGTTGGCTATCAGGAAAGGTTTTTCACCCAGAGGGTGGTCTGGCACTGAACAAGATCCCCAGGGACAGGGTCACAACCCCAAAGCTGCCTGAGGCGAAGAAGTGTCAGGCACAAATGGGATGGTTGGGGTATCCCCTGCAAGGCCAGGAGCTGGACACAGTGATCCTGAGGGCTCCCTTCCAGCTGAGCATACTCTGTGATTCTGTGCAATATGGCAGAGGAGGACTGCTCCTGACCCAGGAGCCATTGGCTCCAAGGACAGACCCACAGCTGCCAAGGGAAGTCACTCAGTGCGCAGGGCAGGAAATTAAAGGCTGGAGATAAGAGCAAAAGACAACGTGCTCGCGCCATAACGGGGACCAGATGGGCTGTGGGCATCTGGGAACAGCGAGGTGCTGCCTTGTGCGGCCAAAAAAGCCATCACAAATTCCCTCTCCTTCAAAACAACAGACAAAGACAAGCTCTGCTCAAACTTCTGCGTATATAGAAGTGTAACATTGGAGATACAAACTGGTTAAAATACTGCTAGGAATAGCACAAACAAGAGACAGTACTTCACTTACCACTTAATACTCGCTTCTACAAAAAAAAAAAAACCAAAAAAAACAGCCAAATATCCAGATCTTGCTGTGTTAAAGTTATATGTACACCTGACAGTCCAAAAGTTACTTGTCTGGGATTTAATTTAAGCACCTTGATTACACAGTGTCCTTTACTACAAAACAGCCAAACATACATTCATAATCCTAGAACTATCCTCATAATTAGCGTATTTTAAAGCATTATGTCAGACAGGTGCAGCCTAAGCCGTTTCTCTCTTTTAAAGGTAAAGGGGTCTGCACCACCATCCTCATGTAATGCAGCAACTCATGTTACAGTAATCATTTAAATGCTTTCACTGTTACAAAATGCTTTAGAGAGAAGGAAAAAAAAAAAACAAAAAGAGAAAAGAAACGCGCACGTCAGTTTGTCAGTTTGCTGTTGTCAGACCGTGCCATCTCAGGAGACCCCCGTGCTGTCGCCCCTCTGCCCTGCAAAGGGGCTGGTGGCCGTGGGGCCCCATCCCCATCCCCGCCGCGGGGTCGCATCCCCATCCCGCCGCGCGGCTCCCGGCGGCGGCACCCGCGAGGTAGGTACCGGATATCCCCAAAGGCAGAGCCGAGCCGTGCCGGCGCCGGGCGCGCCGCTGTCCCTCCCCGCCGGCAGCGAGGCTGCTCCGCTCACAGCAAGCTGCTGGGCAGGTTGCTGCTCTGCCACCTGAGGCAGGTGGTCTTAGAGTGTTTGTACAGGTGGCTGGACTGGCTGAAGCGCTTGCCGCACTTGAGGCAGGCGTAGGGCTTCTCCCCCGTGTGCACGCGGATGTGCTTCTTGCAGTCCGTCAGCGTCAGGAAGGTCTTGCAGCAGATCTTGCAGGCGTACTTGCGCGCGCCCTCCACCACCAGCACGTTGTGCTCCGACAGAGCCTTCTTGCACTTGGACAGCACGTCGGCCGAGGCGCGCGTCAGCTGCGGCGGGCCCGGCTGCGACAGGTGCCCGCCCTCGAAGGACGCGCCGCCGTTCAGCATCAGCTGCGAGCCCGACGAGCTCTCCTGCAGCTGCGAGCCCCGCACGGAGGTCACCACGGGCATCTTGGGGGCGATGCGCCGGTAGCCAGGAAAGCCGCCCGCTCCTCCCCTCACGGAGCCCATCATGGCCCGGGACAGCGAGTGCAGGCCCAGCCCCGAGCGGGGGAAATCCATGCTGAACTGCTCTGCTGCTCGGTAGCCGGAGGTCTGCACGCACGGCAGGCCCATCACATCCTGCATGGGCCTCACAAAGTGGGAGTCCGTGGGCTCGCTGAACGGGTTCTCCACGTGTGAGACAGCAGCAGAGGAATGGCCACCGGCGGGCCCCGACTCCGGGCTCATCAGGTACGGGGCGTCGCTGTCCATCCTGCAGTCACTGGTGGTGTTGGGAATGTTGTCGTCGTTGTTTTGGCCGGCGCCAAAGCCACCTCCCCTGCTTTTATTCAAAAAATTCGAAATGCTGAAAGAGGACTTGTGTTCCAGGTTGTTGGACACCTCCATGATGTGGATGTCCCCCACCCTGTCGGTGCTGGACTGGGGGTCCGAGAAGCTGCGGTCGCTGCTCTCAGGGCTCAGCTCGATCTTCTCTGCACTCACCACCCCTCCTTCCACCTCCACGGACTCACTGCCCTCTGCCTGGGAGGTGACATCGCTCACCTCATCCTGGGGCTCCGGGGAGCTCAGGGGCTCAGACTTCACCACCACCCTCATGTGCTCCTTCTCATTCAGGCTGACCTCTGGGTTTTCACACGGGAAGTTGCTCTTCTCAGCAGCAGCCTCCTGGTCAAAGCTGGTCTCCACCTGCGTGGCCTGGGACGCCATGGACATCTGGGAGATGTTCCCCCCGCCATTGTCTGACTGGCTGGGCACTTGGGCATCCTCCTGAGCACCGAAAGACTGGTCAAACATGATGGTGTTGTCCTCCTGGTTATCGGCCACCGCGTCGGCCTTGGAGTTGTCCACCATCTTGAGCGAGTCGGGCGAGAAGAAATCCTCGCGGGAGTGCACGACGGGCTGCCCGCTCTCCGCAGCGCCGTCAGTGCCGGGCTCGTCCAGGGCGGGCCGCGCGCGCTGGCGGGCGCGCTCCTCGGAGGACTGCTTGCGCTTGTGCAGGCGGCGCATGGGGAAGGCGGCGCGCTGCTCCAGCCCCCCGCGCAGCGCCGCGCCCGCCGCGCCCGCCGGCTCCTCAGCGCCCTGCGCCGAGCCCAGCGCCGAGCTGACGATGCTGAGCCCCAGCTGCTGCAGCATGAAGGAGCGCTGCAGCCGCGCGCTCTGCTCCTGCGCGCGCTCGCTGGGCGGCGACAGCGGCAGCGTCCGCGTCGTCAGATAGTGCTTGCAGGCCTTGACCACCGAGTTGAGGTGCAGGTGCGAGGCGGCCAGCAGCACGTCCATGACGTTGCTCTCGCCCAGCATCAGCGTGGAGGTGTACATCATGTCGATGAGCGCGGCGAAGGCCTCGGCCGTCACCACCTCGCTGTCCAGCTGGATCATGTTCATGCTCTGGTCGCCCTCGGCCACGGTGAAGAGCGCGCGGAAGTGCGTGCTGCAGGCGGCCAGCACCGAGCGGTGCGCCTTGAAGTGCCGGTTGCCCACCACGATGACGCAGTCGCACAGCTGCCCGTGCAGCCGCTGGTAGTTGAGCTGCTGGAAGACCTGCTCAAAGTGCCCCGGGAAATCCATGGTCCTGCAAAGCACAAGAGGACCGCGGTGAGGACCAGCGGGCTGAGCAGAGCGGTATTGTACATCAAAGGTGACTCTGACAAAGGGGAGAGAGAATGACGCATCTGACTCCACCATCAGAAGGCTAAAGAATTACTTTGTTATACTACACTATGTACATTTCATCTAAACTGAATCTGCCATGCACTCACTCTTACTCACAACTGCACAGAACTGCCCTCATCTCTGATTCTCCCCTGACTGTCCCGTGACATTCTGTCACAGACATCTTTTATGAAAAATCCTTTCCTTAGGATTTTTCCCTCCTGAGAAGCTGAGAAGCCTCAGGAACAAAATGTAACCAATGGTTATCTGCTGCTGCAGAATGCAACAGGTGGGCCTGGGATTGGCTGATGTGGTTGTTTGTAATTAATGGCCAATTACAGTCAGGTGGCTCAGACTCTCTGTCCAAGACACAATCCTTTGTTATCATTCTTTCTTTTTCTATTATTAACTAGCTAACCTTCAGATGAAATCCTTTCTTCTATTCTTTTCATATATTTTTAATGTAATATATATCATAAAATAATAAATCAAGCCTTCTGAAACATGGAGCCAGATCCTCGTCTCCTCCCTCATCCTAAGACCCCTGTGAACATCATCACAACAGTCCCACACACACACACTTCTTGGCCCTGATAGGCCAGGGGCACAAAACATCCTCACTTTGGGTAAATCATCTCCATATTGCATTCTACTTTAGCACAACATGGGCACAGCAAGCGAGATAAGAATCGTGTTTTCCTTCTTCTCTCGTCTCACAGCTTCTCTCTGTTCAGAGGGCGTGAATACCACAGAGCGGGGCAGCGGGCGTGCTGTGAGCAGAGGGAGGGAACTGGGACTGCCCAGCTGCACAAGGGAAGGCTGCAGGGTGACCTCACCATGGCCCTCCAGCTCTGAAGGGGCTGCAGCAAGGGTGGGACAAGACATTTATGAGAGTCTGCAGGGATGGAGAAAGGGAGTGGGTTCAAATTGAAAGACAGGAGCAGAGCATGGATTGCTCCCTGGCAGGGTGGGAGGCCCTGGCACAGGGTGCCCAGCTGCATCCCTGGCATTGCCCAAGGCCTCGCTGGACACCGGGGCTGGGAGCACCTGGGGCAGTGGGAGGTGTCCCTGCTGTGGCAGGAGCTGGAACAAGACAAGGTGCCCTCCCAGCCCCAACTGCTGTATGATCCTATGGCTGAGTCCTGGTGGGGCTGCAGTGAACCTGGCAATTAGCCTCTTTCACTTACTCACAATCATTCTAGTTTTATTCCGTACTGCCACCTTAGAAAACTACTCAAACTCTAATTAACTCTAATAGTTTATAAAAACATTGGTCTTGTAAGCCAAAGATGGAAGACTAAACCCCTTCTTAGAGTTACCCCACTACCCCCATCTCAGGAAGAAAGGACTCAAACCCTCATCTCCACCTCCTAAAGCTGGCATTTTTGAAGACAAAAGGTGACGGCTGAAAAGCAGACAAACAGTAACTGGCCTGAGTGTAGCACCACCAGATGGGCACAGTACCAAAGCCAGCAGTCTGGAGAACAAGGACGCGCAGTGACAGCCCAGGCTGTGCCACAGAGCTGACCTCAGCACCACAGAGCTGTGCTGGACAGCGTGGGTGACCTCACAGCCGTGAGTAAAACACTCAGTCCTGGCTTGTAAGGCAGTGTGATCACAGTGACAGCGTGCTGCCCCTCTGATACCCTGCTCATACAGGTGGGTAACCCTCCACAGGAGCACTGGGGCTGCTGGCAAAGCACAGCACTGCCCAGCAGCACAACCAGCACCAGGCAGGGTGGTTCCTTCCCTAACTCTCATTTACAGAGCATCAGCCCTGTCTTAGTGGATTCATTTCAACACTACATGGTGATCCTCGGCAATATCCAAACTCTTCCTCATGAAAAAACAGCGAAGTGTAAGACCTGGTGAGATCGGTGTGCCCAAGGCACACACACGCACAAGTTCCTGTGCTCACGTTTATTCTCCAGCAGCAACTCCACAGCATCGATGGGCACAGGACCATAAAGCAGCCAAAAAAAAGGCCACACGGCCAGAATCACACTTTTGAGGAGGGACCAAATGAAAGCCTGCTGATTCAGAAAGTCCATGCTCAGACGTGGACAGTTCGCTGCTTTTCTCTTTCTACTCATGCCTGTGTTTGCTGGGCAGCTCCTCACCTTGCCCGGGACATGCCAGGGATCCCACCGTGTGTCCCTGGGTGGACTCAGAACACGGAGAGCATCGCCAGGTATCACTGGAATACTCAGCGCGGCGAAAACCGAGTCATGTAGAGCCTTTGAGAAGTGCGGCCGGTAACTGGCGGTGGATACCCGGTGTCTCCTGCTGACGGGCGCTCTTCCCCAGACTCTGCCTTGTTTTTGCCCGGTTTATTCCCTTGCGCATCACCTACAGCAGCCACGATGCGCGCCCCTCCCAGAGAGGAACCTGCACCCAGCGCGGCACCAGCTCCGGGCACCGGGAGACTCCGCTCCGTGCCGCGCACGGGACATAAAGGGGAGACCGGAGAGCCCCGGTCCCGCCTGACGCCGGGGTCACCGGTCTCCACCTCACCGCCGCCCCCCGCCCCGCTCACCTGCGGTGTCCGTGCGGGAAGGGCCGTGAGAGGCTCGGGCTCGGGACTGGGCTTAGGCCTGGGCTCGGGACTGGGCCTGGGACTGGGCTCGGCCTCGGCCCCGGCCCCGCTCCCGCCGCTCCGGCCCCGCCCGCCCCGCCCCGCCGCGTCGACACTTCGCGTCACTTCCGGCCGCTGCCGGCGCGGGCGCTGCCCACAGCCAATCGACGGCCTCGTTACTCCTACGCCGCGGCAGAGTCTCGTCTGGGCCAATCGGGGCTGAGCTTATTGTCACGACAGGAGGCGGCGGCGGAAGAGGCGGAGGAGCGGGGCCGGGACCGGGAGTGGCATCGGAACCGCGCCGCGCATCCCGACACACCGCCTCGCCATGGCCGCCGCCACCTGGCGCTACCGCGGGGACCCCGAGGGCGAGCGGCCGGCGGCGCTCGGTGAGCGGGAGCGGGCCGGGGGCTCGGGGCGGGTCACGGGGCACCGCGGCCGGCCCCGGAGCTCACGGGTTCCTGTCCCGCAGTGCGGTTCGCCAACGGCAGGCTGGAGCGGCCTGAGTCGCTGCGCTTCACCGTGTACCGGAACCGGGACTCGGCGCACCCGCGGAAGAGGCACCGCCGGATCCTGGTGAGGCCGCGGGGGCTCCGGGACGCCGGGCACAGAAACGTTCGGGCACAGTGATAGTTGTACACCCTAAGGCAGTAGCCGGATAACGGCCGCGACGGGGTAAAAGTGATAAATGTCATTAATTACTCCCGTGCGCTTCAGGGCCGGTGCAGACGGGGAGCGGGGCCGGGTCCGGCCCAGGGAGCTCCCGACTGCGATCCCACCGAGCAGCTCCTGCTGCGGAGGGCCGTGGCCCTGGCTTCCCTCCCGTTGGGGTGAGAAATTCCTCCCGGAGAGGGTGGGCAGGCCCTGGCACAGGGTGCCCACCGTGGATCCCTGGCAGTGCCCAAGGCCACGCTGGACACGGGGACAGTGGAAGGTGTCCCTGCCATGGCAGGGCTCGCACTGGGTGGGCTCTGAGCGTTCTAATGACCCAGACCAGTGTGGGAGTGTGCGGATCTCTGCCGAGCTCTGCAGCAGACCTTGTGAAACAATCCGAGTTTGGCCCAGCGTGTTGCACTGGGATGTGTCCCTGGGCTCCAGAGGAATGTCCCTGGACTGGCTGAGGGACACTGCAGGGGCAGCTGGCAGAGCAGGGACACGCTGAACTCTGGGGAGCTGCTGCCCAGCTCCTGGGGGGCACCTGGTAATGGAATCCAGTGTGTTCTGCCCTGACTGGGAAATCTCCTCCTAAGGAGTCTTTGTTCAGCTCAAGTGCAGCCCAAGCGGGGTCTCTCAGTGAGGAGGGAGCTGAGCTGCAATCAGAAGGTGCTTTCTGATGCTGCTTTAATCTTTACATCCACTCAAAGAATAAATGAGTTTTCAGCCCAGATCCTTGGGAAACTCAATGCAGCAGGGCAGAGAAACCACCACATTGTCATGATGCATTGAGGGTACCTTGAGGTGCCTGGGGCACTCCTGTCAGGACTGGCTCTGCCTTTGCAGCTGCTGAATTCAGGCACTTGCCAATTCTGGACCTTGAATGAATCCTTGGAAAACACATTTTAAACTGAAATATTGGGGTGGGCCCTGCAGGACACTCTGCAGGTTTGCTGTGCTGATCCCTCTGCCTGGCACTGCAGAGCTCAGGCAGCTCCAGGGAGTTTCCCCCAGCCCTTTCCAGGATCTCTCCTGCTTCCCCTCAGCCTTTTCCAGGATCTCTCTGCTTCCCATCAGCCCTTTCCAGGATCTCTCCTGGTTTCCCCCAGCCCTTCCCAAGGATCTCTCCTGCTTTCCCAGGTCTCGGAGACGGAGCGGCTCTGCTACGTGGGGCACAACTTTGGCAGCCAGGTCATGAAGTGCAACTCCCTGTGCAGGTATGGGGCAGGGGAGGAGCACAGGGCCTGCTCACACACAGAGTTCCCTTTTCCCTCTCCCCTTTTCCCTCTCCCCTTTTTCCTTTCCCTTCCCTTCATCTCAGGGCTCCCTCCCTGGGGCTCAGGGATTGGGGCAGGAAGCTCTGGCTGTTGTTGCACACCTGGTGGAAGCTGTGCTGTGTAAATCAGACCAGTTTGAAAACCTGTCTGGGGTGAGGATATGGAGCAGTGCAGCAGCAGGATGGAGCTGTGTTACTGAGGAGTTGGGCTGGAGGAGCTGCCTTTATCAGCAGCTGAAGGGTCAATGCTGTGGGGCCCTTCCAGCTGAGATGTTCTGCACAAGGACCTCGCTTCCCTCCTGCAGAGCCTCTCAAAAATGCCCACACCAGCCTCTGTGCTGCCTGAGCACTGACCCAGCAGAGGTGGATCCTCAGATGGAGCAGTGTCCATCTGTCCATCTGCAGTGAGATGCTGCAGCTGAAAAAGGAGCACCGAGGGTTTGTTTCTGCTCAGGTTTGGAGAGATAAATGCAGTTTAACAAATGTGTGTGGTGCAGCTGTGAATTCAGTGTTGTTTGTGGGCAGAGTTAGGTGCTCCTGCCTCTGAACATTGGTGAACAGGTCATTCTGTGGGCTGAAGTGCTGCTTGCCTGCACCTCTGGAGATCCTGAGCTCTGGGAGGAAATTTGGACATTTGGCTGTTGTTCAAGCTATGGCCATCAAGTCCTGGCATAACAAAAAAAGGCAAAAGAAAATAGCAGAACCCTGGCACCTACACTTTACCCAATTCAGTTGTTTCCAGACTTCTGCATTTACTCAGAGCATCAAGTCCTTCTGTTTTTATATGTCCACATGCCTTGGAGATAGCCTGGTTTATCACAGTGCTGAAGGCAGGAGAGCTGCTGGGGTGTGAGAAGACCTTGTAATTTAGATAATTTCCACTGCTCTGCCTCTCACTAATCACTGCCCCTGTTCTCCCCAGGTACTTTGTTGGAGTGCTGGACAAGAGCTCTGGGCAGATGGACGTCTACAATGCTGAAATATTCAACATGCAGCCCCTGCTCTCAGGTGGGGGTGCTGGCAGTCACAGCTGCTGGGCTGCTCTTGTTTCCTGGCAGGGAGCAAGGGCAAATCCTTCACTTGAGCGTGCCAGGAGAGGGGAGCACAGGCTGGGCGTTGGGGTGGGAGTCACCCACAAGGTGTCACTGCTCAGGTGCAGCCTTGTCTGGGTGTGTTCTGCTGAGGGAGGCCTGGCACTCATCAGGAATTGGATCCCTGAATAACAAAAAAAAAAAAACAAAAAAAAAAAAAAAAAACCAAAGAAACCCAAAAACAAACCCAAAACAAACAAACAAAAACCCACCCAAAAAAACCCCACCCAGGTTTTATCCAGCAGGACTGTTTTTTGCCATTGAACCCAGGATAAGAAGCCAAAAGATCACATCTTTTGGTAGCTGATTTTTACCCTGTGCAGCAGGACGTGGGTTTGGCCATAGTCCATGAATTGGACTTTGTAGAAAAAGCCTTTTTTGTTGTAGGTTCTCATGTTTGGTGTGTCCTTTGAGTAGCCAGGTCACACGGAGGAGGTCCTGTGCCAGTCTGTCATCACAGGGCTGAAGGCACTCCCCTGCTGGCTGCTCCTGCCCAAGCACAGTGACTCTTGCTCTTTTGCAGATAACGTGATGCCTGACGACACCAAGGACTACCAGACCAAATCCTACAGGGAGAAGGTAAAGCTGGGAGCTGTGCCATGTCCTGCTGTGGCTGACAGGGACAGGTGCTTGCCTTGGCCTGGGAGGTTTGGTGTCCTGCAGGGCAAACCTGTGCAGGCCCAGCGTTCCCCCCGTGCCCAGGAGGCAGCACAGGCATGGCCTTGGGGTGTTTTTGGGGTCCCCTGTGGCAGGAAGGAAAAATGAATCTGACTCCATGTTCTTAGAAGGCTAATTTATTATGATATGATATTGTATGATATTGAAACAATATTGTTATATTATTACATTATTATTATATTATTATATTTTATTGTATCATTATATCATATCATATTATATTTATATGATATCTTATAATGTAATATAAATATGATATTATATGATATTGATATGATATTCATACAATATGATATGATATTATAGTATTATAATATTATTATATCATATTATAATGTTATTATATCATTATTATAACTTATTATTATATTTATATTATATCATATAATGAAATATAAATATGATATTTTATGGCATTATATGATATGACATTGATATGATATTGATTCGATATGATATGATACTAAATAATAAAGAAAAGATACAGAATGCTTAACAAGATAATAATGAAAAACTCGTGGCTCTCCAGAGTCCAACACAGCTGGCTGTGATTGGCCATTAACTGAAAACAATTCAGCAGAATCCAATGAAACAATCACCAGTTGGATAAACAATCTCCAACCACATTCCAAAGCAGCAAACGCAGGAGAAGCAAATCAGATAAAATTGTTTTCATTTTCTCTGAGGCTTCTCAGCTTCCCAGCAGAAGAAATCCTGGTGAAGGGATTTTTCAGAAAATGCGGCAGTGACATTGCCTGGCTCAGGAGTGTTCTCCTGATTATCCTGGGTTCCTGATTTTCCTGGTTACTTTGGGCTGGCCCCCACCCCAGTGACCTCCTGCCCTCGCAGCCCTGCACATCCCGCGCCTGCGGGCTTTGCCTCGTGAGGAGTTTAAAGCTCTCCTGGAGGCCGTGTGTGTGTAAGGAGCAGCAGGGTTGGTGTTCCCCGGGGTGCTCAGGGTGCTGCAGAGTGTGCTCTGCCCCGTGCAGATGGATCTGTGCATCGAGGCCTTCGGGACCAGCAAGCAGAAGCGCGCCCTGAGCTCCCGCCGCATGAACGCCGTGGGCAGCGACATCGTGAGCACGGCTGTGACCAAGGCAGCTGCCAACGTCATCGATGCCAAGGGAGTGACAGGTGAGGGGGCTCTGCCTCGGGCTGTAAGCAGCACAGCCTGAAGTGCCTTGTGCTGTCTGTCCATGCCAAGTGTGGCAGGAAGAAGAGGGCTTTTCTTTAAGTGATGAGGAAGTAGCTGGTTCAGCAGCTGGGATGGGTACATGGAGAGGAACCGCTGCTTTCTGGTGCTGCTGGGCTTGGTGTTGGTGTTAGCTGAGTGAGGAAAGGTCCCTGTGACATCAGTGTCCCTCCTGCCTGCTTTGGAAGCTCCTGTGCGGTATGGGTTCACTGGCAGAAAGGCAATGCCTTTAGCTGGTCTGAGCTCTGTGGCATGGCTGTTGAAAAGGCACCTTCTTACCTCAGGGTGGTGCAGCCTTGGGACACAGCACAGCGCAATGTGGTGTCACCATCCCTGGGGGCTTCCAGGCTGTGGCAGAAGGGAGCTGGGGCTGCCCTGGCTGTGGGCAGGAGGGCAGACAAGACCCCTCCAGAGCAGTTCTGGGATCCTAGGAGTGTCCCTGGCACAAACAGGAGAGGTGTCTGTTGGCTGTAGACCCCACCACTTTTCGTCCCTTTTGTTCCAGGGTGGATATTGACTGTGCTCTCAGAGCTGCTCTGTGCCAAGTGGGTGTCCACTGCAACACAGGTGCCAAAACTGTGTCCTGCCCACATCTTGGTACCCTCCTTTCCTAGATGTTTCTCTAGTCCGGAGAGGCCTTTCTAAATTTTTATGACAGAAGGTGTGACCGTGTTCACAGGGGTCTTAGGATGAGGGAAGAGACGAGGATCTGACTCCATGTTTCAGAAGGCTGATTTATTATTTTATGATATATATTACATTAAAACTGTACTGAAAGAATAGAAGAAAGGATTTCATCAGAAAGCTAGCTAAGAATAGAAAAAGAAGGAATGATAACAAAGGCTTGTGTCTCGGACTCTCTGTCCAAGCCAGCTGACTGTGATTGGCCATTAATTAGAAAAAACCAGCATGAGCCCAATCTCAGATCCCCCTGTTGCATTCCACAGCAGCAGATAACCATTGGTTACATTTTGTTCCTGAGGCCCCTCAGCTTCTCAAGAGGAAAAATCCTAAGGAAAGGATTTTTCATAAAAGATGTCTGTGACAAGAAGGTTCTTGATAGAAGTTGTAAATGTCTGAAACTCCAGTTGTGACTAAAGTAGTGTTGACCCGTTGGATTAAACTTGCTTCTAAAGGAAGGATTTGGGTTGTGCTGCTGTTCTTTGCATTTTGGTTATCACGACCCAAGCGCTCCTGTGCCGGTTCCCTCCCCAGGGCTGATGCAGGATGTGGCCCAGGATGATGTGCAGAACATCTCTGCCTTCCTCCCACCGTGCCACGAGGATGCTGAGCGGCCAGAGCACGTCTACAGGTTTGAGGACAGTATCTTTTCTGTGCACTGTGGCTTCAGTCTCCACGGAGCCATCTGGTGTGCTGGGGGCAAGCTGAGCCCTTGCCCCTCACAGGCCAAGGGCTGGGAGCGAGTGAGGTGATGCTGCCCTGGGGTTTTGGGGCTGCAGGTGCCGTGTCCTGCCCATTCCTGTGGAGAGCAGGATGCTCTGCCTCTGCTGGGAGCATTCCACGGGGAGTGTTGGTGGGCTCTGCTTGTGCCACAGCCTGTTGGAGGCTCCATCCCCTTGCCCTGCCCACGTCTCCTCAGTTGAGTGTGACAGAGCTGCCCTGCTGGGAGGGCGAGGCCAGGCTTGTTGTTGTCCTTAAGCTCCTGCCAGTCCTGTCTGCTGCCGAGTACGAGGCGCTGCGGGTGCCAGCAGCCGCCCTGGCCAGCATCACTGCAGAGGAGATGGCCAAGAGGGCAGAGGAGAGGAGGTAAGGGCACTGCAGGGGCTGAGGGGCACTGGGCTGCTGCTGCCCGTGCCACGGCTCAGGGCAGAGGGAGGATGTGGGATCCGGGCGTAGCAGAGCAGCCCCTGCCTCGGGGAATGTGGGGGACACCTGTGTGCACAGCAGCAAGGGCAGCTGAGCTCCCCCTCTCTTTCCTGCAGCCTCTGCTCCTTTGTTTTGGAGGAGCTGAAGTTCCTGCCCACTGATGAGAAGAGCAGGGACCACAAAGCCAGATGCCTCTGGTTCCTGGACACCCTCATCAAGTTCAGCCAGCAGAAAGTGATCAAGAAGAAGCGTAAGAGAGTTTTCAGCTCATAAACACATGTTTTTGGGAATGTCTTCGTCATCCTTTGCCTGCCAGCTGAGTGTGTGGATCATACCCCTGCCATGCTCAGGGTCCTGCTTTTGAAACAGCACCACACAAAACATTTTGGCTGAGATTTTCCAGACTTGCCATCCTCCTTAGAACTTGTGTGTCTTTGTCAGTCCTCGGCAGGGCTGAGGGAGGAGGAAGAGGCAAGCCTGGCTTTAAGTATCTTCCTGTGTTGCTGTGACACAGCTGTCACCCAGGACTTGTCTAAGGAGAATGTGGGAATGACCAGACTTGGTGATAGCAGGGACTTGTTGGTGTGGTCTCAGCTTTAACAGTGTTTTGTGGCAAAAGAAATAATGCATAGGTGTGTGTGCATTTTAGATTGTACAGAATGGAACTGGGAGGCTGCTTTTACTAAGAAAATAAAAGCTGTAGGGATTCTCTCAGGCCTGAAGCATTAAGAGACCTAGAAATGAACACTGAGAGGTATGTTTTAGGTTTGTTGTGTTCCTGGGAAGAGGCACTAAGTGCTGGGATTGCTGGGGTTGGACTCGGTGATCACAGCGGGTCACACACATTCTGCTGTTCCATGCTAAGTGTCAGGATGATACACGTGCTGCTGTGCTGGTGGGCAGTGCAAGGTAGAGAGTGTGCTCCTCATTCCACTGCAAAGCCCCTTTCTGCCCTAGATCCAATGGGTCCTGAATGCCCTCACATCATCAGCAAGAAGCTCATGAAGAATTTCACCTCGCTGACCTACAACAATGGCAGGTAAGGGATGGTGTGTGGGGCTCGAGGCACAGGCATGGCAGAGCTCAGCTTGAGGGGCCACAGACACACCTTACACTCCACATCTCATGAGTTCTCCCTCTTGCCACACAGCATCCAGAATTTAATCTCTGCATCCATGAAGGCCAAAATCACCGCCTATGTCATTGCCCTGGCTCTGCACATCAACAACTTCCAGACGGATCTCACCGTGCTGCAGAACGACCTGAAGCTCTCAGAGAGCAGGTGAGTCTCCTGTTCTTCACACCTGCCAGGATCCTTCTGCAGAGGGAGCCTGGGAGAGCCCTGGAGTGTCTCTGGACCTGGGGAGGGCTTTAATTTCCCTTGGGGGGGCAAGGATAGGCAGTAGTCTGCGGGTGCAGGACCTGCATTTCCCTGGCAGCTGCAGCTCTGCTCCAGCTGTGCTCCTGTCCCTGGCCCTGCAGAGTCCATTGGATCAGGCTTTCTGGCCAAAACTTCACTTATTACTGGGTCTTACCAAAGCCCTTGGGCACTGCTTGGTTTTCAAGCTTCCTCATCGGTTTTGATGCCACCACTTATTTTGCCCACAGTTATCCTCTATTCTTTGATCAGAAGTGGTGGATTTAGTGGCTTTAAGAGCAATCTGCTGTCGGTTTCCATCCATTTTCCCTTTTTCTTTCTGGGACTAAGCTTTTCCAGGAGTCCACGTTGGCTTTGGCAGTGGATGCTGGGTTTGGGTGGTGCTGCCCTGCAGCTGGGAGCATGGGGCCTGTTGGGGAAGCAGGGAGGAGGCTGGGACCTGCTGGGAAAGCAGCAGTGCCTGTCCCAGGAGGGCTCTGCGTCGCAGCCCTGGTGCTGCAGCTGCTGCCTCCGGGGCATCCCTGTGCACAGAGACACCTCGAGGCCCTCCGTGGGGTCAGGCACAGGGGCTCAGCCCCCCAATGGCATTTCTCCTGTGGGGTCCCTGTGGGGCTCAGCCCCCCGATGGCATTTCTCCTGTGGGGTCCCTGCAGGCTCAGCCCCACTGATGGCATTTCTCCTGTGGGGTCCCTGCAGGCTCAGCCCCCCAATGGCATTTCTCCTGTGGGGCTCAGCCCCCAATGGCATTTCTCCTGTGGGGCTGAGCCCCCCAATGGCATTTCCCCTGCTTTCCAGGATCCTGGACATCGCCAAGGCCCTGCGGCTCAGGGTGTCCAAGGCCAAGGGGGTGCCAGGGCTGGAGAATGAGCAGAACCACAAGCTGGGCACCCTGTCCCTGCCCCTGCCCACGCAGAAGGCACCAGAGGGACAGCGCAAGCGCAAGAAAATGAGCTGAGCAGCCCAGGAGCTCTGGGGGGACACAGCCCCTCCTTCAGAATGTCATGGGGATGCCTTCATCTGCTGGGCTGGGGTCTAGCATCAGCCCTCACCCAGCTGAAACCCAAGCTGAGGGTTTCACCTCAGAAAAATGCTGCTTTTTTTCTATTTATATAGAAAAAGCTATAATAAAACCTTTTTTTTCTAGTTTGTCAGTGTGGGTGTGAAATGGAGGTTGTGCTGGAGCACAAGGGAACAGTTTGAGGTGGCAGGTTCTGGTTCATGGCCCCTCCCAGGTTCAAGGTCAGAAGTAGGGAGACCCAAGAGTGTGACTTACATACACCTTTTCGTTTCTCTGGAGTGCCAGTGTAATCCTGTGTTCAAAACCTGTAAAGGTGTTCACAGGTTTTGTCACTTTTCCTATCCTGGCTATTTTCCTGGGGGAAGGGAGAGTTCTGTGATTTGGAGCTGGTCTCACCTTCATGGAGAGCAGTGAATATGGGCCCACAGCTGTGGCTTCCCAGCCCCTTGGAGAGATCCTTTAGTCTGGTTCCTCTGAATCCTCACTGCTGTGGTCAGCCTCACGGGAGCTGATGACTGAGTAAGGCTCTGGGAGTTGGGAGGGCTCGTGAGGAACAGGATCACCACCACACTGGTGCGTGTGAAACAAGAGCATGGAATGTCACAGGACATCATCTCTCTGACATCACACAGTAATTTGGGTTTGTTATGTCCTCGTGGGATGTGTGTATCTCCTGGCACACCTCAAAGAGCCACTTCTCACCCCTCATTAGCAGTGGCACAAACACCCTGTGTTCGTTGCTGCTGGGGGAGTTGCAGGCTCCAAGGAATCATCGACAGGGCTGGTGGAGGCTGGAAGGGGCTTCTGCAGGTCTCTGTGTCCAGTCCCTCTCCCTGCTCAGCACGGGCCCACCCTGCCCAGCTGTGTCCAGGTGACTTTGGAGTGCCTCTGCTTACAGGAACTCCACAAATTCACAGTGAAGCAGTTTCCAGATGTTCAGAGGGCGCCTCCTTTGACCCTGTGTGCTTCTGGCCTCTGGCCTGTCCCCGGCCACCTTCCCTGCAGCTGCCCTTCTCCCCTGAGGAGAATGTGGGAATGACTAGACCTGGCCATAGTAGGGACTTGTGGTCTCAGCTTTAGCAGTGTGTTGTGGCAAAAGAAATAGATGCATAGGTGTGTGTAGACCCCATAGAATTGGCTAAGGCTCCGTGGAGGGCTGAGACTTAACAGTAGGGATTGCTGAGTCATGATGGGACAGCAAAATAAGCTCCTGTCTTCTGCCTCTCGCCCCATAGCTTATCTCTGTAACCCCATAGGTCACTTTCCCCTAACCCCTACTATTGGGCAAGTTTGGATCCCTCTGTACCCTATAAAAAGGGGCTGTTTTAGCCCATTCGACAGAAGAAGAGCCATCGCTGGAACCCTTCACAGACCCCTCAATAAAACCATTGCTGTGGAACCACCAGGACTATTTCTCCTTCTCCTCTCTCTGCTTTTCCCTCTAGCCCACAGGTGCCTTAGCAAGCAAAGAGCTGGAATCCTAGGAGAGCTGATAATCACTAAAGAGTTGAAATCCACTAAGCTTGCTTAAGGTAGCCAGGGCTATGAGTGGCCTGGGTATTCAGGCACTGTGTCCCCAGGAGGGACTGAGCTATCCGGACAGGACTGCCTTGCTCGGGGCAAAGCCTGCTCTGGGGCAGGGGACCATAGGTCTGTGTGCATTATAGCCATGGAGAAGGTGCCCCTGGGCCTTCCAGGCTGAGTGTCCCTGGTTCCCTCACTGTCCCTCGCAGCAGTGATGCCCCAGCCCCTTCAGCGTCCTCCTGGGCTGCCCAGTGTGTGTGTGCCTGGAAGTGAGAGCCCAGAGCTGGACACGGCTCCCCAGGCTGAGCAGGGAGGAGATGAGCTCAGTTCCAACTCTGCTGGCTGGCGGCTGGACAGACACACAGACCGTGTCCGTCCCTGACCCTCCCAGCACAAACAGGGACTCGCTGCCAAAGCAGCTGCAACATGAGCAGCTCCCAGTGCTGCAGCTCCAGGATGGGGGGCTTCTCCAGCCCGGGGCAGCCAGGCGTGCTGGGGGTCCTGGCAGAGCACATTCCCTGTACTGCTGCCTTTTTCCCTATCCTGGAAATGAAACTTGGCACAATTTAAGCAACGAGGTAATATAAAAGGTTTTTTTTTTCATTTGGAGGCTTTCAGGGGCAGTTATGGAAAGATGTCCACAAAATCCCACTCATGTAGGATGAGTACAGTTTGTCTTAAGTTCAGCAAATCAGCATAATTGACAAAAAAAGGACCAAGTGGTGCACAACTGGTGATGGAATTCCCCACCCCCAGGTCCAGCCCCTTCTCTGGAGCTCTCCCTTGGCACTGGCTGCACTTTGTCCATGAAATCTATCTCCAAGAGCTGCTCTCAACCTTGGGAGCCAGGAAAGAGCCAAGAAAGCACAGGGGCTCTGTCCCCCTGGGGCTTGAGCTCTGGAATTTTTCTTTTTCCCTAGGGCAAGGCCATGGAAAATTACTGGGAAATCTAGTCACTAATACAATAGGCTACGGAGCTACAAAGATATGTGTGAAGAATACAGAGAACATAGAAAAAAGGCAAAATCCAAAATGGCATCACTATGTGTCGGGATCTGTAGCTGCTCACAGTGACCCCAAGATGTGTTAGAAAGTCTCTTTTCCCAGCCTGGCACTCAAAGAAGCAGTCAGAGCTCTTCATTTCTCAGTCTCAAGGTTGTTTATTGTTCCTTATTTCTCCTGTCCTGCCCAGGTCTGCTCAGCAGGACAGTCAGAGGCACTCTGCCTGCCCCAGGGCAGGGTTATCTTTTTATACTAAAAACTACCTGTGCAATATTTACAGTTACTTCCCAATACCTGTCACCTGTGTTAGACACTGAGCTTCTACTCTAAACCAACCCAAAAGTGCCAACATCACCCAGGAGATGGAGGCCAAGAAGAAGAAGGAGAAAGGCTGGACATGCCCAGATCCCTCCATCTTGCCCCCTGAACCCCCATACCAAAAACCCCAAAATCTACTTTTTCACCTCGTGATAACTTCACTATTATTCTATCTAAACTGTTATCGCCTGCTGATCTTCCTCTAAGGTTGGTAACTTGCCCCAGGGGTCACAATCAATCCCACAGGGGCATCCTGGGCTCTGTGCCAGGGTCTCTGAGCCCCCTGGCAGGGTCTGGGCTGCTCAGGACAGACAGAGGGATGTCCTGGGTGCTGACAACTATGGACCTGCTTGCTTGTAGATTACCCCAGCCGCTGCCTCAGGGGGAGGAGGGAGACAGCAGCAGCTGCTTTCGCAGCAGTGTTTGCAGTGAGGTGCTGCTGCAGTTGGTGTGGCAGGGCCCCATCCCTGAGCTGTGAGCGCATTCCCTGCACGGCTCTGGAGAGAGGAGCTCGGGGAGGCCGGTGAGCACCCTTCAGCCTGGGTCAGAGAGGGCTCAGAAGGTGCTGCCGTGCCCTGGGCAGCCCCCACGCAGCTGCTGCGGGACCCCCGGGCCCCTCCCGGTGTCGGCGAGGCCGTGCTGGGGCTGCCCAGAGCCTGCGGCTCACCAGAGCAGGGAGCGAGGGGAAGGAGGGCAATGGTATATGTGGAAAACGCCAATCACTTGTTCTTAAAATTTTAATAGTTTAATAGTAATAAAATGGTTATCAAAATAGTAATACAATTAGAGTAATAATAATTTGGACAATTTGGATTAGGATAATATGAGACAATAAAAACAAAGAGTTATGGACAGTCTGGGTACCTTTTCTGGGCAAAATAAGCCTGAAAAAAGGCCCACATTAACAGAGGATTAACCCTTAAAACAACAGCCTGTTGCACATTCATACACCTCATCCATGGTGCATCAATTCCATTCAAAGACAGGATTCTGTCTGGGCAGTGTCAGCTGCTTCCTCTGAATGCTGACAGCTCTTCAGGGCTGAGTGAGGCAGGAAGAAGTTCATTTCTTCTGATAATGGAGCAATAAATTCCATTTCTCTGAAAGATTCAGGTGTCCTGTGGCTGCCATCTCAGTGCCAGTCCTTTCTTTAGGAAAAGTATCTTACATAGCAAAGTTTCTATTTTAACATTATGTTATAACCTACAACTATATTTAACACACTATTTAAGAGAATTAATACAGCATAACTTTCTAACACAACACAAATAATATTCACTTGAATATTTGCCAAAAGCCAATCACAAAATAGCATTTTTCACAGAAGCCAGCCGAGCTCACTGGAGATCACGGCTCCCCCAGGATAAACCTGCGGGGAGCGCGGGGCAGAAACGAGACACGGGGGCAGAACGGGGCGGGGGGGCTCTGTGTGTGTGTGTCTGTCTGTCTGTGTATGTCTGTGTGTGTCTGTCTCTGTCTGTGTATGTATGTCTGTGTGTGTGTGTTTGTCTGTCTGTGTCTGTCTGTGTGTGGAGAAGGGGCTGTGTGTGTCTGTCTGTGTGTGTCAGGAAGGGGCTGTCTGTCTGTGTGTCTGTCTGTCTGTGCGTGGGGAAGGGGCCATGTCTGTCTGTGTGCCTCTGTGTGTGTGTGCGTCTGTATCTGTCTCTCAGTCTGTGTGAGGAAGGGGCTGTCTGTGTGTCTGTCTGTGTCTGTATCTGTCTGTCTGTGTCTGTGTGTGTCTGTCTATCACTGTCTGTGTGTGTCTGTGTGTGTCTGTGTGTCTGTCTCTGTGTGTCTGTCTGTGTCTGTGTGTGTCTGTGTCTGTGTCTGTCTGTCTGCCTGTCAGTGTCTGTCTGTCCGCGTCAGTCTGTCAGTCTGTGCGTCTGTGTGTGTCAGTGTCTGTCAGTGTCTGTCTGTCCGTGTCAGTCTGTCAGTCTGTGTGTCTGTGTGTGTCAGTGTCTGTCAGTGTCTGTCTGTCCGTGTCAGTCGGTCAGTCTGTGTGTCTGTGTGTGTCAGTGCCTGTCAGTGTCTGTCTGTCCGCGTCAGTCTGTCAGTCTGTGTGTCTGTGTGTGTCTGTGTGTGTCAGTGTCTGTCAGTGTCTGTCTGTCCGTGTCAGTCGGTCAGTCTGTGGCGGGGGGCGTGTCCCTGTCGCGCGGCCGGCGCCCCGTGATGACGTTGCACGCGGCTGTCCCCGTGACGCGGCGCAGCGATGGCGGCGGCGGCGGCGGCGCTGCGGGGCCGGCGCTTCAAGTGGGCCCTGGACCTGGGGGCGGCGCCAGGGGCTCGGTGAGGCCCGGGGGGACACCCGGAACACACCCGGGGGACACCCGGGACCCGAGCGGCCCCTCACCCGCCCCGCTGTCCGCAGGCCCCGCGGAGCCGCCGAGGGCCGCGGCCCGCTCGGCTTCGCTGACCGGCAGCTGGGGGAGGGCGGCGTCCACGAGAGCGACAAGATCCTCATGGAGAAGGTGTGAGGGAGCGAGCGGGGGACGGCCGGCACTCCGCGGGGCTGGAGGGCTGTTCGTGTCCCCACACGGCCCGGGCACCTCTGCGGGAGCGGTCCCTGGCCCGGGTTCCCCGCACTCCCACCCCACCGGGGCAGCCCCCGGCCCGGTCCCCCCGGGTCCCCAGCGGTGCTCCCTGGTCCCCGACACCCCGGGCAGCTCTGGGGGCCGCTCCCTGCCTCAGGCTCCCCGTGGGGGTGGTCCTTGCCCCGCGTCCCTCCCCCAGCCCCGGGCACGAGTGACGGGCGCTCCCTGCCCCGGGATCCCCCAAATGCCGAGTCCCCACACCCTCCCTGGGTCCCCAAATACCGCGTCCCCATGCCCCTGTCCCCTGTGGTTGCAGCGCTGCTGGGACGTGGCTCTGGCGCCGCTGAAGCAGATCCCCATGAACCTGTTCATCATGTACATGGCCGGCAACACCATCTCCATCTTCCCGGCCATGATGGTCTGCATGATGGGCTGGCGCCCGCTGCAGGCACTCATGTCCCTGTCTGCCAGTGAGTGCAGCCCGCGTGTGGGGACAGCCCCACGGGGACAGCCCCGGGTGTCCCTGCAGAGCCCTGGGTGTCCCCACAGCCCTCTGAATGTGCCACAGCCCCCTGGGTGTCCCCACAGCCCCTTGGGTGTCCCTCAGTCCCCTGGCTGTCCCCATAGTCCCTAGATGTCCCACAGTGGCCCCACAGTTCCCCTGGGTGTCCCCAGAGTCCCCTGGGTGCCCCCACAGCCCCCTGGGTGTCCCCTCAGCCCCCTGGGTGTCCCCACAGCCCCTGGGTATCCCCACAGTCCCCTGGGTGTCCCTGAGCCCCCTGGGTGTCCCCTCAATCCCCTGGGTGTCCCCGCAGTCCCCTGGGTGTACCCACAGTCCCCTGGGTGTCCCCACAGCCCCCTGGGTGTCCCCACACTCCCCAGATGTCCCACAGTGGCCCCACAGTCCCCTGGGTGTCCCTGAGCCCCCTGGGTGTCCCCTCACCCCCCTGGGTGTCCCCACAGCCCCCTGGGTGTCCCACAGCCCCCTGGGTGTCCCCGCAGTCCCCTGGGTGTCCCCACAGCCCCCTGGGTGTCCCCACAGCCCCTGGGTGTCCCCGCAGTCCCCTGGGTGTCCCCACAGCCCCCTGGGTGTCCCCGCAGTCCCCTGGGTGTCCCCGCAGTCCCCTGGGTGTCCCCTCAGCCCCATGGACAGACAGACAGATGTCTCCCACAGTCATCCCCCCACCGTTCCCCTGTGCCCAGCAGTTCCCCAGTGACGCTGCCCACCCCCCTGCCCCCATGCCAGCCCCGCAGCCTGGGTGTCACTGAGAGGCACCCCAATCCCCTGTGTCCCCAGCCCTGAAGGCCCTGGAGAGCTCCAGCCGGCGGGCGCTGCAGGGGCTCGTGTTCCTGGTGGGCAATGGGCTGGGGCTGGCACTGGCCCTCTACAAATGCCAGGCCATGGGGCTGCTGCCCACCCGCCCCTCAGACTGGCTGGCCTTTGTCACCCCCCCGCAGGTGAGACGGCTGCTGGGGACACCTGGAGAGTGGGGGGTGATGGCTGGGGACAGCCCAGAGTCAGGGGTGTTGGGCTCAGCCTGCAGGGTCAGGGGTGATGGGGGCAGAGTCGGGGGGTTCTGGGGTCACCCGACTGTGAAGGGTGTTGGGGACACTGCAGAGTCAGGGGTGCTGGGTCAGACCCCAGGGCCCCCCACTGACCCCTTCCTCTCTCCCCTCTTGGCAGCGAATGGAGTTCACTGGGGGGGGCCTGATCTTGTGACCCCCTGCGCCCACCCACCAATAAAGGCAATGGCAGGATGGTGACATCGTTTCTGGGGGGAATTCTGAGTGTTTGGGGACCCAGCCCAAGCAGCACTGGGTTGGGGTGAGCTGAAAAATGTTTATTGGGCTGTTCTGGGAACACTGGGAGAGCACTGGGAGTGCACTGAAACCTGTGCTGGGAGTGCCCTGGGAACCTTGGGACCTGCACTGGGAGCACTGGGATCTCTGGGGCCTGTGCTGGGGCGTGCACGGGAGCTGCTGTCAGAGCCACAGGACCCATACTGGGAACACTGGGAATATACTTGTGGCCCGCTTGGGGAGAGCTGCAGCCTGAGGCTGGCTCTGTGCTGGAAGCACTGGGTTCATACTGGGAACACTGGGGATCTGACTGTAGGTCATGCTGGTGTCACTCTGGGAGCACTGGGGCCATACTGGGACCCTGCCTGAAGAGCTGTGGCTCACTGGCATGTACTGGGAGTGCTGGTGGTGTGTTGGAGGCACTGGGCACACACTGGGACTGTGGCAGCCCTTACTGGGATTGTGCCACAAGACCTGTGGTGCAGGCCAGTGCTGTACTGGGAGCACTGGGCCTGCACTGGGATGGTGCTGGGTGTGCCCACACTGCTGGTTTCTGCCACATCTCACCATTTTACTGTGGTAGTTTCCCCATTTTGACTGTTTTTCTCACCACTTATTGCCATTTGTGCCCTGTTTTTGCCCTTTTCTCTTGTTCTTTCATACTTTTGTCCCCACTTCTGCAGTAATTTCTTCCACTGTTGCTCCCAGTAGAGCCCAGACCTCTGCTTTCCAGTACGGACCAGTGCCTCCCAGTTCAGCCTTGTGCCTTCTGCAGGCCTTGGAGTGTGATCCATGACTCCAGGATGGTCCAGAGCCCAGTCCCAGTACATCCCACCAGCTCCCAGTGTTCCCAGTGGCACCACAGCTGCACTGGGGCAGGGATGGGGCAGGGCCATGCGGTGGGGACAGGATGGTGTCACTCCTCACTCAGCTGAGGGCTGTGCATGTCCCGGGGTGTCACCCCAGTACAGCATTTCCCAATGGCCACAGCTGCCACAGACTCATCCAGGCTGGAAAATCCCACCCAGCCCATCTGTGCCTGATCCCCACCCTGTCCCCAGCCCAGGGCTCTGAGTGCCACCTCCAGGGGACACCTGCAGGGCTGGGCACTCCAAACCCCCTGGGCAGTGCCAAGGCAGTTCCTGAGCCCCCTTTCCATGGGGAAATTCCTGCTGTGCCCACCCTGAGCTGCCCTGGCCCAGCCTGAGGCCGTTCCCTCTGCTCCTGTCCCGGGGTGTGGTGGTACACGTGCTCCTGTCTCTGGTGGCCCTGACGGCACACGTGTCCTCCTGTCCCAGGGGTGTCTCTGGCCAGTGCCCCCCAGTTGTGTCTGAGCACTCGGTGAACTGGTGCTGCTGTGCCCAGTTAGGAGAGAGGCTGGCAGAGCTGGCCTAACTCAGTAATGGGTGGGGCCTGGAATCACTGGAGTGGAGCGTCTCACTCCTTTCCTTGGTTAATGTTTATTGCGCTTTGGATTGTGCCCTTCCATAGTCTAATGATTTCCCTAAATGATCATTGTATTAACCCACCAGGTGCAATCCATTCTTCATCTGGCAGCGTTGTCAGGAGCTGTGCAGAGCCACAGGGTCCCCCTGAACCTCCTTTGCTCCACCTGAGCCCCTTCCCAGCCCCCTCAGTCCCTCCTGGGGCTCCATTCCCTTCCCAGCTCCATTCCCTGGACAGGCTCCATTCCCTTCCCAGCCCCCTCAGTCCCTCCTGGGGCTCCATTCCCTTCCCAGCTCCGTTCCCTGGACAGGCTCCATTCCCTTCCCAGCTCCCTCACTCCCTCCTGGGGCTCCATTCCCTTCCCAGCTCCCTCAGTCCCTCCTGGGGCTCCATTCCCTTCCCAGCTCCATTCCCTGGACACTCTTCAGCCCCTCAGGGCCCTGCCCGAGCTGAGGGGCCTGAGCTGGACCCAGCCCTGGAGATGGAGCCTGGGCAGGGCCAGCACAGGGACAGTCACTGCCCTGTGCTGCTGTCACAGCCCTGGGCCCTCCTGGCCACCTGGAATCATGGCCATGAGCCACTGCTCTGGTCTCTCCTGGCAGCACCCCCTGTCCCTCCAGGGGACACTGCACACCAGTGGCACTGGGAGGGTCTCCTCCCCCTGTGTGCCCCATTCCCTGAGGTTCTGGCAAGGCCATACCGCACCTGCGGCTCAGACACTCCTGCTCATCCTGCACAGCAGCAGGAGTCACAGTGGGTGTGACAGGAATGACACAGCCTGCCCCGGGAGGGGACCCTCAGCAGAGCCACCTGTAAGGCAGGGACACACCAGTGTGGGTGACAGGTGGGAAGAGACACCTGGCTAGTGCTGGAAGATGAGAGAGCTGCACCAAACTGGGATGGCTGGATCATTTCTGGGCACACCAAGGCACAGAAACAGCTGCTCTGAGGGGCACGAGGGCCTGGGCATCCCATGTGGATCTCATGGGGGTCTGGGGCTGTGCTGGACACCAGTGTGTTGTGTGACATCCTTTCACCAAGGTCAGCGTGTGGCACACCACAGCCACCCCAGCCAGACCTCAGAGCCCTGAGCCTGCTGTCAGCACTGTCCCCAGCACCAGCACCTGGCAGGGACATTCCTGGGCCACAACAGAAGGAAATCCCCCCGCCCTGTTCCTCCCTGCAGCCTCCAGGTCAGCTGAGCTCAGGAATGCCCTGGATTTCATTTCCCAGGGGAATCCACAGCCACATGCAGATGGATAACCTGCCTGGATGCAGCAGGCACCTGAGGCTGCAAGCAGGGAGCCTCCAAGGCACAGGGTACTGCTCCCAAATTATCACCCAATTCCCAAAGCTGAGCTGCACTTCCAGGACCCCAAACCTATGAGCCAAGGGCAGATCCTGGCGGCTCCTGGGCCACCAGAGCTGGCACAGCCCCACCCTGCCCCACCTGCAAACACATTTTTGTGTACAGCTGTGGGGTCCTAGTGCATGCAGGTCTCTGGGAGAGCTTCAGGCCTGATCCAGCTCCAGACCCTAAAAAGAGCACAGCTCATGTCAGCCATTGGGCTGTGTGATGGTTTGGGCTGTGCAGCATCCGTGTGCTGGGCAGAGCCTGCGGCAGCTGGGCTGGGCAGGCTGCAGAAGGGAACGCTGCCAGGGATGCCATCAATTCATCCCAACATCTCCAGGGGCTGCCAGAGCACGGGCCGGGCTCTGCTCGGTGCTGCCAGTGCCAGGATGAGCAGCAGTGGCCATCAAATAAAGGGCAGCGAGGTGCAGGGCAGCAGGAGGGAGAACTTGTGTCCATGGAGGGACAGCAGAGCCCTGGAACAGCTGCCCAGGGAGGGCCTGGAGTGTCCCTGGCTGGAGACATCCCAGCCCCAGCTGCACCTTCCTGTGCCCCTGCCCCTCTGCCCTGCCTCCCCTCCCCTCCCGGGGTTCCAGGCAGCAGCCAGGGAACCAGCCCCAGCCAGCTCCATGACTGTAATCAATTATCACAAACACAGCAGGACCAGGGCCGTGGCACAGCTGCTCTCCCGTTTATTTCCATCAGGCTGTTGTTGGGCTGGGTGCAGGGCAGGCTGGGCGTTCACACGGACGGGGGGTGAGCTGGGCAGCCGCAGTGTGGGGTGCACAGGGGCTTTGTTCACGGCACGGCGAGCGCTCCGTCACGGCCGCAGCTCCCCCGCGGGCCCGCCCGCGCTGCCGGCGCCGCGGGCGCTGCCGTCCGGCCCCGCCGAGGGGACACCTTCGGGAGCCATGTGGCGCCGCTTCCGCCGCGGGTGCCCGGGGAGAGCAGCCGCAGGTCCTCCCGCCGGCTCCCAGGGCTCATATACTGTCCAGCTTCTTCAGGATGAACGGAGCTGGGGGAGAAAACATCGCCGAGTCGGGCGCAGTCTGCTGCGGGTTGGTGCAGCAGCTCAGACACCGCGCCCGCCGCCGAGACACCCCCCGGGCGGCCCCGCCACGGCACCGAGCCGCGGCACGTCCCGGGAGCGCGGGGCCGGGACAGCCCCGGAGCTCGGACCGGCACATCCCGGAAACGCGGGGCCGGGACATCCCCGGAGCCCGGACCGGCATATGCGCCCGGGACATTCGCGGGAACGAGGGCTCGGCCTAGCCCCGGAGCCCGGGCCCGGCGCACGCCCGGGCCGCGACAGCCGGTCACTCACTGATCCGCAGCAGTGCGACGTAGATGACGAAGTTGCGGACGGAGGCGAGCACGTCGCGGCGCATCTTGCGGCGCAGCTCCTCGGGGTCCATCTTGGGCCCCAGCCCCTCGATGCGGAACATCCCGGACCGAAGCCCGATCCCGATCCCGACCCTGCCCCGGCGCCGCTGGCTGCCACGCGCGGCGGAAACACGTGACCGGACCCGCCGCGCCTCCCGCAACACCGGCGGCCGCATGCGTGCGCACGGAGCGCGGGGACGCCGCCGGCGCGCGGGGATGGCGCCACTTCCGGTCGGGCGTGAGGGGAGCGGGACGGGGATGGGGACAGAAGGACAGGGACAGAGGGACAGCGACAGGGATGGGGACAAGGGATAGGGGGACAGGGACGGGGACAGAGGGACAAGGAGGAAGACAGGGGACGGAGGGACAGGGACAGAGGGACAGGGAACAGAGGACAGAGACAGGAGCAGAGAGGGGGACCGGGATAGGGACAGGGACAGCCTCAGGGGCAGGGAGTGGGACAAGGAACAAAAACAGGGACAGGGACAGCTGAGTCTGTGGCGTGTCGCAGGCACGGGCAGAGGCTGTCAGCACCCAAACCCCTGGCAGCCTGGAGCACTTGGGGCTCAGGAAAGGAGGTTTAACCCCAGCCCTGGGCAGGCAGTGAGCTCACAGCGTGCCCAGCCTGGGCAGAGCCAGCCCAGCTCCCCAGGGCTGCCCCGGGGCAGCGCAGCAGCCCCGCTCACGGAGATCCCTGCCAGGGACACGCAGGGGCTGCCAGCACGGCGGGGACAGTGCCAGGAGAAGGGACAAACTCTGGGCACAGCTGGGCTGCGCACAGGGCAGGGAGCCCCAGGCACAGCAGGGACAGAGCCAGCGTGGCACTGGGCAGTGACAGCAGCCAGGGGCTCGGTACCCAGCAGCAGGGAGGGCACTGATTACCCACAGAACCGGGGCACTGCAGTGCCTGTGATTGATAAAACGTGTCAGTAGAGAAAGGGCTTGGTTGTGATGGAGTTGTGGATTTGCCACCCAGCAAAACCAAAATAAAGAGCTGTAAATAAACCAAATATCTCAACTCTGGGGAAGAACCTGGATTGGGACAGGGACAGGCCTGGCTGTGTGTGAGAGAGCACCTGAGTAACAGAATCCCAGGGGATTTGGGGCTGGTGGGTTCCTCTGGAGCTCCCCAGCCCAGCCCTGCCCAGGCAGGGTGCCCTGGGCAGGGGCACAGGAAGGTGCAGCTGGGGCTGGGATGTCTCCAGCCAGGGACACTCCAGGCCCTCCCTGGGCAGCTGTTCCAGGGCTCTGCTGTCCCTCCATGGACACAAGTTCTCCCTCCTGCTGCCCTGCACCTCGCTGCCCTTTATTTGATGGCCACTGCTGCTCATCCTGGCACTGGCAGCACCGAGCAGAGCCCGGCCCGTGCTCTGGCAGCCCCTGGAGATGTTGGGATGCATTGATGGCATCCCTGGCAGCGTTCCCTTCTGCAGCCTGCCCAGCCCAGCTGCCGCAGGCTCTGCCCAGCACACGGATGCTGCACAGCCCAAACCATCACACAGCCCAATGGCTGACATGAGCTGTGCTCTTTTTAGGGTCTGGAGCTGGATCAGGCCTGAAGCTCTCCCAGAGACCTGCACACACCAGGATCCCACAACTGCCCCCAAAAGTCAGATTTGTATCCCAAGGTGCAACAAGCCAATAATCACACACTGGAGAGAGAGACACTGAGTATTTATTTCAGTTGTGTAAACCCGGGTGCTCAGTGTATTCCACAACTCCATCACAACCAAACCCATTCTCTACTGACACGTTTTATCAATCACAGGCACTGCAGTGCCCCGGTTCTGTGGGTAATCAGTGCCCTCCCTGCTGCTGGGTACCGAGCCCCTGGCTGCTGTCACTGCCCAGTGCCACGCTGGCTCTGTCCCTGCTGTGCCTGGGGCTCCCTGCCCTGTGCGCAGCCCAGCTGTGCCCAGAGTTTGTCCCTTCTCCTGGCACTGTCCCCGCCGTGCTGGCAGCCCCTGCGTGTGCCTGGCAGGGAGCTCCTGGTGCTGGGGTTAAACCTCCTTTCCTTGGAGCCCAAACTGCCCCAGGCTCCCCAAGATCAGCCTTTCCTGAGGGAGCTGTGACAGCTCCAGCACTCAGAGCACAGGGAATGCTGCCCGAGGTGCACACGGGGGGCCTGGGAGGGGAGCAGGCAGAGCCCTGTGCCTCTCTCAGCATCCCCACGAGGTGCCTGGGCCCTGCAGCCAGCCAGAGAGAAAAAGGGATTCCTGTCAGCTCAGCTGCCTGTGACCCCAGGAAAAGGCAATTCCAGAGCAGCTGCTCCCGCTGTGCCCCTGATTACAGGGCTAATTGAGCTAATTGAGCCTGCCCTCCTGGCTGCAGGCCCGGCCAGGTGGTGGAGGAGCAGTGTTTCCAAAGCACCCGCAGCCACAGGGACAGCAGAGGAGCAGCGTTCCCAAAGCACCCACACCCAGCACCAGTGACAGCAGAGCAGCGTTCCCAAAGCACCCCAGCAGTGACAGGAGAGGAGCAGAGTTCCCAAAGCACCCACAGCCACAAGGACAGGAGAGGAGCAGCGTTCCCAAAGACCCACAGCCAGCAGGGACAGTAGTGACAGCAGAGCAGCGTTCCCAAAGCACCCCAGCAGTGACAGGAGAGCAGCAGCATTCCCAAAGCACCCCAGCAGTGACAGGACGTTCAATCCCAGTGCTGCTGGCAGCCAGGACAGCCTATCCCAGCCACAGGAGGTGTAGCACTGCCCTCCCAAGAGCTTTCCAGCAGAGTCCCCAGGGAAAGCACAGCTCAGCTGCCCAGACCCCTGCTGTGGAATCAGGGCTGTGCCAGCTCCAGGCAGCCCCATTATTCACTCTGACCCAGGCTCTCCTCAGTCCCTGCTAGCAGGAGCAGACTGGCAGGTCCCGAGCCCAGTCTGGCAGAGGACCAGGGAGTCTCAGTGTGCATTTTGTGCCTGCTGCTCCTCCAGTCTCACTCTCTGTGAGAGGGGCTGTTTGCCAGAGCATTGCTAGGAGGAGATGGAGGAATGTGGGCAAATCTGGGCAAAGCCGAGTGAAACACGACGCAGGACTGAGCACAGACTGGAGAGGAACAGCAGGACGGGACAAGAGTGCTGCTAAGGAGCAGCACAGCTCTGCAGGACAGGGACTGGGCAGTTCTGGGCACAAGTTGCTCCACTGGAACCAGCCCATTCTGCTTTGTGAGATGGGGGATGAGGAACATTTCCTGTGGGAGGTATTCCCATGGATAGGCCAGAGACCTCTGGTGTGAGGTGACTGGCAAGGAAGAGAAGGCCTTGGCTTGGGTTTTGATACCGTCCTGAGCTGTCCTTGGGATGTTTGTGGCACCTTTCCAGAATTCCCTGAAACCTCTGAACTCCAAACTTGGACAGCTCATACCACAATTACCACAATTCAGCTGCAGTCAGTCCCATAATCACAGGAGAATTTCCCCTTGCATTCCCTGGGGCTGCAGGAAGATTTCTTGTCTGGCACTGCTCTGAGCACTCTGACCAGCGCCTGGCACCAGCTGTGTGTGGTGGGTGACAGCAGGAACAGCTGACAGAAGGTGCAGGCACTGCCAAGGGGGCAGCTGCACCTCCCCAGTGGTACTGGACAGGGTGTGAGGAGAGCCAGACTCCACAGGCACAGGGAGAGAGGGGCAAGGACAGAACTCCTCAGCAGCTGTGTCAGACACAGCACATGATGCTCTGATAACACCAAGGTAAAGCTGTCAGAAACAAGACACAGATCTTTAAAAAATCCCACATGACAGTGATGCCTCAGGTTTTAGCTTTGATATTTCTCAGATTCTGTGCTGCTTTAGTGTGTAATTCTGAGCTTCACATCAGGGGATGCTGAGCTCTGTGCACAGAGCAGGGAGACAAAACAATTCCTGCTCCAGCTGGGCACCAAGGACAAATGATCCAAATCTCAGCCCCAGAGCACAAACCCCGTGGGCTGGAGAGAGAAAAACAAGCAGGGTGGGACTGCAGGGGCTAAAGCTGGAATGGGACAATGAACTGCAAGGTGCAAATGGAGCAGAACTGATCCCAGGGAGAGACCCCGTGCCCGGCCGTGCATTTTGGGGCCATTTTGGTCCACCTTGGGTGCAGCCCTGGATGGGTTCTGGTGCTGCCCAAGGTGGATCCATGGAGGAGATGCTTTGAATAAATCCCTGCTTTATTCTGGAACTCTGCCCAGCCTCTGCTCCAGCTCAGCCTTCTCAAGGCATCAAAAGCAATGGGGAAGAAATACTTACAGGCTGGCAGTTCCCCTGGGAGGAGGCTGAGCAGATCAAGGAAGTGCAAGGGTTGGAAGGAGGGTCAAGGAATGTGAAATGGATTGCAGAGATCTGCAAATGTCGTGGCAGTGCTGTGAGGAGGAAGCAGCCAGGCAGCCCCGTGTGTGGTCAGCACTGCTGGAGCATCACACCACAGCTGCTTGGCCGTGGTGGTACCAAAATCACCTGATCAAATCCCTGGCAGCATGCAGCATTAACAACCTGCCATTCTTTATTTGGTTGGATGCAGGAGGGGACATCTCTTCTGGAATATCGTGCATGTGGAGCACAGAAAATGCTCCTGTTTGGATTCTATATTTCACAGACATACTCATTTATTTTCCTGGAATAAGCTTACATAGGATAGTCCTTTCCCCAAAATCATTAATTTATGTTCCCTTCCTTTTGTTTATGGATTCTTCTGTCCCAGGGCTCTCCTGGGGGTCACAGACTCCAGAGTTTCAGCTGAGCACTTGAGGAACTGGTGTTATTTCCAAATGTGGAGCTGCGCTGGCATGACTGGGCTGGTGAGCCTGCTGTTCCTCTTGGTTAATGTTTGACAGGCTCCTTGGGAATGAGCACTGTGTGCTTCCACAGGACAGTGGGTGGTGAAGAATGGCCATTGTGCGAGCCCACTCTCTGTGCAAACAGCTCAAACAGCTCTTGCTGGGCCACCAGCAGGGTGCTCAGCACACCTGCTGTCCCTGCCAGGCCTGGGGACACCGGGGCCAGCAGGGCAGAGGGTGCACGGCTGTGGCTGAGGCTGTGGCAGCTCCCTGCCACTGCTGACACTGCCTAGGAACAGCCTCACCTGGGGTGGTTGCTGGGTCCCCAGGGAACTGAGGAACTGAGGGGCTGACTCCATGCTCTTAGAAGGCTATTTTAATATTTGATATTATATTATATTATATTATATTATATTATATTATATTATATTATATTATATTATATTATATTATATTATATTATATTATATTATATTATATTATATTATATTATATTATATTATATTATGTCATGTCATGTCATGTCATGTCATGTCATGTCATGTCATATTATACTACACTAAAACTATACTAAGAACAGAGAGAGGATCCTTACAGAAGGCTTAACGAGATGCTAATGAAAAACTCATGACTGACTCCTGAGTCCGACACAGCTGATGGTGATTGGTCATTGACTAAAAACAGTTCACATGTTGGATAAACAATCTCCAACACCATTCCAAAGCAGCAAAACAAAGAAGCAAATGGGATAATATTGGTTTTCTTTTTCTCTGAGGCTTCTCAGCTTCCCGGAAGAAAATCCTGGGCACGGGGATTTTTCAGAAAATGTGACAGTGACCCTCACCTTTTTCTAGCTGAGAGCTCATTGGCAAGGGGGCACAGAATATGGATTTCCATGGGTTTGCAGACCAGCCTTGCAGGGTCTCTCACACAGCAGCCTGTCCAGCACCATGTGAGTCAAGGAGTGTTTTGGGTACGGGGGACAGGCACAGTCTGGCTGTCTCCTCACCCCAAGGGCAAAACCAGCAGGCAGCTTTGGTTCTGGCTTCTTGCCATTGCTGTGGGTAAACTTTCTGGAAACCTGTGGGATCCAGGTGGAAACAAGCTCCAGCAGCCAAGGAACGGAGCCTGCAGGTGCTGGTGGCAGGGCTGCATGCCGGGTGGGATGCAGAGGGAGGGGATGGCTGGGCAGAGCTGCAGGAGCTGGCAGAGCCCAGACACTCGAGGTGGAACTCAGGCTTCTCTCCACACTGGGTTCCCCTGCTCCCATGCAGTCCTGGCACTGTGGTAGCACACACCTGGTGCAGAGGGCAGGAGAGAAACAGCCCACAGAAATTAAAACTGCCCTGATACAATTATTTTTGATACCTCAGCCAGGTTTCTAGGAGCAAGGAGCTCACCACAGTGGACTGATTCTCCTCAGTGAAAACCTTCTGTAGAGTGGCCTTTGGGTGCTGTCCAGTGGTGTTTCTCCACTCCTGCATCGTGGGGATGGCTCGTTGGACAGCTGGAAGGACAGCATGGACAGCATGCCTTCCTCCTGGAAAAGGCAGTGTCAGCCTGGCCTGGCCCCTTTGCATCACTGCTGAGATGTGCAGCAGCACCAGGGGCCTCCACTCCTTGGACTGACCAGAGGTGGGGCAGAGGGGCAGAGCAGAGCCTTTCCATGGCTGGGCAGCCTGGCTGCAGCCCCAGGAGGGGCAAGGCAGGTGCTGCTGGAGCCTTGGTGCTGCTGGCCCAGCACCTGAGGAATCCACACTGGCACAGCACTGCAGGCAGCACCTTGCTCTGTGCCCACCAAAGGCTTCCTGCCTGTGTGCCTGGGGGGCTCAGCTCATCCCCCTGTCACCTCCAGGGGCTCCCTGGCTCCTCTGCCCCCTCCAGGGGCTCCATGGCCTGGCTGTGCCAACCCTGTCACACCAGGGCATGGGTGGCTCCTGCCAGCCCTCAGGTGCCTCCCGGCCTCCCCGGACAGTGTCAGGCACAGGGCAGTCCCTGCTGGGCACAGGACGGTCCCTGCAGCAGGACAGGGCTCTGCCCACGGTGTCTGCACGTGTGTGGACACTGGGGCTCAGCGCCAGCCGTGTGTGACACGGGAATCCATGGGGAGGGGGTTCCCTACCCTCAGAGGTCACTGTCCCAGAGGCAGCCCCTGCCCCTGTCCCAGCCATGGCTTCGTGAGGCACCCCCTGGCTCGAGCCCACCCCACTCCCCTCTGCCTGCAGCAATCTGCCCCTCCAGGGCCACCCCTGTGCCAGGGCCAGTCTGCCCCTCCTGTCCCTGCCCTGTCCCCGCTCAGGCCAGCAGGGCTCTGTGCTCCCCAGGGCTGGCAGGGGGCTGGCACAGCACCCCAGGCCAGCAGGGAGGGCTGTGCTGTGCTCCTGCCTCCCCTGCTGCTCCGGGATTGCCCAGGATGGGGATCCAGCCTGGCAGGGATGGCCAGAGAGCCTCAGCTCAAGGGGCTGACTCTGCCTGGGTGCCACGTGTCCCCAAAGCCGCTCTGTCACTGCCTCCTCAGACGGGCAGGACTCCTCAGTGTCACAGCCTCCTCTGGCCATCCCAGTGCTCTGCTGTGGGGTCCTCCAGCCCTGCAGCGGGGTCTGTGCGCTCCGCTGGAGCTCCAAGGGCACATCTCAGCGCCTGGAGCAGCTCCCCTCCTCCTGCTCTGTGGGGCTCTGCAGGGCTGTGTCTGTCCCGTGCTCTCACCCCTCTCTTCTCTCCAGTACCCGCCGTGAATTAACTTCTTCCTTCCTAACTCCTGTCCCAAAGGTACCACAGTGGGCTCAGCCTTGGCCAGCAGTGGCTCTGCCCTGCAGCCAGTGGCATTGGCCCCACGGGACACAGGGGAAGAAGCTTCCAGCAGCTTCTCACAAAAGCCACCCCTGCAGCCCCCCTGCTCCCCACACCTGGCCACGCACACCTGCACGGACAGCCTGGGGGCTCACACGGACACAGCCGCCCGTCCTGCTCCCCTCTGTGGCCTGGGGCCACCATGGGGACATCACAGAGAGCCCCTGTGGGATGGGCTGAGGGGCAGCACGGGCAGTACTGACCCTGTGCAGGGCTGCCACACGAGCAGGGTGACCACCCTGTGCCCCCAGCCCTGTCACTGTCCCCAGCCCTGTGCCCCCAGCCCTGTGCCCCCAGCCCTGTCACTGCCCCCAGCCCTGTGTCCCCAGCCCTGTCACTGCCCCCAGCCCTGTCACTGCCCCCAGCCCTGTGTCCCCAGCCCTGTGTCCCCAGCCCTGTCACTGCCTGGCCCCCCAGCCTCCCCACGCCTGCTCTCCCCAGACCCCATCAATGCTGAATTTTCCTGCATTCAGATGCTGCAGGGAGCCCTGTGCAATCCTGACCGTGCCCCACGGCTGGTCCTGTGCCCCTGGCTGTGACTCTGCACCTGGGGGTGCTCAGGAGAGGGTGGTGCCCCCCAGCCCTGTGGGGCTGGCGGATGCTGGATGGGGCTCGAGGCCCCAGTGACACCCCTGGGGTCCCCCCGAGGCTTGGGGCTCTGCTGGTGTGTACAGATGAACTTTTCATCACCACAGTCAGAGTTCCAGGCTCTGATCTCTCGTCTCTGGGAGGGCCAGGAGTGACAGTCGTGTCATTGGGCCAGCCACATTGCAGTGTGTCCCAGCCAGCTCACCTGAAGCCAGATGGTTTTAATTCACCCATAAGTTCTCAGCTGGGGCATCCCAGGGGTGTCCTCAGCACCCCAGTGGGTTTTGCACCCTTCAGACAGTCCTGTCCTGTCCTGCTGTGGTCTGGGGCTTGGGGGCTGTGTCATCCCAAGGGCTCCTCAGCACTCCAGGGGAAGGTTTCCCTTCCTGCTCTTTCCTCTTCTCTTGGGAGAGGTGAATGTGGCCCTGCCACTTGTGGAGCACCCACTGCTGTGACCCCTCAGGTGGTGAAACCAGAACCCCCAGAAGCCTTGGTAGGAAATCAAAACGGATGCTGTAAAGCAATGTCAAGGCCTCGAGGGAAATGTTTCAGACTTTTCACCCATTTTCCTGTAATCCAGGGAGGGACGGAGACAAGAGGAAATGCGAGCCCACAGAAACTGTGACCTGTAACCACAGCAGCTGCTGCACCAGCACCGAGGATGGGAGAGACTTGTGGTATCCTCGGCAGGTTCTGTGTGCTGACCTTGGTGATGAGGGGAACCAGAACCCTCCAGGCATGCAGCAGAGCAGAGGAGGGTGAGGCTGTTCCTGTCTGCAGCCTCACCCCGTGGAAGCGTGCCTGGAGCTGGGGCTGCTCCTGAAGGCACCAAAGCCCTGAGCACAGAGGCCAGGGAGCCAGAACACCTCTGCACGAGGGGCTCCAGAGGGGCTGCCCCACCCTCTGAGAGGTCTGGTGTTCTGTGTGAGCTGTGGAGGGATTTCCTCCTTCACAACTGCTCTTCTGCAGAGTTCTCCAGGTCCTTCATCCTGTCCAGGTCCTTCATCCCAGTCGTTCCAGAGGCATCATCCAGGCTGCAGGATGTGGAGCTGAGTGTGCCCACGGGCTCAGCTCATTAATTGAGAGCTCCCAGAGGTTCCATCCTGCATGGGCAGAGTTTGGCATGTCAGCAGCCACAAGCTGTAACTTCCCAAGAAGTTCTGAAATGTTTCCCAGGGCAGAAGGTTTTCACGGCTCAGCCGTGACAGGGTCCAAATGTTAGTGGTGATGAATGCTGCTTGGAGACAAAATGTCCTGTAACGTTTTGAGTTATTGTTCCCCATGCCTCTGGAACTGCAGCTGCCCAGAGGGAAGGAAACCATGTGCCCAGCTGCACCTCACACAGGCCCAAATTTCGTGTTTCGTAGGTCAGCACAGGCTTCAGATGTCTCTTGCTAGTGGGTACCAGTATTCACCCCCAGGACAAACAACCAGGGCTTTACTTCTTTTTAATTAACCATCTGCTTCCTGTGTGGAAAACATCACCCAGGGCCACGAGGGAGGGGAGATGTGATGCTGTTTCCCAGGGAAGCTGCATGAATCAGCAACTGATGCAAAGCCTTTTTCTGAACACTGTTTAATGTTGCATTAATTTCAGATGTCAGGCCTCAACCTCATCTTTTTTTTTTTTGTCAATTTCAGCGACCACAGGCTAGTACTGCTTGTGAAAGGTGCCAAACTTAGTTCTCACGTCAGCAGGAGAGAAAAATAACCCTGATTTCTGTGGGCGAGCTGTTCTGGGAGAGGAGCAGTTCCCGGAAGAGGGGCAGAGGGAGCAGAGAGGCCGGGCAGCAGCGGAGGATCAGTGCCGAGATGCTGCCGGAGCGGCCGGAGGCGCAGCCGGAGCCGCTCGATCGATGCCTCCTCCCGGGCAGCCCCGCTGCGCTGCGCTCACTGCGGGCCGGGCACGGAGGGCACCTTGGCGGCCAGGGCAGGTGCCAGGGCAGGAAGGGGATGTGGGCTCCGTGTCCCGCGGGTGTCCGTCTGTCCGTGCCCTTGGCGCCGCCGGCAGCAGCGAGCGGCTGCGGGGGACGCGGGATCCTGGCTATCCTCTCCTCTCAGCAGCCCTGGCAGGAGGAATAGGACTAAACCAAACACAAATCCGAAAAATCCTAGCCCTTTCTTCCATCTCCCACCTAGGCTGAATAGCAGTCATTATCATCTACAACCCTAAACTCACCCTCCTCAACTTCTACCTGGACACTGTAATAACTGCAACCGTTTTCCTCACCCTGAATCAAAGTCCTAAAGCTATCTACCCTAATAACGGCATAGACCAAAATTCCGTCCCTGAATGCAATACTACTCCTAACCCTGCTCTCTCTTGCAGGACTCCCTCCCCTGACAGGATTCCTGCCCAAATGACTTCTCATTCAAGAGCTGACTAAGCAGACATAGCCCCGGCAGCCACACTTATCTCCCTCCTTTCCCTGTTCTTTTACCTTCCTCTCGCATACTGCACAACAAGTGGGACCCCAAATAACACCCGGGGGAATAGGGTGGGACCCCAAATAGCACCCGGGGGGACATAGTGGGACCCCAAATAGCACCCGGGGGGATAGGATGGGACCCCAAATAGCACCCGGGGGGACAGAGTGGGACCCCAAATAACACCCGGGGGGACATAGTGGGACCCCAAATAGCACCCGGGGGGATAGGATGGGACCCCAAATAGCACCCGGGGGGACAGAGTGGGACCCCAAATAACACCCGGGGGGACAGAGTGGGACCCCAAATAGCACCCGGCCTTGCCCGCTCCCTCCAGCCCTGCCCGGGAGCGCAGGGACACAGAGGCAGCTGGGAGCACGAATTAGGGACTCGGAGCACAGGATGTCCCGTCCACACCTGTCTCCGAGAGACTCAGCCCCGTATTCCAGGGGTGACATCTGTCCATAGAGGGGACATGGGACCATCAGCACAGGCACAGGACAAGCCGTGGGGCATGTTCAGGGTTGCACAGGGCTCGCTGCAGGATGCCCGGGCAGGAACTGAATGCAGGAAAATTCGGGCATTGATGGGGTCTGAGGAGAGCAGGTGTGGAGAGGCTGTGGGGCCAGGCAGTGACAGGGCTGGGGGCACAGGTCTGGGAGCACAGGGCTGGGGGCACAGACAGGGCTGGGGGCACAGGGCCAGGCACTGACAGGGCTGGGGGCACAGACAGGGCTGGGGGCACAGGCAGGGCTGGGGGCAGTGACAGGGCTGGGGGCACAGACAGGGCTGGGGGCACAGACAGGGCTGGGGGGCACAGGCAGGGCTGGGGGCACAGGGCTGGGGGCACAGACAGGGCTGGGGGCACAGACAGGGCTGGGGGCACAGGGCTGGGGGGCACAGACAGGGCTGGGGGCACAGGGCCAGGCACTGACAGGGCTGGGGGGCACAGACAGGGCTGGGGGGCACAGACAGGGCTGGGGGGCACAGGCAGGGCTGGGGGCACAGGGCTGGGGGCACAGACAGGGCTGGGGGCACAGACAGGGCTGGGGGCACAGACAGGGCTGGGGGCACAGGGCTGGGGGCACGGGCAGGCCTGGGGGCACAGGGTCACCCTGCTCGTGGGGCAGTGCCCGGCAGTGCCCAGCGCTGCCCGTGCTGCCCCCCAGCCCCTCCCGTGCGGGTGCGGGGGCGGGCCGGGCCCACCGGGGGCGGGGTGCGGAGTGCAGGATGCGGGAGACGGGATGCAGGCCGAGCCCACCGGGGGCGGCTCCCGGGGGCGGGCCCCCGCCGGTACCATTGAGAAGCCGCCCGTGCCCCGCGGGCGCGGCAGCGCTGCGCTCCCGGCCGCAGGTAACGGGGCTCGCTCGGGGTGGGCGCGCCGGGTCCGCTCCGCTCCGGTGCCGCCGGGGCTCGCAGCCGGTCCGGTCCGCGCCGTCGGGAGGTGCCGGGGCCGCCGCTGTCCCGCTCCCTCCGCGCGTCTCCCGTTCCGGGCCGCGGGCTCCGTCCCCCTCTCCGCGCGCTGGGCGATGATTTAGCGGTTTCTGTCCCATCTTGCCCCAAACGCCGTGCGCTGGTTTCCTTGTCGGCGTGAGGAAATCACACACGTGCGCCCCGCTCTCTCCAACAACAAAATACGCGAGGAAAAAACCTCCCCGCAGTTCTCAGCTGTTGAATTCACAGCCAGAACTTTGGCTTTCTAACCAGATCGGGGCTAGAATATTGTGCGAGAAGTTCGGCCGGAGCTGGGGGGAGCAGGAGCAGGGCCGCTTCACCGTGCGGGTGTCGGGGCGCGGTGTGCGGTGCGCGGGCAGCCGGGGCTCGGAGCTCCGGGGCGGCACGGACGGGCAGGGCGGGCTCTCCGGCGGGGCTGGGGGCTCGTACCCCTGCCCAGAGCGGCTCTGGGGGCCGGTACCCCTGCCCAGAGCAGCTCTGGGGGCCGGTACCCCTGCCCAGAGCAGCTTTGCTCCGTTCGTGGCGCTCGCACGGCTCTCCGGGCACTGGGATCGCACCTGCCGGCTCCTGCCCAGGCCACCTGTTCCAGGTGTGCTCGGTGCTCTGATCTCCCGAGCATCGTGCGCTGTTACGGGCAGCTCTCAGCTCCTCTGGCTCCTTGTCTCAGGTGTGTTTGCTCCAGCCCTGGGAAGCTTCCTGAAGTTTCTGCTCCCGGGCGGGTCTGGGTGACACCTGAGGTGCCGGTGGGGTGTGTGAGATGGGTCTGAGTGGCCCGAAGGGGCTGTGAAATGGAACATTAGCTCTGCATTAGCCATGGAGCTCCGTTCCAGAGGAGCAGAGCTGCTGGCCCAGGAGATTCAGCAGATTCAGAGGCGGAAATGGCAATCCTGTAGGAGAGGGAGCCCTCAGTGAAGCATTTCCTTCACTTTATCTCTTTGTGTGATTCTGTTCTTGCTCCCAAGTGGGGTTCTCTGCAGCGAGGCAGAGAGACAGATGTTGGGAGAGCTGTTGTACAACCTGAGAAAAATCCAGGCTGGGAAAGACACAAATTCTGGAAGTCTGCAGGCAGCATTTAATCCCCCCTGCTTCAATACCAGCCGACTCTGGCTAGAGAGGCCCTTGCCTCATTTCTCCCATCTGAATTGACCTGGCCAGGCCAGTGAGGAGCCTCTGGGGCCACTCTGGGTGGGAAGGCCGAGGCAAGGGCACGAGAGGGACAGCAGAGACATGGCAAACCCTCTGCCTGCCTGGTTCAGCCCTCAGGAGCAGGCCGATGGCACAGGTTTCCACGAGTGCTGCTGGCTAATGTATCCTGGGTTCCACTCCCATAAGGTTTAGTGAATTACCCTCTAAATTCTTGCTGAGCAATCTGCTGTCAAGCAGGTGCTTAATGCAGGTCAGTGCTCTGGGCTCTCTCTCTGTGTTTCCAGAGCTGGGGAGAAGCTCTGGGCTCCTCTGATGTGCCTCTGTGTGTGGCATGACATTCCTGAATCAATATTTCTTAAGTGCAGGTGTTTTCCCTTTTGTCCCGTTCCTTCTTTCCTGACATTTGCCAAAAGGCCATGCCAAAGCTGCTTCCCAGCAGTGCTGAGATCTCCTCCACTGACAGATTGTGCAGGAACTGCTCTGAACTTTTCTGAGTTTTCCTCCGTGAGGAGTCCCAGGAAGGCCATGGGGATACTCCAGGGTGCTCCACAGGCACTCTGGCAGGTTCCAGACCTGCAGCAGGGCACAGAGATCACTGACAATATGTGGAATTCTGCACAGAACCTTTTCTGGGGGGTGGCGTGGTTCTTGTGTTGGCGTTTTCTCCCTGCTGTGCAAGGTGCCGGTGCCGTGGCAGTGCCTCTCAGAGGCTGAGCTGCCTGGCTGTGGGGCTGTGAGTGCAGGGCATGGCGAGGAGGGACCCATCCACCCTCACCATGGGAAGGAGCTGTGGGTCAGGGGGGCAGGAGGGAGCCTGCCCTGTGTGTGCTGGCAGCTCTTGTCCAGGGAGACGGAGCTGCAGGGGGAAAGTCTTCACACGCTTCCACACCGGGCTATTTTTAGGAGTGAAAGCTGCTCAGGAGGGAAGTATTGATTTTGCTCCTTTCCACCTTGAACGTTCTGTTTATCATTTCCTCCAGTTTGTGTGCACCATGCACAAAGCCATTCCTGCCTCTCCCCTCGTGCCCCAGCCAGTCCAGGATGTGTGGCCTCTGCTGAAACCGCTTTTGTTTGGCGCCTGAGGTCTCTGCATGCCCAGAAACTCATATTTTAGAGCTCATTCTGCTCACTGGGGGCCAGAGTGTGCCTGTGTAAAACCTCACCAGTGTCAGCTGGGGGAGGACAGTGGGGATGTGCTGGTGCAGAATCTCTCCTGCCTTCCCTGGGCTGACAAGGGACAAGGGCCAAATTCTCTTGCTGGCTGCTCTTGATTTACAGCAGCTGGATGGAGCATGGGGGTGGTTGTAGGGGTTTTTTTGTGTGGTCAAGGTTTTTTTGTTTTGCTTGGGTTTTTTCTTTTTTTTTCTTTTTTTTCTTTTTTTTCTTTTTTTTTTTTTTTTTTTTTTTTTTGTAGGGCTTGTTTGCTTGTTTGGGGTTTTTTTTGTTTGTTTGTTTTTTCCTGGTAGCATTTGTTTACAGGCAAAAATCTGAGTGTCAGGTAGTATTAAAAAGCAACAGTGCTGCTTTTTAATTTTTTTTTTTTTTTTTTTTTTTGTGGGGACTGTGGTGGTTGTGTGTGTTCTTTGCCTGGTATCACACGGGGTACCGAACATCCCGGGTTTGTGGCACAGCACAGGTGCTCCTTGTCAGCCAGGGAAGGCCACAGGGCCACCTGAGGGGCAGGAGTGGTTCTGCCTCTGGCCCTGGCAGTGGTCAGGTGGCACCTGAGGCTGGGGGCATGAACTGGTCTGCAGGGTCCTCAGTGCCACCAGCGAGGCGTGGCGGTGTCCCCCAGTGTCACCAGGACGTGTCCCACGGTGCCGTGGCAGTGTTTCCAGCCTGGGTGAGGGGGCTGCCCGTGGCTCACACAGAGACCCCTGGCCATGGGGAGGGCTCTGCTCTGTCCCTCCTGTCCCCAGCTGTGCCTGTGCCCTCGGGCAGCAGCAGCAATATGTGTCTGGCACCTTGGGCTGCCCTTCAGGCCCCCACAAGGGCAGCTCCTGTCCTCACAAACCAGGCAGGTGTCACAGGCTTCTTTTGTCCTGTTCCTCCTGTCTTGACGTTTGCCAAAAGGCCACGCCAAAGCTGCTTCCCAGCAGTGCTGAGATCTCCTCCACTGACAGATGTGCAGGAACTGCTCTGAACTTGAGTTTTTCCTCCGTGAGGAGTCCCAGGAAGGCCATGGGGATACTCCATAGTGCTGAGCTCCAAAGGCACAAAAAACAAACCAAAAAAAACCCCAAAACAAACAAACAATCCCTACAATTAAAAAAAAAAAACATCCCACACTGTTGGGGTGTTATTCTGTTTTCTTGTTTAAATTTTCTTTTGGCAACACCTTTGCTCCCAGCACAGGCACAGCCAGTGTGGTGGGAGCTCTGACCCTGCTCCTGTGGCTCAGCTCTCCCTGGCTGCATCCCCAAGAGCATCTCCAGGAGCTCTGTGGAAGATGGGTGGGTTCCTGCTCTGTGCTGGTGTCTCACCAGACCTGGCTGACCTTCAAAAGCTCTGCTGCAGAGAGGCTCAGCCGTGCCAGGAGAGGCTCTGGTGCAGCTCTGGGCCACGTTGGTCAGGAGGGAGCTCAGCTTTCCTCTCCCTGCCTGGGAGCAGGGGCTGTGCTGACCCTCTGGGCAGCGGCCGACCATGCCTGCTGGGCTGGGGTGGCTGGGCAGGGACCCAGGGACCAGCCCTGCCTCACCCTGGGGCTGCACATTGCGGGGATGTGTCACCAGAGACACAGGAGGGGACACCGCGGGACCACAGCGTGGTTTGGGATGGCAGGGACCTTTAAAGGCCATCCAGCCCAACCCCCTGCCATGGCAAGGGACAACTTCCACTGCCCCAGCTGCTCCAAACCCCGTGCAACCAGGGCCTCCCCACCCTCACTGTACATTGTTTTTTGCTCATGTGTACTCTCAAATCTGCCTCTTTTACTTTGAACCCATCATCCCTTGTGCTGTCATTACAGGCCCTGCTAGAAATCTGTCCCCATGTGTCTTGGGAGTTCCCTTTAGGTCCTGGAAGGGGCTCTAAGGTCACCCCAAAGCCTTCCTTTGTCCAGCCTGAAAAGTTCCAGCTCTGTCAGCCTTTCCTCACAGCAGAGGTGTTCCAGCCCTCTGATCAAACAGGATGCCTCCTCTGGCCTGGCTCCAGCAGCTCCACATGCTCCCTGTGCTGGGCCTGAGGGCTGGAGGCAGCTCTGCAGGTGGGGTCTCACCTGAGCAGGGCGGAGGGGCAGAATGGCCCCTCCGTGCCCTGCTGCCCACACTGGGGGTCAGGCCAGCACAGGGGCATTTCTGGCTCCCAGCATACATGGCCAGGGCAGGGACAGCTCTCACCCACCAGCACCCCAAGCCCTCCTCCCAGGGCTGCTCTGGGGCTGTTTCCAGCTGTCTCTGCTGTTCAGGGGGCAAGTTCCTGCTCAGCCAGAGCCCAGCCAGCTCTGCCTGCTGGTGGCAAACACCACAAGCAGTGCTGCCAGGAGCTCCTGTGGGTGAAGGTCCAGGGGGACAGCACCCAGAGCTGCACAGCAGCATCTGAGCAGGCATTTCTCTGTCAATGGGTGCAGGGGAGCTGCTGCTCCCGCTGCTGCTCCTGCTGCCACACCTGCTGGGACATAGTACCTTAAAACAAAAATGTCATATCAAAAGTACCAGGAAGACTTTTGCCCATCCAAAACTTTCGGTTTGATGAATTAATACCTTCCATGAAATGTTGAACTACTCTCCTTTGGAAGTAGGTTTGGTTTTTCCTTGCTGGTCAGAGCTGTGCTGTGCATGTCCTGACCCGGCTGCCACGTGGCTCTGGAGTGGGCCCTGACCTTCAGGTCTGCTTTGCTCCTGAAAACCTAGGGACACCCACTGGGGTTCCTTCCAGACACTGAGCTGTGGCTCTCCAGAAGGGCCAGGGGGCCACGAGAATCCCTGTGGAGTCACAGCTCCCTGTGAGGAGCTCTGTGAGGGAGGGACCCAGCTCCAGCTGCTCAGTGCTGTGCTCGGGGGCTCAGAAACAGCTGCTAAAGGGCACATCCCAGGCTGGGGACAGGTGACAGCTGGGTGGCCCTGTCTGTCGGAGCCCAGGACACCCCTCTGTCTGTCCTGAGCAGCCCAGACCCTGCCAGGGGGCTCAGAGACCCTGGCACAGAGCCCAGGATGCCCCTGTGGGTTTGATTGTGACCCATGGGGCAAGTTACCAACCTTAGAGGAAGATCTGCCAGCCAGGACAAATTAAGCAGAATGACAGTGCATTTATCATGGGTCGGAAAAGTAGATTTTGGGGTTTTTGGTATGGGGGTTCAGGAGAAAAGATGGAGGGATCTGGGCATGTCCAGCCTTTCTCCTTCTTCTTGGCCTCATCTCCTGGGTGATGTTGGCACTTTTGGGTTGGTTTAGAGTAGAAGCTCAGTGTCTAACACAGGTGACAGGTATTGGGAAGTACCTGTAAATATTGTACAGGTAGTTTTTAGTATAAAAAGATAACCCTGCCCTGGGGCAGGCAGAGTGCCTCTGAGTGTCCTGCTGAGCGGACCTGGGCAGGACAGGAGAAAGAATTTTGTAGATAAGGAACAATAAACAACCTTGAGATGAGAAATGCAGAGCCCTGACTGCTTCTTTGAGCATTGGGCTGGGAACAGAGACTCTCTAACACATCTTGGGGTCACTGTGAGCAGCAGAGATCCCGAGACCTGTCCCCCTCAGCATGCTCCCTGTGCCCCAGGGATGCCGTGGGGACAGGGGCTGCTCCTGGTGCTCTGCGTTGTTTTAGGGAACACCTGCCAGGCTGCCTCCTCTGGCACACCTGTTGTTTGGCCCAAACACTGCAGTTTTCTGAAAGGACAGCACATTTTCTTTCCTTAGTGCTCCATCTGGGGGTTTTAAATGTTTCTGCTCGTTCTTCAGACTTTTCCTCCTTGTCCTAGGGGTTAAGAGATTTTTCTCTGGGAATTCCCTCTTGTGAAGGCCAGATAGACAATCTGTCCTTTCTGCAGAGGGAAGGGGAAGGGGTGGAAGAGGTGAGGGCTGGAGCTGCAGCGGAAGATGCTGAGGAGGCACCTGATTTCTGGGGGCACAGGGAGTCACAGGGTCCCCATTTGTGGTCAGAGGTGCCTCTCAGGAGCTGTGTGGCTGGAGGGGCAGGGTCAATTGTGCTGTATGAGGAGGAAAGTGCCCAGTGCCAGAACTGCTGAAGGGCTGAATTCCCCCCATGTTCTGAGCAGGCTGGGGTGGCTCCCTGTGAGCAGCCCACCAGCACATGTGAGTCCTGCCCTCCCTTCTTGGTTGGAAAGTGTGAGCTGGGGCAGTTCTAATGCCTGGGAAGGTGCTGAGTGGAACAGGACCAGTTTTTGTTGAGACACGTTTTTTTTTGCTCCTGATTTCTGAGTTTCCAGCCGTCTCTGCTGTCTGTAGCTCCAGTCTCTGATATTTCTGTTGCAGATGGAGCAGCAGCCCGCTGTCCCAGCACGTCTCTGAGGCACAGAGCGTCCAGCCCCAGCAGCAGACACCAGGGAGGAGGCCAGGACGTGCAGAGCTCCCAGGCTAGCCAGAGCACCCTGTGAAAGGTGGGAACAGCAGTTCTGGGTGTGAAACGCAGGGAGCTGATTCTCTTCACGGATTCTGGCAGATAGAGGCACAATTTGTTTCATTTTGTGCTGGGCTGTGTCCCAGCCCACAGTTGTTCCCAGGGCTGGAGCTCAGAGGGCTGGCAGTGGTGCATGGCAGCGGTGCATGGCAGCGGTGCATGGCAGCGGTGCATGGCTGCAGGGCACGCTGCTGGGGTGTGCAGGTACCACTGAGCTCTGCATGTACAGTGCCAAAACAATTCCTGTTTTCACTGAGGACTCGTGGTCTGCCAGGCTCACTTTGGGGGTGGGAAGCTCACCCAGCCCGTGCCAAAAGAAGCCCACGGAGCCATGAAATCCTTGGGAAAGGGATGCAGGTGTCATTGTGTGCCATGGAAGGGTAATGCAGTGTGACCACGACACAAGTGACCAAATGCACAGAGCAGGGGAGGCTGGGTGGGCAGGGGGTGCCCTGAGTGTCACAACAGGTGTCAGCCTCTGCCAGAGCCCTGCTCTTCACAGGGCGCCAGCTGGTCTCTTTGTATTTAATATAATTTGATATAATTTAATTTAATATCATTTAATATCGTTTAATATAATGTAATATAATGTAATATAGTTTTATATCATCTAATATCATGTAATATCATTCAATATCATGTAATGTCATGTAATAGGTTGTGGGTTACTGTTGGTAACACTGAAAGCTATCCGGAAAAATTCTCCAGTCACTGTTCTCCTGTGGTTTCTGTCAGTTCCAGGTAAATGGGAGATTTGGAGACTAGCTTAACCCATACACGAAAAACATATAGAATAGAGCAAATGGTAGCAAAATGGTTTCATCGCCCTCGGGACAGCCTGCCCAGGTGAGTGGGGTCTGTGGAGGGAGCATCTTGGGTCAGAGGCAGCACCTGGGGCTGGCACGGCCTGCACGTCCTGCTCGCTGTGTCTGTCCTTGGGAAATGCGCTCACAGAAAAAGAACAGCAGCAGTTTGTGAGCAACCCCCCTGGCTGCCGGGGGCTGACGCTCCTGCCTTGCTCTGCTGTGGTTCTGTGAGGAGGAAATGCAGCATTGCTCCACTGGAACGTGCTCCTCTGGAAGGTGGGCTCGTGCTTCTCTTGGTGGGCCCGCACCTTGGACTGGGCTGCATCGCCAGGGATCCCAGCCCATGGCCGCTTTCCTTCCCTGGGGCCTGGGAGATGACATTAGGGTGGAGAGGACGCAGAGTGGACGCAGAGTGGACGCAGAGTGGACATCTGTGGGCTGAGTGGATCCCAGCAGAGGCCCAGAGCTCCCGTGCTGCCTCGCTGGGCCAAGGTGCTGCTGCTCCCTGTGGGTGGAGGCGATGCCTTGTGCTGGGGCACACCTCTGTGACCTCCTCTCCTTCTTGTGACCGCTGGGCTGGGGTGAGCTGTGGTCACAGCCAGCCCGATGTCCCCAGCCTCCTGCAGAGCCCCGGGAGACGCTGCTGGGGCAGCCCCTGGGCAGCAGGGGATGGCGTGGATCCTTGTGCAAGCTGTCTGTGGTTGTGTCCTGTCTAACTGTGTGTTCTGGTGGCCCAGGGCCAGCGTGGCAGCGATGGACAGCGCTGGGGACAGCGCAGGGCAGTCCCCCAGCCGGGCCAAGGTGACAGTGACCGTGTACAAGGACCTGGTCCTGCAGCACTACGGCTTCGAGATCTGCCCCGGGCTGCCGCTGACCATCGCCTCTGTCACTGCAGGTGTGGCTCTGACAGACCAGCAGGGGGATGGAGGGACGGACTGAGGGCTGGCAGGGCTGTGGGTTCTGCTGGTGTGGCCATGGATGGACTGACTGCAGGGCTGTGGGTTCTGCTGGTGTGGGCATGGGCTGCTGCCTGTGGTTTCTGTTCTTTTGAGAGCCCTGAGGTCGCCCTGGGTGCCAGGGGCAGCAGGACATGTCCCAGCTCCCAGTCTGGGTTCAGTGTCAGTGTCCCCAGGGGTCCCTCACCTGTGCTCGCTCACTGCTGGCCTTCCTAATGCAGAGAGCTGCTCCAAGTCCTTCCTGGTGTTTTACCTGAAATGCAGAGCAAGAATTTAATCTTATCTTAGTGAATTTCATCATATTCCACTGTGGCCACGGTGATCTGAACAGACCCTGGGCTGTCAGCCCTGTGACACAGGGCTTTGCTGCTGGGTGCAGGCAGTGCTGAAATCAATCAGATTGATATTCAGCTATAGAAGGGATAGGTGTAACCCAAAAATTGTCATTGTTTTCTTATTAATTTTTTTAAATGGGTGCACAAAACCGCGTGGTTTTCACCTGTTGGTGTGGGTGTCAGCCCTCTGTTTGGGGGCTGGCTGGGCTCTGGGCCAGGGCAGGGACCCTCTGTCACTCCCACTTCTCCTCATGCCCCTTCCCATGTGGAATTACCTGAGAGCTGTGGGGAGTATGAAGTGGGGTCTTTTCTGCTGTGCTTCTCTCTTCTCCTAATCGGAAATAATCAATATTTTAATAAAGCTCAGGCACAAAGAAACCTGCCCTTCATTTTACTAAACCTGAAACACACAAAACCTGTCCTTGTGAGCCTGCCCTTTGCTGATGGGAGCCCACGGCTGCTTGGCCCCTGCTTGGTTCCCAGTGTGGTGGGCTGTGACAAGGGGACAGATCCTGGAGGGCTCTCGGGGCTTTCTGTGCTGTGGTGCTGATCTCAGAGGGTTTCTGTGGCAATCTCTGAGGGTTTCTGCAGTGTGGTGGTGATCTCAGAAGGTTTCTGTGCTGTGGGGGTGATCTTGGAGGGTGATTAGGGTGATTTCTGGGTATGGGGGTGATCTTGGAGGGTGATTAGGGTGATTTCTGGGTGTGCTGGTGATCTCAGAGCGCTGTTTCTGCGGGGTGGTGCTGATCTCAGATGGTGATTAGGGTGGTTTCTGGGTGTGGTGGTGGTCTCGGAGGGCTGTTCCTGGGTGTGAGCAGCTCTTTGCCCGGGCGGGAGGGCTGCCCGTGCCTCACACCCCTGCGTTCCGCAGGGAGCACGGCGGACGGCAAGCTGCAGCCCGGGGACCAGCTCGTCATGATCAACTCCAGCACGGTGGAAGGGCTGTCGGTGGAGCGGGCCGCCAGCCTCATCAGGTGTGTCACACGCGTGTCCCCGTGTCCCCGGGGCCGCGGTGTCCCCGCGCTGACCGCCTGTCCCCCTGCAGGGATGCTGGAGACGAGCTGCTGCTGACCGTCCTGCGCTGCACGGCCGTGAGTGGCGCCTCCTCAGCTCCCCGGGCACGGGCAGGGGTGGCTGGGCTGGCCAGGGCCACGGGGGTGCCCTGGCATCCTCGGTGTCACAGCCAGCCCTGGGCAGGGCGGGCAGCTGTTGTCACCTTATTGCAAAGGCTCCCCTACCTTCTGGGGGATTTCTCATGGGCAGCTCCTCACAGCGCTGACTCCTTCTTCATCACAGCACAATCGGCAAACTCCAACTCTCTCCAACACCAGCTAACCCACTCTTTTGTAGCACTTGTCTCCTTATTGGACACAGCTGTGGCCTGTTAAGGTCAGGCCTGTTCCTAATCTTTGGTGATTAGTGCAGCTGCAGCTCCTCAGGTGTCAGACTGCCTTCTGCACGATTCTCTTACATTCCATCCCCGCACAGGCAGCGGCTGCTGCAGCCCCAGGTGCAGGGCCAGGCGGGCTGGTGGCACGGGCGGCAGGGACAGGCTCTGCCCCGTGAGCCCTGCTGGGCTCCGGGACGCCCGGAGGGCTCGGGGACTCCTCCCAAATCCCGATCCGTGTCCCCACCTCCTGTCCCCAGGGCAGGTGGGACTGTCCCCCAGGTGAGGCATGTGCCCCGGGCAGGTGGCACGGGCACTGTGACAGGTGAAGGCTTTGCCTGGGGGGACACTGAGGGGCTCTGCTGCTGCTCTGGGGGACCACCATGCTTTACAGGGTGTTTGTGCAGAATTCCTGAGCACACTTGAGCCTGAGGGGACCCTGCTGCAGTGACAGCAAGGCCATGTGACAGCAGTGCCGTGTGCTTGGTAACAGCAATCCCGTCCTTGGTGACCGTGGGTGGTTTGCAGCACCCCGGGCAGCCCAGCAGGGCAGGCAGGGTCTGTCCATCCCTGCCAGGCTCTCTTTGTGCTGGGTTAGCTGCCGCCCAGTGCCATCCAGCTGCTGGCAGCTCCCCAGCTGTTCTGCGGGGTCCCAGTGGGGGGGGACACCTGGGCACAGCACCTGGTCCCTGTGCAGTGACGCTGGCACAGTGACACTGGCACACGGCGCACAGTGTCCGCTGCCTGCAGCAGCTGCCCGGCAGGTCTGTCTTGGTTTGGAAAGCCAGGAGTCTGCCAAGGAAGGCAGGAGCCTCCCCTGACATGGAGAATGTGAACCCTCCCCACCCCCCTGAGTTGCTATAAATTTAAATTAAGGGGCTCTCAGGCAAAAAATATGGGAGCAGGAAATAACAGTTCTTTAATGGGGAAAAAAAAAGGATAAAATGAACAATGCAGTGAACTAAACCAACAGTGCCAGAGTCAGAACCCAGCCTGACACCCTGTGGGTCAGGCTGTTGGCACAGTCCCATTGGAATTGTGGCTGCAGTCCTCCTGCAGTGCCAGGGGTGGCTCTGCTGGAGCAAGGGGGATCTGTAGAGAAGGATGTGTTCTGCCTCTGCAGATCCAGGGGAAGGAGAGGCAGCTGCTGTTCCTCTGGGGAATCCAGTGCAGAAGCCGTGCTGGTGTTCCAGAATCTCCAGATTATATCCAGGCAGGAATGCTTGGCTCCTCCCTCTGGGCTCACATCTCCCAATGGGATGCTGCAGTTCTTATCAGCCATGCAGGGACATTCCATAGCTGTTATCAGCAATGTCCCCTCCTGAGGGAGGTGTGATTGTGGTCACTCAAAGAGAGAGATAAGGCAAACTGCCCACTTGACAAAGGTAATCTGCCCTACAGATGGTAATGGAAAACATCTTGCATGGCATTGTGGAGCAAGGTCCGAAGGGGCTGGGGCAGGGCTGGGAGCGCAGGGGCTCCCCGGGACGCCGCTCCAGGTGTGTGCGGGCAGCGCAGGTGAGCAGCCCCGCACGGCCCTGCCCTCCCCGCCGCTCTGCCCCGACCCAACCCCGCTGTCGTTCCAGGGCGGCCCCAAGTCATCGTTCCTCACCGAGGAGAAGAGGGCGAGGCTGAAAACCAACCCGGTCAAAGTGCGGTTCGCGGAGGAGGTGCTGCTGAACGGACACTCGCAGGTGAGCGGGGCGCGGGGCTCTGCCCGGGCAGGGGGCTCAGGCTCGCTGTGTCCCCCCTGCCCTGCTCCGGCAGGCGCTCCCCGCCGCTGCCGGGGCTGATCGGGGCACGGAGGAAGCGCTGGCATCTGCGGGGCTTGGTCTTGGACGTGCTTACTGGGATTAATGGAAAACACCGCATGCACCGCCTCTGTCCCGCTCCCGTCGGAGCTCGAACCATCCCTTCAGTAGGGCGGGAGGCAGCTGTGCTCCCCTGAGGGGCTCATCCCTGCATGGGGAGCCTCGCTGAGCTGTGGGCAGGACGAATCCCGCCCCAGGGGCGAGAGGAGCGCGCTGCTGTGTTTGCCAGGTCAATGATGTGCTGCTGGAGAGCGGGGCTGGCCCTCCTCGGCACAGCCAGGGCAGGGGCTCGGTCATGGGCACAGCTCAGGGGTTCTGTCACTGGGCACTGGTCAGGGCTCTGTCACTGGGCACTGGTCAGCGTCCATGTCACTGCTCAGGGTCCGTGTCACTGCTCAGGGGCTCTGTCATGAGCACTGTGCCTCGCTGTTGGGTGTGACAGTGGTCTCAGTGTGGCAGCTTGCTCTCCGTCCCTGCAGAGGGTGTGCACAGAGCACCCTCAGCTGTGCCGCTGTCAGGTGAGCTGGTCACAGCCCTCTGGAGGCTGCTGCTCACCCAGCACGGGGCTCCTGCTGCTGCTGGAGCTGAGCTGGGTGCCCACGGCTCTGCCCCTGCTGGTGTCCCTGAGGCACAGGTGAGGACTCCTGTGTCCTCCCCAAAGTGTGAACAGCTCCTGAACGTCTCCTGCTCCTTCTATGTAACTTTCTAAGCTCACTGGGGCCAGCTGTGAGTCATTAGCTCTGTCGATCTTTCCTTGTGTCCTTCAGAGTGAAAAAACCCAGCGGCCAAGCTGCCCCTTTCTCCCCCTGCTCATCAGTGCTGCTCAGCTGTCCAGGTCTGGCCCAGCCTTTCTGCTTGGCGGCAGTGACAAACCACCCACTGGCCCTTTCCCTTCTCCCTGCCTGCCTGTCTGTCTGTCTGTCTGTCTGCTGTCCCCTGTGGCGGGAGGAGCCCCCTGGTGCAGCTCAGACCCTCCCAGAGCAGAGTTGGCTCCCTGTCCCCTGCACACAGGGGTGCCGTGGGTGTCTCCTGCACGGAGGGACCCCGCTCCTCCTCCTCCTCCTCCTCCTCCTCCTCCTCCTCCTCCTCCTCCTCCCCGCAGGGCAGGGCAGACTCGGCTGTGCCCCCAGACGTGTCCAGTGTCCCTCTGGCCATGGGGATCCTTCCCCTGCTGCCAGGTGTGCCAGGCCTGTCCAGGGCTGCCCTCCGGGGCTCTCCCAGCCCCGGGGTTGCTGACACGGGACTCTCCCAGCCCGGGGTTGGTGATACGGGGCTGTTGCGGTCCCGGGGTTGGTGACACGGGGCTGTCCCAGCCCGGGCATTGGTGTCACGGGACTGTCGCGGTCCCAGGGTTGGTGACACGGCTGTCCCAGCCCGGGGTTGGTGACACGGGGCTGTCCCAGCCCGGGGTTGGTGACACGGGGCTGTCCCAGCCCGGGGTTGGTGACACGGGACTGACCCAGCCCCGGGCATTGGTGACACGGGGCTGTCCCAGCCCGGGCATTGGTGACACGGGGCTGTCGCGGTCCCGGGGTTGGTGACACGGGGCTGTCCCAGCCCGGGGTTGGTGACACGGGGCTGTCCCAGCCCGGGGTTGGTGACACGGGGCTGTCCCAGCCCGGGGTTGGTGTCACGGGGCTGTCCCAGCCCGGGGTTGGTGACACGGGGCTGTCCCAGCCCGGGGTTGGTGACACGGGGCTGTCCCAGCCCGGGGTGGGTGACACGGGGCTGTCCCAGCCCGGGGTTGGTGACACGGCTGTCCCAGCCCGGGCATTGGTGACACGGGGCTGTCGCGGTCCCGGGGTTGGTGACACGGGGCTGTCCCAGCCCGGGGTTGGTGACACGGGACTGTCCCAGCCCCGGGGTTGGTGACACGGGACTGTCCCAGCCTGGGCATTGGTGTCACGGGGCTGTCGCGGTCCCGGGGTGGGTGACACGGGACTGTCCCAGCCCGGGGTTGGTGACACGGGACTGTCCCAGCCCGGGGTTGGTGACACGGGGCTGTCCCAGCCCGGGGTTGGTGACACGGGACTGTCCCAGCCCGGGGTTGGTGACACGGGGCTGTCCCAGCCCGGGGTTGGTGACACGGGACTGTCCCAGCCCGGGGTTGGTGACACGGGACTGACCCAGCCTGGGGTTGGTGACACGGGACTGTCCCAGCCCGGGGTTGGTGACACGGGACTGTCGCGGTCCCGGGGTTGGTGACACGGGGCTGTCGCGGTCCCGGGGTTGGTGACACGGCTGTCCCAGCCCGGGGTTGGTGACATGGGACTGTCCCAGCCCGGGGTTGGTGACACGGGACTGTCCCAGCCCGGGCATTGGTGACACGGGGCTGTCCCAGCCCGGGGTTGGTGACACGGGGCTGTCGCGGTCCCGGGGTTGGTGACACGGGGCTGTCCCAGCCCCGGGCATTGGTGACACGGGACTGTCCCAGCCCGGGGTTGGTGACACGGGACTGTCCCAGCCCGGGGTTGGTGACACGGGGCTGTCGCGGTCCCGGGGTTGGTGACACGGGACTGACCCAGCCTGGGCATTGGTGACACGGGACTGACCCAGCCCGGGGTTGGTGACACGGGGCTGTCCCAGCCCGGGGTTGGTGACACGGGACTGACCCAGCCCGGGCATTGGTGACACGGCGCTGTCGCGGTCCCGGCGGGCAGGGGGCAGCGGGGCCCTCCCGGGACAGCAGAGCACTCCCGCTGCTGGCAGATGGGACACCGGGGGACACCGGGACTGGGCAGCGAGGCCCAGGGTGCCCAGGCAGGGATGAACCCCAGGCAGGAGGGGTCGGGGGACATGGGCAGAGCCGGAATCCCCGCAGAGCTGCTGCTCTGAGAGCCGGGAGCTGCAGCGTGGGCTGGGGTCACAGCCCGAGGGCTCCCAGGTGTGTGACAGCCCCACAGCCGTGGTGTGGGAGCATCAGGGGGTAGGAGGGTGGGGATCGATGGAGATGAGAGATTTCTGAGGCCAGGCTTGGAATTTGGGGTTTATTGCAAAGGGCCACGTGCAGGGCCCTGCTGGAGCTGCCAGCCACAGCTGGAGCAGGACTGAGAGAAGTAAAGAGAGTGGGAAAGAGGATGAGAGAGAGAGAGGATGAGGGGATAAGAGCAATGTTCCCATTGCAATACCATAAATCTTCTTCTATGTTGAATATTCTGATTCTCACTAACCAATCTAGTGCAAGGTACAAATCCTACAGCATTTACATACAGCCTATAAGAATCATTACATTACCATGCTGTGTTACATTTTAAACCCTAAAAACTCCTCTTTGGGCCCTTCTGCCAAGCTGTAGGGTCTGCTCTGACCCCTGGAGCTGTCTGCAGGCAGAGGGTGTTGTTCCATCAAGAGGGGATCACCTTCAGCTGGCCACACCATTGTTTTCCAGTTGTTCAGTAACTGAGGGATCTCAAGGCTTGCTTTCATTTCAATCTCGCTTGTAGTTTCCATATTCCCAAAATGTTTTGGCAGGCAATCACATTGATAAGGCTTTCCTGTTCCATCTTGCCCAACACATGGCAGGGTCGGTCCTGGGAAAGGGCCTCTTGTCATAGCCTAAGGAAGGCACCTGAGGAGGGAATGCTGCACTCCGAGCTGCCCTAAAGCCCCTGCCAGCACTGTGCTGAGCTGATCAAACCTCTGCAAGTGCACAGCAGGGACACGGTCAGTGATTAGATTGCTGTTAATTTAATGACAGCACAAAGGCAGGAAAATTAATTCAGGTGCTGGTGTCCCTGGTGTTACATTCCCTTTTCGCCATCTGGATGTGTAACCTGTTTTGAGCAGTGAGGTATTAGCACAAAGGAAGGGTAAATAAATTTGTTGCATATTTATGATTCCTTTCTGGAAAAACACTGCAGCACGGCAGCCCTGAGTGCTTTAGGGCCACTCTCCTTTCCGTAGGCTGACGCACTCAGGCAGCCAAAAAGGGCATTATGGCCCTGAGAAGCATGCAGCCTCCAGTTTCAGTAAATATACTGCTCTTGTCATCCTAATGGAGCGGGGCTAAGTGATCCTTGCGGCCGCGGGAAGGATCCCAGCGGCCGCGTTCTGCAGCTGAAACCCGACCCTGCCGGCTGGAACATGAATTGTTCATGAGCCTCGCTGCTTCTTCCCTGCCTTCTGCGGGCCGGCGATGTTTTCCACATCGCGGGCAGTGCCGCGGGAGAGGAAGGGTTAACTCGGGGCGGCCTTTGGCAGCCCCCGCAGAAAGAGAGGAGCCCCAGGCGGCTCTGGGGTGCTCTTTGTGGGGTCCCCCGTGGCGAAAGGGGATAAATTTGACTCCATTAGCTGTCTTTGAAGGCTAGTTTATCATTTTATGTTACTATATTATATTAGAGAATGCTGTACTAAAACTATACTAAAGAATAGAGAAAGGATACTTACAAAAGGCTTAACAAGATATTAATGAAAACTTGTGACTTTCTCCTCAGAGTCCGACACAGCTAATCCGTGATTAGTCATTAAGTAAAAACAATTTGCAGGTTGGATAATCGACCTCCAACTGCATTCCAAAGCAGTAAAATGTGAAAGAAGCAAATAGAATAATGTTGTTTGCCTTTTTCTCTGAGGCTTCTCAGCTTCCCAGGAGAAAAAAAGTCCTAAGCAAAAAATTTTTCCAGAAAATGTGATGGTGCCAGCTGGGTAGTTGGATCTGACCAGGGAGTGGTGATGTGTTTGGGCAAGTAAAGAGCCCAGAATTTGGGCCAGAAAAAGATCAGCAGCATTCTCTTGTTTTCCCTCTGTGGTGACTGCAGGCAGCTTGAACCCCAAAATGGCTGTGAGAGGAGCAAGGATGGCATTCAGAAGTGTTTCATGTTGGCTCTGGCAGCACTTCAGGGGCTGTGAGCTGCCTGTCTGGAGGGCTGTGAGGTTTGTAACGTGAGGCACAGTGAATGAAACACAGAGAGACCATCTTAGAAGCACCGTTCTTGGCCCCGAGAGTCTCTTGACGAGGAGATGTATTGGAATTAATTACCAATATAGCCAGACGGGATGTGCCTTGGCTTGTCTGGCCCTTGCTGCTGAACCAAACAGCGGCACTGTGGTGTTTCACCCCAGAGACACCTTTGGCCAGCTGGATGTGTGGTGTTTCACCCCAGAGACACCTTTGGCTGGCTGGGTGTGTGGTGTTTCACCCCAGAGACACCTTTGGCCAGCTGGGTGTGTGGTGTTTCACCCCAGAGACACCTTTGGCCAGCTGGATGTGTGGTGTTTTACCCCATGCTATAAACTTAGCCCTAGCTTTGCCCCTGTGACTCTCCACCCTCCTAACAGGGCTGTGAAACCAACCCTCTGCCTCACTAGGCCCCCTCCTGCCAGAGGGCACCCCCACCCCACTAATCCCAGCCCTAATCCTAATAGGAACAGCAAGCCTGCTTGGCACTGGGTGTGCGCCCAACAGCCAAGCTGACAGCAGGCCACCTTCTCATCCACCGCCGAGGGTGTCCTGCCCTGTCCCGCCTGTTTGGGACCCGTCTCGCTCACTCTGGTGCCATCCCTGCTGCTTTGGGGCACGCCAGGTTGCAGACCCCGGGCAGGGCTCGGTGGAGGCAGTGCTGTGTGTTTGCCAGGGCAAGGCTCTGTGACCCTGTTCACAGGGGTGCCAGGCTGAGGGAAGAGACGAGAATCTGACTCCATGCTTCAGAAGGCTGATTTATTATTTTATGATATATATTACATTAAAACTGTACTAAAAGAATAGAAGAAAGGACTTCATCAGAAGGCTGGCTAAGAATAGAAAACCAAAGAATGATAACAAATGTTTGTGGCTTGGCTCTCTGAGCCAGCTGGGCTGTGATTGGCCATTAATTACAAACAACCAGCATGGGCCAGTCCCAGATGCACCTGTTGCATTCCACAGCAGCAGATAACCATTGGTTACATTTTGCTCCTGAGGCCTCTCATCTTCTCAGGAGCAAAAATCTTAAGGAAAGGGTATTTCATAGAAGGTGTCTGTGCCAGGCTCGGTGGAGGCAGCGCTGTGTGTTTGCCAGGCTCCCGGGGGCTGCTCTCAGCCTGGGCACTGCTGGGTGATGTCAAGATGCCTTTTACAGCGCCAGATGCATGCGGAGATTAATTTCCTTAAAGGACATCCGTACCTCTGGGAACTTTAGGTCCCTTTTAATCCCCTCTCAGATACATATGCATACAATTTCCCAATAGGTTCACACATATTCATTTTTACAAATTTCCTGTGACATTTGCCGCTAGTTCTTGTTTATCAGAAAGAATTCCTAGGTCAGGCTGACCTGCTCTCACAGCTGTCTCTCCCTATCACCCTCTGTCCCCCTCCCCACTCTCTGTCCTTCACTGAAGCAGTTTCTCTGAGCCCAGGCTTTTGCAGTCAGGCTAAATAGCCATGATTTCCAACCACAGACTCAGCTCAAAAATGTACGTTTCACCTAAATCGAAATGGATTTCTGCTCTGGAGAATTTCTGCTCTGTCTCAGAACCATCATCAGGAGCAAACCCTGATTGTGTGCTGGGGAAGTGGGTTGCCAGGGCAGAGGAGGATTTTCCAGGGCTTGCCGAGGCCGGGTGCCCCAGCGTGCAGCTGCTGCTCTCGTTCTGCAGGGCAGCTCCCTCCTGTTCATGCCCAACGTGCTCAAGGTGTACCTGGAGAACGGACAGACCAAGGCGTTCCGCTTTGAGAGGAGCACCACGGTGAAGGTAAGGGGCTCTGCAGGCTGCTCCCAGCACCCCAGCCTGGCCCATCAGCTGCAGGCAGGGCCCTTGCGGCCGCCCAGCCGCGCTGACCAGCTGCTGACCACTGACCACTGCTGGCTCTGAGCCCCAGCCTCATTCTGCTCTGTAAGGATGCTCCCCTCTGGAGACACGAGCACCGATTCAGCAGCACAGGAGGGAATGATCCTCCTGAACAAGGGGTGATCACTCCCCTGACGGCGCAATGCTGCTCTGCAGAGCCGTGGATCCAGCCCTTCCCCAGCTGCCGTGCTTGGACACAGCCTTGCACACCTCCAGCTGTTCTGGCCTGAGCGTTGGAGCTGCTCAGGGTTTATGCTGGACGTGGTAGGATTTGGCTATGGCCAGTGGCTGGAAGTCAAATAAATTGCTTAAAGGACAGGTGGTGTCCTGCACAGTGCAGATGCTGTGGGAGAGACTCACGATGGACAGGCATTCTGGGGCTATCGGGCTGAAAGTATATTAAAGGGAAACACAAAGAGATTTCATTTATCATTCAGTGAAAGCTTTCCTCAGAAAAGGAGGAGTTTGTCTAGCTCCTTCAAGCTTCACAAAACCATTGTGGTCTCTCAGGCAAGTAAGGGTCTGCAAGTCTTTTGACTTGCACGGTCTAGAAAAATAAAATACTGAAATAAAGCAAGGGGGTAGAAAGGAAAGGAGAGTTGTAAAGAAGTATTTGAATGCCTGTCCCTAAGAGTCTGATTTCTAAAAGATGGATTTGCTCTTTGACTTGAGTTGCTCAGCTCTGACATGGAATAAGTTTTCCCAGTTTTTAAAGCAGCCCTCACAATTGCCCTTCAGAAATATCTAAATGAGTGAAATGCTTCCCAAGTTAGGTGTTTCTTGAAATTTCTCTGTGTTTTGAGACATTCTCACTTGAAACTGAGGTGAGTCAAACATTTATGCTTGTCTCAAAAGGCTTGAGTGAGCCCAAGGCCTTCTGTTTCAATTTGTGCTCAGTCAAGCCTGAGGTGGTATTTTCTTTTTGCCAAAAGTAAACCTTGTTACTTGCATAACAGTGAGAATATTGACAGAATTCTCTATTACAAAGTGAAACACCAGTTTCAGTCAGACGTGGCGGGATTTTTACAATTACGGTCTCAAATTCTTGTTTATTAGAGATAAGTGTTCTTCACAAGTTCTTTTTAGGTTTTTTTTTCACAAATCACAGACTGATTTGGGCTGGGAGGGACCTTGGAGACCATCCAGTTCCAACCTCCTACCATAGGCAGGGACACCTCTCACTTGCTTCAAGTCCTGTCCAGCCTGGCCTTGGACGCTTCCAGGGATCCAAAATGTTGCAGAGCTCTAGAAAGTTAGAATAACAAACACAGCAAAGACTTGGGGTGTTTCTGTCGCTCGGGGGTGGCAGAAGGTGCTCACCACCACCCAGAGCTGTCTGTGAGTGTGAGGCAGCTCAGGAGAGGGGTTTGATTCCTGTGACACCTTGGGGTTTGCAGCTTGCCCGCCCTGTCCTGCACCTGCTGGGGCCGTGGTGCTCTGTCTGTGCAGCTCTGCGGGCTGGGGTCCCGCAGTGGCAGCCCTGCAGCAGGGCTGGGGCCCAGCTGAGCTCTGTGTGGCCCTGTGCCCCGCCAGGACATCGTGCTGACCCTGCAGGAGAAGCTCTCCATCCGCAGCATCGCCCACTTCGCCCTGGTGCTGGAGGAGCAATACAACCTGGCCAAGATCCACCTGCTGCACGAGGAGGAGCTCATTGCACAGGTGAGCAGGGCCCCCGTGTGTGCCACAGCCCTGCAGAGGGGCTCTGCCCCAGGACAGAGGGCACTGAGGGCACAGGGGTCACCAGAGGGGCGAGCCCTTGTCCCCAGTGCTGCCACCCGCCTCTGCCATGGTGTTCACACCCGCACCCCTGGGGAAGGCCCTTTGGGAGCAGCCTGAGTGCCCCCAGGCACAGAGCAGCACCCCGGGCTGGCGTTGCCTGCAGAGCAGCGCTGAGTGACGTCCTGTGTGCCACCTGCCACATCAGCCCCTCTGCAGAGGGCTGCTTGAGCCTCAGGCAGCTCTGTGCATGACTCTGTGCTCACAGCCCCCTGAGCAGCCAGAGCATCCAGCCCAGCAGGGGCCACGTGGGTTACATCAAACTGTGAGCCAGCACCTGTGTCCTGGGAGCCTGTGGGATGCTGCAGCCCTGCAGGTTCGTCAGGGGTGCCTGCTCAGCTGCCCCAGCTCCCTGCTGCTGGGTTTGTGGGGTGGCAGCCACTGCAGAGGGTCCGTGGGGTCACACAGAGTGCCCTGAGTGGGGAGGCACACACAGGGACCACCCAGCTCCAATCCCTGTCACAGCACTGAGCACATGGGTCAGAGGATTTCTGCTGGGCAGGATCTGCCCAGAATAAAATGTGCTGATGGATAACTCAGAGTCTTGACATTGTGCTGACATTACAGGGATGATTCAGGGGTCTGTTTAGGGCTGCTGTGTCTCGTGACTGTGCTCCAAAGCAGAGCAGGCTGCCCCTTCCCCTGCTGTTATCACACAGCCCCAGAGCCTCTGTGCTGGTGACACCGAGAGTTTGGGATCAGTGGGTGTTTAAATGAGGCCTTGCTGCCAAAGGGCTTCTGGGCTACTGCAGGCAGAAGAAAAAACCAGATGAAGAATCAGAGATTAAGTTACAATCACGAGCCAAGTCTCCTTGTGTTCGTTCAGGACAATCTGCACAGTTCCCTTGCCCGTGGGGTTAAACCATTCCCGTGGGTTCACGGAGCAAAGGCTCATTGTGCTCTCTGGAGGGAGGGATGGTGGTGTGTGTGGGAGCATCAGGGGTTTAAGATGGTGGGGATGGATGGAGATGAGAGATCTCTGCAGCCAGGGCTTGGAATTTGGGGTTTATTGCAAAGGGCCACGTGCAGGGCCCTGCTGGAGCTGGCAGCCACAGCTCAGAGCAGGACTGAGAGGAGTAAAGAGAGAGGGAGAGAGGATGAGAGGGTGAGAGGGTAAGAGGTTGAGGTTCCCATTCCAATACCATAAATCTTCTTCTGTGTTGAATATTCTGATTCTCACTAACCAATCTAGTACAAGGTACAAATCCTATAGCATTTACATACAGCCTGTAAGAATCATTACATTACCACACTGTGCTACATTTTAAACCCTAAAAACTCCTCTTTGGGCCCTTCTGCCAAGCTGTAGGGTCTGCTCTGCCCCTTGGGCCTGTCTGCAAGCAGAGGGTGTTGTTCCATCAAGAGGGGATCACCTTCAGCAGTCACACCATTGTTTTCCAGTTGTTCAGTAACTGAGGGATCTCAAGGCTTGCTTTCATTTCAATCTCGCTTGTAGTTTCCATATTCTCAAAATGTTTTGGCAGGCAATCATATTTGTAAGGCTTTCCTGTTCCATCTTCCCCATCAGTGTGACGCCCTCTCTGTCTTGCAGGTGGTCCAGAAAAGAGACTCTCATGACTACCGCTGCCTCTTCAGGGTGTGCTTTGTCCCCAGGGACCCCTTGGACCTGCTGCAGGAAGACCCAGTGGCCTTTGAGTATCTGTACCTGCAGGTGACCCTGGGGCTTGGGTTCCGTGCCTGGGAATCCCTTCTCAGCCCGCCCTCCTTTGTGCTTTAACCCAGAGTGTGCCTCCTCACACTGGCTCGGCTGCATGGAAATGCAGAGCGCTTAAAATCAGGGCACTTCGATTCAGCTTGCCTTAAACTCTCAAATCAGCTTTATCAACTAAACCAGCCTTACCAGGGATAAAGTCACAAGCACGAGCAGAGTGTGTGCTGGGCTGGGGATGTCCCTGTCTGTCTGCGTGGTGCTGTGCCTTGGTGGCAGCCTTGTCCCTGCTGGGCTGACTGTGCTGTGTTGGCCCCAGAGCTGCAGCGACGTGCTCCAGGAGAGGTTTGCAGTGGAGATGAAGTGCAGCGTGGCCCTGCGCCTGGCTGCCCTGCACATCCAGGAGAGGATCTCTGCCTGTGCCCAGCCCCAGAAGGTGTCCCTGAAGTACATCGAGTGAGTGCCACAGCTCCCCGCTCCCCTGTCCCCAACCCCAGGGAAGCAGGAGAGCCCCAAAGGGGGCCCCAGCTGCTGCTTGGCCCCTGCTCAGCTCTGCACAGGAGTCCAGAGGGGACTGAGCCCCTTGGCTGGGCAGGGTGGCCTCGGGGGCCTCCCTGTCCTCACCCCCTACTACTGAAGGGGCACTGATATAGGTGATGCAGAGGCTTTATCATCAGAAGGTGTGAAAACACACTTTATTTTAAAAGACACTTTATTATTAGAAATCTACAGGTTTTATAGAAATAATGGTGTATTGAAAGACACTTTATTATTACAAATCCACAGTTTTTACAGAAATAATGATGGATTAAAACTTGATTGGCTTTTAGGATTTTTTTTACACTATTGGTGAACTATGAACAGTACTCTCTGGAGAACCATATTTACAAACAATGGTGACAGAAAAATAATTGCTTGAATTCTTTCAAGTTTCCCACAGCTTCTACACAGCTTCCCAGGATTTTCCTGGGAGAACCATGTTTCTCTCTGTTCAGAGGGTATGCAATTACCACAAACCCCCTGACCTGCCTGAGTAGGGCAGGCACTGAACTCCTGGGTGTGTCCCGAGGCACAGGGAGGGTCTTCCCTGTCACAGGGCCAGGCCCTTGAAACTGCAGGTCTCTCAGGCAGTGATGGTTACCCAAGCTGCTCCTGCCAGTATTGATTGCAGTGTCTGCAGAGAGAGGGTGTAATCACCAGCCTTGCACAGCCAGCACATCTCTGCATCCGCCAGAAGCAGGCCAGAAACACCCCCTTCGGGCAGTGTGGAGCACTGGGAGCTGTGGGGAAACGACCAAAAAATGCTTTCAGAAGGGGCAGGTGTGCCGTGCTGCACGTTGGTGCTCCTGGACTGCTCCTGCCCCTGCCTAGAGAGACCCTGCTCTAGGCAGCAGTGATGAGCTCCTTGTTATCCATCAAATATCCTCCAAATCCATCATTATTTCTGTAAAACTGTGGATTTGTTAATTACCAGGCACTGGTGTGGTGACCAGGTTAATTACCAGGCACTGGCTGCCTGGTGTGCAGCCAGATGTGCCCAGCTGTGTGCAGCTGGAGGGGCAGCTTCACTGCTCTCACCCCACAGGTGTTTCATGCCTGGGCTGAGCACACTCCAGCAGCACGCCTGGCCCGCGTTCTGGGTGCAGGAAGTGCTGCAGTGTCACAGTCCTGTCACCCAAGCAAGGTGCACGCAAGGACAGAATCTCCATCCTGGGCACGGTGAGGGGAGATGGGGACTGTCCTGCTCATGCAGGTTGTGAGCTCCCTCCTGTGCAACCATGTGAAAATGGCCATTCTGCACCTCAGGGCACACACACTGCAGTCCCCCCTGACCCGCGGGTAGCAGCGAATTCCAGGGGGTGCCACAGCCCCCCAGCCTGGCGCCTCTGCCCTGCCCTGTGCTGCTGTGGGGCTCAGCGTGGCCGGGACCCCCTGTGCTCCTTTCCCTCTTCCTGCCAGGAGGGACTGGGGAATCGAGAACTTCATCTCGCCCACCTTGCTGCGGAACATGCGAGGGAAGGACATCAAGAAAGCCATCAACTACCACCTGAAGAGGAACCAGGTGCTGCTGGACCCTCGGCAGAAGGTAGAGTGTGATCCCCAGGTCAGGTATGCCCTCCCCCTGGGGCTGTTCTCTGCCCCCTGGTCTCCCTGTGCTGCGCTGGCCACGGGGTGTGTGGGGGGCTCCCTGGGCACCTCTGCTGGCACCCTGAGCTGGCTGTGCTGGTCCCAGGCTGTGTGCCTGCTGCAGCTGCCTGCAGAGCCTGTTTCTGACCCTGTTTCCCCTCTTGCCCACCAAGCACACGCTCAACGCAGCCCAGGTGCGCCTCAACTACCTGCAGATCCTGGGGGAGCTGAAGATGTACAGCGGGATGATCTTCAATGCCACCATGATGGTAGGAGCTGTGTGTGAGTGGGATGTTCAATGCCACCATGGTGGCAGGAGCTGTTTGTGAGTGGGATTTTCAGTGCCACCATGGTGGTAGGAGCTGTTTGTGAGTGGGATTTTCAATGCCACCATGGTGGCAGGAGCTGTTTGTGTGTGGGATTTTCAGTGCCACCATGGTGGCAGGAGCTGTTTGTGAGTGGGATTTTCAATGCCACCATGGTGGCAGGAGCTGTTTGTGTGTGGGATTTTCAATGCCACCATGGTGGTAGGAGCTGTGTGTGAGTGGGATTTTCAATGCCACCATGGTGGTAGGAGCTGTTTGTGTGTGGGATTTTCAATGCCACCATGGTGGTAGGAGCTGTGTGTGAGTGGGATTTTCAATGCCCATGATGGTAGGAGCTGTTTGTGAGTGGGATTTTCAATGCCACCATGGTGGCAGGAGCTGTTTGTGAGTGGGATTGCTTTGGGCACGCAGGCCCAGTGGCCACAGTGCCTCTCCCTGCCCTGGGATGCCATGGTGGCTGCTGGTGAGGGGCTGTGCTGGAGAAACTCAGTTTAATCCCACTGAAGTGTCCACGGCACAGACCAGCTTACAGAACAGTTTTGCATTTTTTTCTGATTGGAAGCAGTCACTCTTGCTCTTCAGATAAACCCTGTTATAAAGTACTTGGGAAATCTGGGCAGGCTTCAAATTCTTGAGGAAACACTGGAAACCCTTAAACCTCACTGTAAAAAAGAACTCTTCCCTTCTTACAAGAGGTTTCTGGGGTTGTTGATTTTTCTGCCTGTTCCCAGCTGGGTCTGTGCTGAGCTGCAGGGCACAGGCTGTGTCACACAGGGAGCTGAGCAATGCTGGTGGGCACCCATGGGTCACAGTAATGCTAAACTTCACACCTACATGCAAATTGAACAATTTCTGCCAGGTTATATGTGCGTTAATTCATTTTTCCTTAAGTGCCTCACCCTAACAAAAACCACTGATGCATCTTCCAAGCCCAGAAACGTCCTTGTGAAGTTTCTACCCTGCAGCAGGTCTCACTGGGCCCATATGGGGACACCTGGGCTGCCGGGTGACACTGCTGACAGTGCCCAGCTGCTGCCAGCCCCGTCCCTGGGTCTGCCAGGTGGCTGCTGCACCCCTGGGGCCATGGCCAGCTGCTGTCCCTGTGTGGGGAAAGGGCAGGGAGGGGCTCCTGTGGAAGGAGAGACAGTGCTGGGACCCCACAGGAGCTGGGAGGGCTGAGGGGGCCCTGGCAGCCCAGGTGAGGGGTCCCTGCCCAGGTGTGTCCCGTGTCCCTGCAGCTGCAGGACAGGGAGTCGTACGTGGCGCTGCTGGTGGGCGCCAGGCACGGCGTGAGCCAGATCGTGAACAGCAAGCTGAACATCGCCAGCAGCCTGGCCGAGTTCCCCAGCATCAGCAGGGTGGAGCTCAGCGAGGACTCGGAGCGAGTCAGCACCGTCAAGATCTACCTGCAGGACCTGAAGGTGAGCAGCTGGATGGGCACAGGGGGGTCGCCTGCACCATCAGCTCTCCTCTCGGGATCTCTGCTGCTCACAGTGACCCCGAGGTGTGTTAGAAAATCTCTGCTCCAGAAGCAGTCAGAGCTCTTCATTTCTCATCTCAAGGTTGTTTATTGTTCCTTATCTATAAAATTCTTTCTCCTGTCCTGCCCAGGTCCGCTCAGCAGGACAGTCAGAGGCACTCTGCCTGCCCCAGGGCAGGGTTATCTTTTTATACTAAAAACTACCTGTGCAATATTTACAGTTACTTCCCAATACCTGTCACCTGTGTTAGACACTGAGCTCCTACTCTAAACCAACCCAAAAGTGCCAACATCACCCAGAAGATGGAGGCCAAGAAGAAGGAGAAAGGACAGGGCACACCCAAATTCCTCCATCTTGGGACCCCGAGCCCCCATTCTAAAAACCTCAAAAATCTATTTTTCACCCCATGATAAATTCACTATTATTCTACTTAAACTCTCTTGACTTGTAATTCCCCATATAAAGGTTGGTAATTGTTTTTTCCAAGGGCTAAATCAAAGGCACCGGGGTCTGGGGCTCTGTGCCAAGGTCTCTGAGCCCCCGGGGCAGGGTCTCAAGCCCTCCAGGGCAGCCAGAGGAATTCCCTGGGTTCCAACAGGGAGTCACCAGGATAAAAGGCTTAGAACAGACTCGGCAGGGAAAGCTCATAGGAAGAACCAAAAAAATTACTAGAGAGAAGTGGTTCTTCCTGCTGAGGAAAAGTGATTTTTTTCCTCCATCAGTGAGACACAGCCAAGGCACAAAAGGCAAGAAAAATAAATTTCTCTTCTTCATGCCTCCTTGTATGAGACAGAGGGGGTGCCTTGTCCTTGTGCAGCCTGTTCCTGCTGACTGGGGTACAAACAGCGTTTGTTTATTCTAATCTTCTTTACTCTTTTCTCCCCCACACCTCTGAAAAATAAACCGAAAAAAGGTGCTTACTCTGCTGCTGGAGTCAAACAGTGCAAAGGACCTCGTCTGCCTCATCGCTGGCTACTACAGACTCCTTGTGGATGCAAAGGCCTCCATATTCACCTGGGGAGAGAAGCAACAGCACCGCGTCTCAGCGGAGGAAGGTTCACAAAACCAGCCTTTTTTTGACACGGGGTGGGGAGGAATGGGTGGATGGCCCAGCTGCTGGGAGCAGCAGCCTGGGGCCGTGTGGTGGCACCTGTGCTTGATTTAGGCTGTACTCGCTGATCTCAGAGGGCTTTTCCAGCATTCAGGGTGCCCTAGTTCTGGGAGAGCTGCAGGCTCATGGCCAACGAGGCTTGGGACTCAGCCAGGCCGGCAGCTCTGGGGGCTGCTCTGGGCTGAGAGCACCCACAGCTCCTTCTGCCCCTGCCCTGAGCTGCTCTGGGGGCTGGAGAGGGCTCAGAGCCGCCGCAGCTCCATCCGCACCCCGCCCCGCCGGCCGGGAGCTGCCGGGGCTGAGGAGCCCCCGGCCCCGCGGGTCAGGCTCTGGCGGATCCCTCCGCACCCCAGCCCGGGCTGAGCGGCTCCTTTACACCGCAGGCTATGAATCCCGAGCCTGCAGCGACTCCGAGGATTCCTGCTCGGAGCGGCGCCCGGGGAGCCCCGCGGCGAGCGGCGACGCGGCGGCACCGGCGGAGCCCCGCGGCCCCGGGGCGGGCGGCGACCCGCGGGACCCCGGCGGCGACACCGGCACCGACAGCCCCTCCGAGGCCTCCGACTCGGCCAACACCGAGAGCCGCGGCTTCAGGACGAGCGGCTCCAGCGACTCCGTGGATGCGCTGGAGGAAGATGCGGCGGACGCGCGCTCTTCCTCCCGGCCGGGGCTGCTGCCGTTCTGCACGCCGACCGTGCGGGAGATGAGCGGCTCCGACAGCGGCTCCGTGCCGGCGTGCGCCGCGGGCAGCTCCGCCGGCACCGGGGACTGCTCCTGCTTCCCGCAGGTGCGGCCCGGGAACAGCCCCGCGGGGCAGGGCGAGGGCCCGGCCGTTCTGCAGTCCCGGCTGCCCGAGGGGAGCAGCGGGGGCTGCCACAGCCCCGGGCCGTGCTCCGGAGCCTCCCCCGCGGGCAGCCCGGGACACGGCGCGCCCGCCCCGCCGGGGCCAGCGGGACGCAGCGAGGCCGTGCTGCGGCCGCCGCCGGGATTCGCCGACTCCAGCTCCGAGGAGGAGTTCTACGATGCTGCGGACAGGCTCAGCCCTCCGGCAGGTAAAGCACAGCGGGGCTGCCGTGCTGCCTCCGCCGCCGTCCGTCCCGCTGCGGGCTCCCCTGCCTGCTCCTGGAGCTCCTGCGGGGCTTTGGAAGGAGCCTTGAACCCCCCCGTGCTCTGCGGGCCACTCCTCAGCGCCCCTGCGGTGACATTGCAGGGGATCTGTTACCACGTGCAAACACACGCTGCTGGGAAAAGTCAGTTTGCAGTAGTTTCCAGTTTTCAGGCATTCTGGAAGCTCCCAAATCTGTAAAGCGTTGTCACATGAACCCCCAAGATCAAAGGTCGTGCTCAGGCCAGAGGCTGGGTTCAGAGCTGGGTCAAGGATTCCCAGGGGTGGGCAGCTCCCTGACCATTGTATTTTCTCAGAAATGGGAGTATTCTTGTTCCTGAAGTAATCAGCTCTTTCAGTATTAACAGAACCTCTTAAGAATGTAATTCATGCCGTTGGAACAGCTCTGGCTTTGATAGTAATGTGCAGTCACTGTACTGTGTCCAGACGTAAAGCTGTCACTGTGGAACGTGTTACCACCGAAAAATCCAGCTGGGGACCTCTGGCCGTGTTTCTGTTTGGTGATGTGCCTACAGCTGTGGGCAGTGCTCTCCACCGCTGTCCCCAGATTCACCTGGGGAGTTACAGCCACACCTGCCTTCGGGTGAAGCTGCTCCCTCGTCACCAGCCCCTGTAGCACACTCCCAGGCTCTGCCTTTTCCTGACTTCCCACTCCACGTAGGTACCTGACCACGAGAGGGCATTTCCTTTTTTCCTTGGGAACCAGGCATTGCTGCTGGACTTTTGTGCCTGTGATTCCAAGGCTGTGCCAGGAGCTTTTTGGGCCCAGTGTGGAGGCGTGAGGGTATTCTGCTGCCCAGGATTAATTCCTGATTTCCATGTTTTTCTTGCCCTCAGGCCATGATGCAGCATCCTGGGAGGGCACAGAGAGCTCCTCCTGCATCCCAAAGAGGCTGAGGTGCTACAGCTTGGGGGAGAACCCCTCGACCAGGGAGAAGCAGGGCCAGGAGAGGGAGCTGACCTGCAGCAAGAGCCTGAGGAAGAGAAGGTCCTTCCTGAAAACTGATTACACCTCACAGGTCAGCTACCCTGCAGCTGCCCCAGGCTCCCCACAGCGCTGCTGCTCCTGGCCACCCACTCAGCCCTCGGCAGAGGACACGGGGAAGGACGTGGAGAGGGGGATTCCTGCAGCCCCCCAGGCCCAGAGGGACACTGCTGGCACGGAGCCCTGCTCTGCTCCGATGGACACAAAGCCTGGCACCACGGGGACAAAGTCGGTGATGGAATGGCTGGTTTCCTCCCTTCTGGACGTTCACCCTGCCGGCGGCCGGGGTGGGGAGGAGGACAGCAGCCTGCAGCCACAGCAGCCCCCTTTGCTGTCCCTGGAGCCCCCTCCCCATGGTCCCGGGGGAGCTGCCCAGGAGCCCTGCCCAGGGGAGGCAGGTCCCGGCTGTGTGAGCCAGGAGAGTCCTGTGCCCACCACGGGCTGGCAGGGCCCGGGGCTGCAGGAGGAGCGGGCTGAGGTGATGCCTGCCCAGCACAAGGCCAGCGTTGTGCCCTCTGCTGCTGTGTGCCCCTCTGACGAGCTCCTGCTGCTGCCAGGGGCTCCTGTGCCCAGCACGGCCCCTCCCCGGGAGCCAGCCCAGGAGCAGGGGCTGCTCCCTGCCAGGGTGGAGCCTCCCCTGGCTCCCTGTCAGGAGAGCAAAGCCGATGGCCAGAGCTGTGCCACTGGCGAGGGCAGTGCTCATGGTCAGTGCTGTGCTGATGGTCAGGGCTGTGCCCGTGGGCAGGCCCATGCTGATGGTCAGTGCCATGCTGACGGTCAATGCCATGCCCCTGGTCAGTGCCATGCTGACAGCCAGGGTCGTGCCAAAGGTCAGTGCCATGCTGATGGTCAATGCCATGCTGATGGTCAGTGCCATGGTGATGCTCAGTGCCATGGTGATGCTCAGTGCCATGCCCCTGGTCAATGCCATGGTGATGGCCAGCTCCATGGTGATGGCCAATGCCATGCTGATGGCCAATGCCATGCTGATGGTCAGTGCCGTGCCAATGGTCAATGCCATGCTGATGGTCAGTGCCGTGCCAATGGTCAGTGCCGTGCCGATGGTCAGTGCCATGCTGATGGTCAGTGCCATGCTGATGGCCAGCTCCATGCTGACAGCCAGGGCTGTGCCAGCAGCAGCTGCGGTGGGGCCGTGTCCCGGGCCAGGGGCTGGCAGGGGGTGAGCGGGCAGACCCTGCTGAGGGTGCACGGGGGGCACACGGGGCTCCCGGACACAGCCCAGCTGCTGGCAGGCTGCAGCAGCGCCCCGGGGGCTCTCACCCACCTCTCCTGGCTGGCACTGGGGGTGAGGACAGCCCCCGTGTCACACAGCCCCGGGTCACACAGCCTGCAGGACAGGGTCAGTGTCCCCCCTGAGCCCCTGGGCTGTGTGATGCCCAGCGGGTGCAGCGGGGCCGGTGCTGGTGGCAGGACGGTGCCCGCATCCCCTGCAGCAGGAGCGGGCTGTGCCAGGGAGCTGGTGAGCAGCCCGGGGCCGGGTGCAGGGCAGCCGGGAGGTGCAGGGATTGTGGCTCAGCAGCAGCCACAGCCTGCACAGGCTCCCCTTCCCCGGGGGCAGGCGGCAGGGCTGGGCCAGGACTCCTGCCTGCCTGCAGCTGCAGGGCTCTCCATCTCCTCGGTCCCAGCTGCCCCGGGGAAAGGAGCAGGAGACCACGGGGCTGTAAAACACTCGTTCCCCTGTTTTAGCCCCGAGGAGGGTGAGCAGACCCCTCTGCCCCCCATCTCTGCCCGGCCCTCCCCAGCTCCACAGGGGCTGGAGAGCTGCGGCTGCCACCTGCCCTACATCAGCTGCTTCCCCCAGCCCCACAACCGGGGGGAGTGTGAAACCAGCCCCCCCCAGCTGCCAGGGCCCCTCACCTGCCCACCCTCCAGCAGCTGCAGCCTTGCCAGCACCCCTGGGAGCGGTTTGTCCATTGCTGGGGACAGGGCAGGGCAGGACACACACATGCGAGCGCTCGGGCAGCTGCAGGAGCAGGCGTGGACCAGCCCTGCGGATCTCTCATGCTTCCTGGCCTACACCGTGGAGCTGCAGGAGGTTGTGGGGAAGCTCTGTGGCAGCCAGGCCACCCACCTGCACCACCAGTGTGCGGAGCAGGGCGTGGAGAGCAAGGGAGCCCTGGGCTGCGCTTCCCAGGAGCTGCTGTCCAGCTGCCAGGCGCTGCTGAGCCCGGAGCAGCCCCTGCCCGAGGTGCAGTGTGCCCTGAGAGCCACCTTCGACCGCCTGGTGCAGCTGGCAGTGACCTGCTTCCAGGTGACACGCTGCCAGCAGTGCGGGCAGCGCCAGCAGGAGCTGGGAGCTGCCCTGGGGCACGTGGTGGGCACCTACCAGCAGCTGGTGCAGGCCCTGCAGCAGCAGCTGCACGGGCAGGTGTGCCCCGAGATGGGCGCCAGGCTGCTGGCCCGCCAGCACTCGGCCCTGGCCGCTGCCATCCTCTGCCTCCTGCAGCAGTTCAGGGCGTCCCCGAGGCTGTGACGGGGGCACTGGGGGGGACAGAGGCAGGTGCGTGCCCTCTGCCCGCCTCAGGCTGTCCCCCAGGCGATGTTCAGCCCAGCATGGCCACGGCAGGACGTGCCCACACCTTTTTGGCGGGGCTCCCCAAGGGCAGCCGTGCTCCAGCTGCTTTTGGAGCCCTTCAGTGTGCGTGTCCTCGCCGGGGCTCGTCCCACGGGCTGGGCGGGTGGTCAGGCTCACCGCGTTCTCTCGGCTGCCTCTGCCCCCCCGTGGGGAGCAGCCCTTCAGCCTGCCTTGGACTCAGGCTGCTCCCGGGCAGGCTCTGCACCGCACCGGAGGGAGGGACACCGAAACCCGCCCTGCCCGAATGTGACGGGCCCGGGTGGCTTTCTCCGCCTGGGTGGCCGAGGGAACACAGCGATCCCAGTCCATCCGCTTTTCCTCAGCCGCGCGGGGTGCGCTGCTGCTGCTGCTGCCGCTGCTGCTGCCCCGCGGTTGCTGAGGCAGCCCCGGTGAGAGCGCTCCCGGCCGCAGGCAGGGCGAGCCCGAGCCCGGCCAGGGCTGTGCAGGGCCCGTGGGGGGCTCCCCGGCCGGGAGCAGCCCCGTGCCCCTCCGCAGGTGCCGCTCAGCCCGGCCAGGTGAGCGTGGCCAGGTGAGCGTGGCGCGGCCGTGCCTCCCCGCGCGGCACCGGGCCGGGAGGGCAGAGCCGGTCCCGCCTGCTCTGACCCAGCCTGGGGATGATGGAGGGCGGCTGCCTCTGCCCACGGAGCTGTGGCGGCAGCTGAGGGGCACGGGTGGGCTCCAGTGATGGCAGCACCTCTGCCCAGGCACGGTGGGGACAGGGCTGTCCCTGCCTCGGGCACAGGTGGGGACAGGGCTGGCCCTGCCTCGGGCACAGGTGGGGACAGGGTTGTCCCCTGGCTCTGGGACAGGGGGGGACAGGGCTGTCCCCTGGCTCGGGCACAGGTGGGGACACGGCTGTCCCCTGGCTCGGGCACAAGTGGGGACAGGGCTGTCCCCTGGCTCTGGGACAGGTGGGGACACGGCTGTCCCCTGCCTTGGGGACAGGTGGGGACAGGGCTGTCCCTGCCTCGGGGATAGGTGGGGACAGGGCTGTCCCTGCCTCGGGGATAGGTGGCAACAGGGCTGTCCCTGCCTCGGGCACAGGTGGGGACAGGGTTGTCCCCTGGCTCTGGGACAGGTGGGGACAGGGTTGTCCCCTGCCTCGGGGACAGGTGGGGACACGGCTGTCCCCTGCCTCGGGGATAGGTGGGGACAGGGCTGTCCCCTGGCTCTGGGACAGGTGGGGACAGGGCTGTCCCTGCCTCGGGGATAGGTGGGGACAGGGTTGTCCCTGCCTCGGGGATAGGTGGCAACAGGGCTGTCCCTGCCTCGGGCACAGGTGGGGACAGGGTTGTCCCCTGCCTCGGGCACAGGTGGGGACAGGGTTGTCCCCTGCCTCGGGGATAGGTGGGGACAGGGTTGTCCCCTGCCTTGGGGACAGGTGGGGACAGGGCTGTCCCCTGGCTCGGGGACACTGACTGATGGGGATCATCTCCACACCCAGCTGGGCAAGAGCCCCCCGGGCACAGCACAGAAAAACTCGGAGCCCCCGTGGTGGCTCAGCCTCAGGTTAACCCTGGTTTGGGTTAAACCTCAAAGCTGGGTTAAACCCCCTGCTCCTGCACTCCCCTGTCACACACAGCCGGACACACACCCCGGGCTGTGGAAGGGTTTGCCGTGAGACAGGAAGGAAAACACAATACCAACCTTACCTCAGATGACCTGCAGGTCCTGCTGCCACTGGCCATGAGGCTTCAGGGCTCCTGTGGCAGCAGTGGCTGAGGTAATACATCGGCCCAGCTGCACCAAACACACTCCTGCTGTGGCTTGGCAGGTGTACCCTGCAGGGCACAGCCAGGCCCAGGTGCCTCCCAGCAGGGACACAGGGCTCAGGGCCCTGCGTGTGCCAGCTGTGGCGAGGCACCACTCATCAGTAGGGACACAATGGGGATCTAAACCTTTTATATTAGATGCGTACAACTTGCCAAAGGCTTTGACAACCCACCAAGTGTCCGTGGGTTTAAGCTGCAGGGCCACAGTGCCCTTGGGAGCTGCTCCCCATCCTGCCTTCTCTGTCCCATGCAGGGCCTCTGCCTTGCCCAAAAGCTTTGCAACCCCAGCTGCACCTTACCCTGTTTCAATGAAACGAAGAAAACACCCCATAGCTCTCCTCCCCACCTCAGAACAAGTGTAGATGCAGGAGTCATGAATGAACAGCTACGAAGAAGCAAAGAATTGAATTCCTGTCAGTTTTCACTTGATCCCAGGCTTTCCTCCCTGCTCGGGGGCACGGCGATGTCCAGCACCGCAGTCCTGAGGTAGAAGGTGTTGCTCCAACGAGGTCCTGCTGCGAACAGCTGTCTGCTGTGCACGGTCACGCTGGTGCTTCCTGCCTGTGCAGCTCCTCTCCATGCAATAAAGCATTTCCTTGGGCAGCAGTGGTGCTCCGGGCTGTCTCCGCCTGATGCGCTGTGTCGGGGAGCACGTAGCCCTTCCCAGAGGAAACGCCAGCCCTCAGAGCTGCTGGCCAGCTCCGCGTCTCGTAGAAGGTGGACAGGACGTCAAAGACTGCCAGGGCACAGAGGTGCTGGTCACACACGTGCTGTGACTGACGGTGGTGCCAGCGCTCCACACACCCACCAAACACGAGGGAGGTGATGGCAGCTGACCCAGGGCAGCTGCCCCACCTCACACATGGTGAGCTGCCAGCTCACCGGGGGCAGACAGGCATTTTGGACTGGACTCTAGGGAGCTCTGGGCCAAGCAGTGGCTGTGTCCACTAGAGCAATGTGTCCCCGTCACTGTCTTGGCTGACATGTGCCACCTGCAGTGAGCCACGCCTGCTGCGCTGCCACTGCCACCGCCAGGCAGCGAGGCACACAGAGCCTCCCGCCACTTCCTCTGCCCTCTGTCCATGGTAACACAGCCCTCACATCAGGGGTAAGAACCTTGAGGAGCTGGCCTGGGTCATGAGCCCCTCTGCGGTCGCCAACAGAGAGGCATTCATTCACCTTGCAGAGGGGCAGGAGCACATCCTCTGCTGTGCCCAGCAGTGCCAGCCCGCGGGGACACAGGACACCAACACCCCCGCCTGCCATTGTCAGACTTGGCTGAGGGGGCCAAGAAGGCTGAGGTGGCCTCAGGAGTGCCCATCCCTCTGTGGCCTGTCCCCAGAGCAGCCCCTGCACCCCAGTGTCCCTGCACCCGAGCGTCCCTGCCTCGTGCACGGGGAGCAGGGCACACAGACAGCCCTGTGTGAGCCCCCAGCCCCTCTGTGAGCCCCCCTGTGTGAGCCCCCAGCCCCTGTGTGAGCCCCCAGCCCCTCTGTGAGCCCCCCTGTGTGAGCCCCCAGCCCCTCTGTGAGAGCCCCCAGCCCCTGTGTGAGCCCCCAGCCCCCTGTGTGAGCCCCCAGCCCCTCTATGTGAGCCCCCAGCCCCTGTGTGAGCCCCCAGCCCCTGTGTGAGCCCCCAGCCCCTGTGTGAGCCTCCTGTGTGAGCCCCCAGCCCCCCTGTGTGAGCCCCCAGCCCCTCTGTGAGCCCCCCTGTGTGAGCCCCCAGCCCCCTGTGTGAGCCCCTAGCCCCTCTGTGAGCCCCCAGCCCCTCTGTGAGCCCCCACCCAGCCCCTCTGTGAGCCCCCAGCCCCTCTGTGAGCCTCCTGTGTGAGCCTCCTGTGTGAGCCCCCAGCCCCTGTGTGAGCCCTCAGCCCCCCTGTGTGAGCCCCCAGACCCTCTGTGAGAGCCCCCAGCCCCTGTGTGAGCCCCCAGACCCTCTGTGAGAGCCCCCAGCCCCCTGTGTGAGCCCCCAGCCCCTGTGTGAGCCCCCAGCCCCTCTGTGAGCCCCCCTGTGTGAGCCCCCAGACCCTGTGTGAGCCCCCAGCCCCTCTGTGAGCCCCCAGCCCCTCTGTGTGAGCCCCCAGCCCCTGTGTGAGCCCCCAGCCCCTGTGTGAGCCCCCAGACCCTCTGTGAGAGCCCCCAGCCCCTGTGTGAGCCCCCAGCCCCTCTGTGAGCCCCCAGCCCCTCTGTGTGAGCCCCCAGGCCCTGTGTGTGAGCCCCCAGCCCCATGTGAGCCCCCAGACCCTCTGTGAGCCCCCAGACCCTCTGTGAGCCCCCAGACCCTCTGTATGAGCCTCCTGTGTGAGCCCCCAGGCCCTCTGTGGGAGCCCCCAGCCCCTCTGTGAGCCCCCAGACCCTCTGTGTGAGCCCCCAGCCCCTCTGTGAGAGCCCCCAGCCCCTCTGTGAGAGCCCCCAGCCCCTCTGTGTGAGCCCCCAGCCCCATGTGAGCCCCCAGACCCTGTGTGAGCCCCCAGCCCCTCTGTGTGAGCCCCCAGCCCCCTGTGTGAGCCCCCAGCCCCCTGTGTGAGCCCCCAGCCCCTCTATGTGAGCCCCCAGCCCCTCTGTGAGCCCCCAGCCCCTGTGTGAGCCCCCAGCCCCTGTGTGAGCCTCCTGTGTGAGCCCCCAGCCCCTCCTGTGTGAGCCCCCAGCCCCAGCAGCCCCTCACCCTGGTTGATGGCCAGTGTCTCGGAGTGGTAGTTCCTGGCGTTGGGGGCTCTCACCATGTACTCACGGATGGGCAGCCGGGCTGTCTGCAGGTGCTGCTCCCGCGCCCTCCGCAGGGTCAGCTGCTGCAGGGACACACGGACACACGGACACACGGCCTCGCACGCGGCCCGAGAGGCCACCCAGCCACACCTGCCCCGGGGCTCACACCTGTGCTGCTGCAGCCTCTCCCAGCTGGCTGCTGGCTGCTGGCAAGGGGCTGGGTGTGGGATGTGCCTGCTGACGGGGCAGGCACCACGCACGCACCTTGTGAATGCTCTCGTCCACCAGCCCTCCCAGCACGTACACCTTGCTCGGGTCGATGTCTTCCAGCACTGCAAAGAGCAGCAGTCACCCCAGAGCACAGCTCTCCCAGCACACACGCCCAAGGACAGCCCTGGGCAGAGCCTCCTCGCCCCAGGGGCTCCAGCCCGGGGCACACAGGTCCCACCAGCACAGATTTAGCACCAGATCTGAGCACACAGAATGGCTCATGCCACGTGAGACAGCCCAGTGAGGAACAGCTTGCCTGAAGCATGGAATGGCCTCAAACAGAAATTTCTAAAAGTCAGCCTTTTGCCCTGGCTCTCCCTTTGCTAAAGTGAAATACTTGCCATTCTCAGAGTCAGGAGTGAGATAAACAATGGCCTCCAAAGGAAACAGGTCCAGGTAACTCTCTGGAGTTGTATCCATCTCGAAAACACAAGACAGAGTGAAGCAGCCCATTAGCCTCAGGTACCTCTGCCAGATCAAAGCCCCTTCCCAGACACAGAGGCATCCCAGCACTGACACTGATGCTTTTGACACTGCTAAAGGCCCTGTAGTTCCTACAGATCTCCGAGGTTAGCCTGAGGTACCTCTGCCAGAACAAAGCCCCCTCCCAGACACAGACACTGCTATCAGCCCCACTGCTATCACACAGACACCCCCCTATCCCAGCACTGACACAAACTGCTAAAGGCCCTGTACATCCTACACATCTCCAGTGACCCAGGGTTTTTCTTTTCCAAATGGACAATGTCTCTGTCCTAGGCACTGATCAACACACCTAAAAACTCCATTAAATTCTCTCCTCCTCAGAAGTTCTCGGGGTGCTTTGAGAAAGGGAGAGCAGCAACAACTGACTAGTCCTACACAAGATGCAGAGCCCGGGGCTGGGCTGTCCCCGATGCCGCGGCCAGAGCCTCACCAGGTACCCCGCGAAGCCGTCGTTCATGCGGAAGCACTGCTCGTAGATGGGCGTCCCGGCCGCGAACCCGGTCAGGCACAGCCAGAAGGGCCGGGCGGCGCGGCGGTTCGCCCCGTAGAGCCGCCGGATCTGGGAGGCCAGGCGGCCGCTCTCCTGGGGACACGGCGGCACGGTGACCCGGGGCCGGGCTGCGACCCAGGGCCGAGCTCGGCCACACGGCGCCTGGAGGCCCGGGGCGGCTCCGCCGAGCTCCGGCTGCCCGCAGCGGGGACGGGCACACGCGGAGGGCAGCGTGTCCGGGACCCCCCAGCAAACCCCGAGCAGCCCCCGGAGCCCCGAGCACCTCCCGAGCAGCCCCCGGAGCCCCGAGCACCTCCCAAGCAGCCTGTCCGGGACCCCCCCCCCAGCAGCCTGTCCGGGACCCCCCAGCAAACCCCGAGCAGCCCCCGGAGCCCCGAGCACCTCCCGAGCAGCCTGTCCAGGACCCCCCGAGCAAACCCCGAGCAGCCTGTCCGGGACCGCCCCCCCCCGAGCAGCCCCCGGAGCCCTGAACCGCCGAGCGGCCTGCCCGGGACCCCCGCACCTTCTCGCTCATGCCGCCGCCCACGCCGAGGTCCACGCAGAGCCGCGGCCCCGCTGCCCGCGCCTGCAGCAGCCGCTCGGTGGCCAGGGCGGCCGGGACCCTCCCGCGGCGGAGGGACGGCGGCCCGGGCCCGCCGGGGCCGCTGCCGAGCGCCGCTCCCGGGCCGTGCCCGTCCCCCGCTGCCCGCCGTGCCCGGCGGCGCTGCCGCTCCTGCCGCCGCTTCCCGCGCCGGGCGGCGAGAACCCGCTGCCAGCGCCGCCGCTTCCGCAGCGCGTTCCTCTGCGGGGGGAGCGGGCACCGAGCTCAGCGGGGCCGGGGCGCTCCGAACACCGAGCAGCCAGCCCGGCCCCGCCGCACGCACCGAGCCCCGCCGCACGCACCGAACACGGTTCCGCCGCGTCGCCCGCCCGCCCCGCGCTGGCATCGCCCGCGGCCGAGGGCTCGATCCGCAGCAGCCGCAGCGCCTCCGCCACCACCGCCGCCTCCGCCTCGGCCTCCGCCTCCGCCTCTCTCGCCGCCGGCTCCGTGCCCGCCGCCGGCTCCGTGCCCTTCGCCACCCCGGCCTCCATCGCGCCGCCGGCACGGAAGGGGCGGACTCGGGGCGGTCTGTCCGTCCCCCCGCGCGGCGGCACCGCCCCGGCGGGCAGGTCGTGTCCCCGCTGCCGCCGTGCACCGTTCTCCCGCCCAGCGGGTCGGCTCCGGTGCCGCTCTCCGCTCCCTGTTTGTTTGTCGCCGTGCGGAGTCAACAGCTCACACAACAGACGCCACCGGGCTGGTCAGCTGGGGACAGCTTCCTAAGGATGCTCCTCCATCGTGCACCCCTGCTCTGTATATTTGAATTATTTTATCGTTATTCTTCCTTTTCTGTCCCATTATACTGTGCCTATGCAGACAGACATAAGCGGATGGAATTTGGATAACTATTGGCATCTGGATAGGCAATGAATCACAAAAAATGACTTCTGATTTGGAAAAAGTGGACGAATTGCATAACCAGCACAACCGTCTGGCTGGAACTGCAGGAAGCCAAGTGAGTGCTGGCTAGCCAGGTCGTGAGCAGCAGCCCCCAGACAGATCTGGAAATCCGCATCCCCACTCTGTGGTGTCATGCTCAGTATCTGAAATGGAGAAACGTAAAGGGAGGGGATATAAACCAGAGCTGGCCCAGCTGTGACCAGCTGTCCTGGCTGCAGTCAGGGCAGGAGATGGAAAGCCCTTGTCAGGGTCAGCAGTGCCAGCAGCATCCACAGGCTCCAGAGATGATCAGCATCACCCTCACCCTGAGAGCAGAGAGGGAACCCAGCCCCAGGGCACACCAGGGTGTCCAGGCAGGCCCAGTGCTGGGTGCTGGGGGACACAGGACAGATGAGGCACTCTGCACCTGGTTAACATAAGAGATTTGATAACAGGATACCTTGTCAAAAGCAAAAGAAGTTTGAAATTTAGACCTGGATTGCAAGAAGATTCAATCAAGCAGGTTTACTGGAAGAAGAAAATCCCATCGAACTCTGCAAGCCAGGATGTTGTTGTACGCATAAGTTTGAGTCTGTGATTGTAACCCACTCACTGCAGTACACCCTGCTGGTCTCCCTAAGACAGCATGTAAGTGTTGGTATGTGGAGACCCTGGGGGCATCCCCTGGGCTGGGGACAGAAGCAGCTCCCCCAAAAGCTGTCAGACCCCAGTGGCTCCTTGCCCTGTCCCTGTGTCTGTCCCTGTGTCTGTCCCTGTGCCCCTGAGCTGCTCCCTCCCCAATCCCTGATCTCTGCACTGCCCTGAGACCAGGGTGACCCCGGGCCCTGGGGACAGACACACCTGGACCCCGCATGTGGGTGTGCCTGGGGCCTGCTCACCTCCCTGCACGGCTGAATCAATCAAACACCTGTGGGTGCCATGCAAGGCCCTTTGTGCTCCCTTACCTGGGCTTTACCAGCAGCTATGGGGGCTGAAACGTTTGTGTCCCACAGTAAAATGGGATTCTGATCATCATCAGTGTCCCTGCCTCTCCCCATCGCCGACAGCCCAGCACACACATGACTGGCATTCACATTCTCTGAAAAAAATCCCTTTGCCCAGGGTTTTTCTCCTGGGAAGCTGGGAAGCCTCAGAGAAAAGGAAAACAATATTATCTCATTTGCTTCTCCTGTGTTGTGCTCATGTGGAATGTGTTTGGAGATTGTTTACCCACAGGTGATTGTTCCATTGGATTCTGCTGTGAGTTGTTCTCACTCTTTGGCCAATCAGGGCCAAGCTGTGTCAGGACTCTGGCGAGAGTCACGAGTTTTCATTATTATCTTTTTAGCCTCCTGTAAGTATCCCTTCTGTATTCTTTAGTATAGCATAGTATTGTTTAATTTAATATAGTATAATAAAGTAATAAATTAGCCTTCTGAGAACATGGAGTCAGAGTCATCATTCCTGCCTTTGTCGGGCATTCCCTGCAAATACAACACATCTGACTGGCTGGAAACCCCTTCCGGCACACCTGGCTGGCACTGAGGAGGCTGCACTCACTGCAAACTCCTTCCAGCTCATGGCATGGGGCTGGAGGTGCTGTGGTGTCTCTGCAGGATGGGGGTTCCATGAGGCAGGGGGCTGTGTCCCGCTCACGAGGTTAGCTGCAACACTGACTCATCTTTTGTTTCTTTGAAAATGCCAATCACTTGCTTTTAAAGTTTTAATAGTTTAATAATAATAAAATGGTTATAGAAATAGTAATACAATTAGAGTAATAATAATTTGGACAATTAGGATTAGGACAATATGAGACAATAGAAACAAAGAGTTATGGACAGTCCAGGCACCTTTTCTGGGCAAAATAAGCCCAAAAAGGACCCACATTAACAGAGGATTAACCCTTAAAACACCAGCCTGTTGCACATTCATACACCTCATCCATGATGCATCAATTCCATTCAAACACAGGATTCTGTCTGGGCAGTGTCAGCTGCTTCCTCTGAATGCTGACCCCATTGTGAGGCAGGAAGAAGTTCGTTTGTTCTGATAATGGAGCAATAAATTCTCTTTCTCTGAAAGATTCAGGTGTCCTGTGGCTGCCATCTCAGTGCCAGTCCTTACTTTAGAAAAAGTATCCTACATAGCAAAGTTTCTATTTTAACATTTTGTTATAACTAAAAACTATATTTAACACATCACTTAAGAGAATTCATACAGCATAACTTTCTGACAGAACACAGATAATATTCACTGTAATACTTGCAAAAAGCCAATCAGAAAATACACATTTTTCATAGTTTCCTAGCAGAGCACCCGTGTTAGCCTGAGGCAGCCTCAGGAGCACATTTCACACTCCCCAGAGGGCTCTGCTGAGAAAGCCCCGAGCTTTAATGTCCCACTCTGTGCTCTTGCCCTGTTTGTCCATGAACAGCTGGGGCTCCAAGCAGGCCCCACCACCCCCGCACACTCTGGGGCTCCTCCTGGCCCCACACCGTGCTCCGGTGGCCCCTCTCCCTGTGACTGGGGCAGGTCTCTGTGGTGACCAGGGTCAAGGCCCCAGGAATGAGGCAGACCCAAGACTGAGCTGGCAATTTTGAGGCAAAAGTGGTCAGCAGTAGACAGGTAGAGAAAATTCTGGGGTAAGACCTGGGGGAACATGCAGGGGACAAAGAATATTTTGAAGGACACTGAGTTTGTCTGTAGGGGACAGAAGGAGCATTTTGGGGATCAGACAGAGGTCACAGCGGCACTCCCAGCATGTAACAGACCCCAGAGTGTGGGAAATGGATTTGTAGTGTTCTCAAAGCCTGACAGAAGGCTCACACAGTGTGCACGTATATGCAAACTTTGAGACAAGAAATGCTGGCTTAGAAATGCCATGGAATGAATGGACAGACATTGCTGAGAGAGAACTGGAGCTAGAAACAAGCTACAAAGGGCGGCCTTGCAAATAAGGCTGGATACTGTGGAGAAACAGAACTGTGAAAGATGCACTGTAGTGACACCCACGAGGGGTAGTTTTAGATAATTGGCTTTAAGGCATCTACAGCATGGTGTGGCCAAAGCTGACAGGCCAAGAAACTCTTATAATGTATTGTAATTAGGAAATAGTTGGCTTCTGATTGTGATGGAGTGAATTACAACATCTGTATTGTCTCACCCTTCAAATGAGACTGAAAATGGAATAAGAGTTTTGAAAACACCTCTCAGCTGCCCCATCTCTGGGTCAGAAAAAGGCATTATCCAACACCAGAGGAGGGGCTGGTCCTGCCCTGGGGCTCGAGGCCTGGGGCTGTGACAGGTCCATCCTCAGGGCACCTGTCCTGCACCCTCCAGCACGGGAGCAGACCAGGGAGGCCTCTCCACACTCCTCCTTCCCAATCAGGTTTTAGTAGCAGCTCCCACACTCTTAGGACACTCTGTTTAAAAAACACATTGATATTTAATGTGTTTATGAAAATATTATGTCAGTTATGTTTATAGAAACTTAAGGAGAAATATTCACCGTCCACTAAAGCTGTGGCTTTTGTGGGGAGGAGGAATCCTGACCTTCCCTGGGTAGTTTCGGAAAAAAACTGGTGCTAATTGTCTTTAGGAGAACAAAGGGTGCTGGGGCTGGAGGGGCTGTCCCCATGGAGGGCTCATTCCTGGGGCACAGCCCCCATCCACACCCTGCCCTATATTGTAAGAGATGCGTGTGCTCTATTCCCATCTGTCAGAGCTGGGGCAGTTCTCTGCTGTTCATGGGGCAGTTTTCTTTATCTCTCCCACAGCCAATCCTCCCTCCAGGAGATCTCTGCTGTTCATGGGCCATTCATTATTAATTATCTCCTGTCCATGGCCACTGAGTGTCCCTGCAGGGCTGATCCAATCCCATCATCCCATGGGGAGATGCTCCGCCCAGGGGAGGAGCCAAGCATTCCTACCTGGATCCAATCTGAGCTTTGGGACAGCCCAGCAGCCTTTGCCCAGTGCATTGCCAGAGGAGCAGCTTCTGCTGCCCTGCATTGCCAGAGGGAGCCCAGGCCCATCTCCAGCAGCCCTGGAGCTGCAGAGGAAAACTCCCCCCTTGTGCAGGATCCCTGCTCCAGCAGAGCCACAGCTGGCACTGCAGGAGGGCTGAGCCCCCATGGGATGGGGCTGTGCCACCCCCTGACACACAGGGGACAGGGACTGCTCTCACTCTGGCAGTGGTTTGTTTTTGTGTATTTTTGATTTTCCTAGTACAGAACTGTTATTCCTACTCCCATATCTTTGCCTGAGAGCCCCTTATTTTCAAAATCATAACAATTCAGAGGGAGGGGGTTTGCATTTTCCATTCAGTTTAGTTTGGTTTGGTTCGACTCAGTTTGGCTCAGTTCAGCTCGGCTCAGTTCGGCTGGGTACGGTTCGGCTTGGTTGGGCTCGCTGGGCCCAGTTTGGCTCGGCTCGGCTCAGTTCAGTTCAGTTCAGTTCAGTTCAGTTCAGTTCCGCTCGGCTCGGTGTCCGTTCAAGTCGGTTCTGTCCTGTTCAGCTGGGTTCGGTTGGGCTCGGTGTGGCTCGCTGTGGTTCGGTGCAGTTCGGCTCGGCCCGCCTCGGTTCGGTGCCATCTCCCGGTGCCGCTCGGAGCGGGCCAGGCCCTGAAGCACCGCGCTCATGTGGGGCGGCGAGCAGGTGACCGCGTGGGCGGGGCCTGGGGCGGGGCCGCGCAGGCGCGGTGCCCCTCCGACTCGGCAGGGGCGGGGCGGGGGCGGGGCGGCGCAGGCGCAGTGCGGCGGGGCGGCCGGCAGGGGGCGGACGCGGGCGGGCGCTACCGCCGCCGCCATGAGCACGGGCCCGGGGCCGGAGTCGGGCCCTCAGGTAGCCCCGGAGCCGGGCCCGGACCCACAGCCCCGCAGCCACGCCGACCCCGCCGACACCGGGCCCGCCGCCCCCGGCGGCCTCTTCGCCTGGCTGCGCGGGCGCTGCCTGGGCCGCGGGGCCGCCGTGGACCCGGCGCGGGACACGTTCGGCGCCATGACCGGGCTGTACGGCGCCATCCAGCCCGCCGACTCCGTGTCCCTCAGCACCCGCACGCACGGCGCCGTCTTCAACCTCGAGTACTCGCCCGACGGGTAGGTGTGCCGCATCCCGGGGGGGCGGCGTGTTGCGGCTCCCCGCCAGGTGTGCCCTGGATCCCCCCGCCCAGGTGTGTCCGGGGGATCCCCGCCCAGGTGTGCCTGGGATGCCCTTCCAGGTGTGCCCCGGATCCCGAGGCGCAGGGCCCGCTCTGGTGACCAGGTGTCATCGCTGTGTGCATCAGCAGCACCCCTGGGCTGTGCTTTAAAGGACTGGGGCACGCACCTGGTGTCAGGTGTCCTGCTGTGCCCCTCCCAGCTGTCCTGAAGTGGAGCCTCTCCGTGTCCAGGAGGAGGGGACCGGGGTGACAATCCTCCTCCAGCTGCTGCTGGGAGTCCCCTGGTGCTGATAAATCTGTAATTTGCAAGGTTTTAGTGAAAAAACCTCACTGATTTGCAGATAAACCTTTGGTTCGGTGTTACCTTTCTTGTCTCAGAGCCCCTGGGCGGTGTGGGCAGAGGCACCAGGTGACACAGGTGGAGGGCAGAACCCACCACAAACGTGGGTTTTGTGTTGTGCTCCCTGCAGCTCCGTGCTGACCGTGGCCTGTGAACAGACTGAGGTCCTGCTCTTTGACCCCATATCTTCAAAGCACATCAAGACTCTCTCTGAAGCTCACGAGGACTGTGTCAACAACATCAGGTAAGTCGGGAGGGACCTTTTGGCACAGCTCTGCCTATGCTTAAGCATTACAATTTAAATCTTACTCCTTCTTGGGATAGAGCTGGAAATAGCAGGAGCAGACTCTAAATCCATCACTGTTTTTATCATGTCGTATTTTTCCTTTTAAATTCAGGGGGTTTAAGTTGTTCTGGTAGTAGATTTTGAGGTCTGATTTTAAGGCATCTTCTAACAGTATTCCAGCTGCTCTTCACTCAGATTCTCAAAGCAAAAAAACCCACTCCAAAACCCCAAACCAACAACTGACTACACAGCAACAAAAAAAGCTTCAACCAAGAACTAAACCCAAACAAAAAGCCCCATGAAAACTGTAGAACATTCTGAGTCTTTTCACTCAAAAGAGCCAAATATGATGTGGGGTGCCATGTCCCTCAGATAAGTTGATGTTTTTCACAAGCTGGTTGTACTTTTTACAGAAGACTGATGTTTTACATCAGCTGGGACTGTGTCAGGAAAGCTGGGTTAAAACGTGTGTTTGTGTGGCACAGAGGAGCTGACCTCTGTCCTGCACAGTTTATACAGCATTACCTGGAGCCTTGCTCAGCTCAGTGAGCAGGGTTACAGGCACTGCAGGGGTTCCTTGTGGTCAGCACCAAAACTGCTTACTGTTCACCAAAGTTTGGGGTTTTCTCCTTGACAGTTGGTTGCTGTTGCTGTGGTGTAGCTCTGGGCCTGAAGGATTTTTAGTGTGTGTTTTTTTGGATGGGTGTCTTGTTCCTTTTACCTCAGGTAGGGCTTTTTTCAATGGAGCACCTTCACCAAATGAATCCCAAACATGAGCCAGCGTGCCCTGTCCTTCTGAAGCTGAAGGCACACCTGGGTTCCAGTGGTGCTCACCTTTGATTTGCAAACTCAGTGATTCCATCCGTTCATTTTCTCACTGAACCCAGTAACTTGTGTTGGGGTGTGCTCAAACGAGACACCATCCTCACTCAGTGCTTTTGGAAAGCCTTGCATTTGCCTCAGGAAGCTCTAGGCTGTGTTTATGCCATTGATTTCCCAGCTGTGCTGCTGCCAGCCCCAGCGAGCTGAGTGCTGTGCAGAGGGGGAACAGGCTGGGGTGCTGTCTGAGCACCTGCTCCTTTGGTGCTTTGGCTCTTGTGTGGCTGGCACACAATTCATTGGCTCACAAACCCCCTAAAAAACCCCAAGCCAAACTTGTGCTGTGCCTCTGTGTTTGCTCCAGAGGCGCTGCTGGTTCATAGCCCAGCAGTTGTGCTTGCAGTGGAGCTGCTGCTGGTGTGTGCTCTGTGCTGGGTTCAGAGGGGTTTGTTTGGGCTGCTCTGGTATCTCTGTTTTGGCTAGTTCAGAGGGGATTTGAGGCTGCTCTGCTCTCTCTGTGCTGAGTTCAGAGGGGGTTTGGGCTGCTGTCTCTGTTTTGGCTAGTTTGGCTAGTTCAGAGGGGTTTGTTGGGGCTGCTCTGGTGTCTCTGTGCTGAGTTCAGAGGGGTTTGTTTGGGGCTGTTCTGGTATCTGTGTGCTGAGTTCAGAGGGGATTTGGAGCTGTTCTCTTTGCTGGCTGGTTCAGAGGGGGTTTATTCGGGCTGCCCTGGTGTCTCTGTGCTGAGTTCAGAGGGGATTTTTTGGGGCTGCCCTGATGTTTCTGTGCTGAATTCAGAGGGGGTTTGGGGCTGTTCTCTCTGTGCTGAGTTCAGAGGCGTTTATCTGGGGCTGCTCTGGTGTCTCTGTGCTGAATTCAGAGGGGGTTTGGGGCTGCCCTGATGTTTCTGTGCTGAATTCAGAGGGGGTTTGGGGCTGCTCTCTCTGTGCTGAGTTCAGAGGGGTTTGTTTGGGGCTGTTCTGGTATCTGTGTGCTGAGTTCAGAGGGGATTTGGAGGCTGTTCTCTTTGCTGGCTGGTTCAGAGGGGTTTATTCGGGCTGCTCTGGTGTCTCTGTGCTGAATTCAGAGGGGGTTTGGGGCTGCCCTGATGTTTCTGTGCTGAATTCAGAGGGGGTTTGAGGCTGTTCTCTCTGTGCTGAGTTCAGAGGGGTTTATTTGGGGCTGCCCTGGTGTCTCTGTGCTGAGTTCAGAGGGGTTTGTTTGGGGCTGTTCTCTCTGTGCTGAGTTCAGAGGGGTTTGTTGGGGCTGCCCTGGTGTCTCTGTGCTGAGTTCAGAGGGGTTTGTTGGGGCTGCCCTGGTGTCTCTGTGCTGAGTTCAGAGGGGTTTGTTGGGGCTGCCCTGGTGTCTCTGTGGTGCCCTGCAGGGCGCCCTGAGCTGTTCCCTCCTGGCAGGTTCCTGGATAACCGCCTGTTCGCCACGTGCTCCGACGACACCACCATCGCGCTCTGGGACCTGAGGAAGCTCAACACCAAAGTGTGCACGCTGCATGGCCACACCAGCTGGGTCAAGAACATCGAGTACGACACCAACACCAGGCTGCTGGTCACCTCGGGCTTCGATGGCAACGTCATCATCTGGGACACCAACAGGTACGGGGCTGGGCTGAGCTGTGGGGCCTGTGCAGCACACCAGCTCAGGCACCACCAGCTCAGGCACCACCAGCTCAGGCACCACCAGCACAGGCACCACCAGCTCAGGCACCACCAGCTCAGGCACCACCAGCACAGGCACCACCAGCTCAGGCACCACCAGGCCTTCCATGCAGGAGGCAGAGCCTCCCTCCCAGAGTGGGGCTGCACTGTGCTCTGAAACACTGGGACCACTTTATAGCCATTGCCAAGGTGTGAAAAATGCCAATCGCTTGGTTTTTAATAGGAATAAAATGGTTATAAATAATAATTTGGACGATTTGAATTAGAACAATACAAGACAATAGAAACAAAGAGTTATGGATGTCCGGGTACCTTTTCTGGGCAAAATAAGCCCAAAAAGGACCCACGTTAACAGAGGATTAACCCTTAAAACACCAGCCTGTTGCATATTCATACACCTCACCCATGATGCATCAATTCCATTCAAACTCAGGATTCTGCCTGGGCAGTGTCAGCTGCTTCCTCTGAATGCTGACAGCTCTTCAGGGCTGAGTGAGGCAGGAAGAAGTTCATTTGTTCTGATAATGGAGCAATAAATTCCATTTCTCTGAAAGATTCAGGTGTCCTGTGGCTGCCATCTCAGTGCCAGTCCTTTCTTTAGAAAAAAAGTATTCTACATAGCATAGTTGCTATTTTAACATTATGTATAACCTACAACTATATTTAACACACTACTTAAGAGAACTAATACAGCATTACTTTCTAATGTAACACATATAATATTCACTTTAATGTTTGCAAAAAGCCAATCATAAAATACGCAATGGTTAGACAGGAGCTTCTCTTGCCACGTGCCAGAACGTAGTTCTTCCTTCCAGAGAAGGTTCTGTCCTCATTGCTGTAGTTGTGGGAGGATGTGACTTCACCCATTCCATTAAAAAGTAGGATAAAGACAGTGCTTTAAAAAAGGGTTTTGGGGTGAACAAAATGAATGATGCTGGGCACCTCCTGGACCCTTGTGGACACAGTCAGGGCCTGGAGCTGCAGCTGACCACAGCCCCTCCTGTGCTTGTCTTGCTGTCCAGGTGCACAGAGGATGGATGTCCCCACAAGAAGTTTTTTCACACCCGTTTTCTGATGCGGATGAGGCTGACGCCAGACTGTTCCAAAATGCTGATCTCCACCTCTTCTGGTTACCTTCTGATTTTGCACGACCTTGACCTAAACAAGTCTTTAGAGGTTGGCAGCTACCCCATTTTACGGGCCAGGAGGACCACGTCAAGCTCAGGTGAGTGCTGGGGAGGAGTGGCAGGGCCTGTGCTGTGGGCTGCTCCTGGGCAGCAGCCCACCTGTGCTGGGACACCTGTGGGCTCACCTGTGCGCTGTGTTTGCAGATATAACGTCGTCAGGCTCCTCTGGCCCTCGAGCTGTGGGCTCACCCTGCCACCAGAACAACTCAGGGCCGCCCTCTGAGAAAACCTTGTCACGGCCCTCCCAGCGAGAAGGTAGGAACAGATCACCAAACAAAGAGATAAATGAAAATAAACCTTGGACTTTGATTTACTGTATCCAAAAGAGGCCAGGGTACAATCGAGAAGAACTGCTTTTTTGTCCTGTGGTTTTTTAAGGATGGTGTTGCTGAGACTTGTATTAAACCAATAAAATCTCATTGCACACCAAAGCCTGGGGATCTAATCAGGTTTTACGTCTGAGAAATTGGGTAAAAGTATCAAGATCTGTATTTTATGTTAGTATGTTGTTGTTTCATGGAGGTGCTCCCTTTTCCTTGTGATTTTCCATGAACAAAGTTTGTGTGAATGTTCTTTCAGTGAAAACTCCAGAGAATCAGCATGAATTTGGCAAATGGGTGAATACTTTGTGCACCCCTTGTAATTTGAAAGAATGTAATGTTAATTTTTAGCTACTTGTGGTTGTGAGATGCTGAAGCATACTGGTGAGAGGAGGCTTACCTGGATGCCAGGGAGTGATTTACCTGGGGCTGAGGGGAAGAAGGGAGAAAAGCTGCAAGCTGAGCAAGTGTTGGGAGGAATTTGGAGGGCACATCATACAAGTTTGAGAATCAGCAAATCTCATAAGAGCCTCACTCTTTAGATTTTGCTGTAATACCAAGGAGGAGCATGAGTGTGGAAGGTTAGTGTAGTTGTCAGTGTGGTGGGTTCCGTGCAGGTCTTGGCACTCCAATGTCACCAAAAGGAGCTGTTTGAAGTGGGGACTGAGCCCATGGGTGTGGGCTCAGGGTTCCTGTGACCCTCTGAGTCTCCCTGTCCTGACGGTGCAGTCTGTCCTGGCAGCTGCCACAGGTGTGCCCCCATTTCAGCAGCAGGACTGGTGAGAGAGCGGGAGGTCACTGTGTGCATTTCACTGAGACTCACAGTTGATTCCCTTGCAGGGGGATCACCTAGGAATAGCCTCGAGGTGTTAACACCAGAGGTTCCTGGAGAGAGAGACCGCGGTAACTGCATCACGTCGCTGCAGCTGCACCCCAAGGGCTGGGCCACGCTGCTGCGCTGCTCCAGCAACACGGATGACCAGGAGGTAACACACTGCCTCGTGCTCTTCTTTCAATTATGTGCTTCTGGCTTTTTTTCTTAAATGATCTTCCTGCTAGAACCTGCTTCAAGCCTTTTGCTTGATGCAGGAAGTCATAAGACCAGCTACAGTTCAGCTGCAAGCTGCAGATTCTGCTCCTCTAGCTTGACCAACAGTAGACAATAGTACTGGACCAATAATAAAAGTGCTAGTTGCTTTGATGGCTGATGTAAATTGAGGTTCAGTTGGTTTTGGTGGGATTTTTTCTGTCTCTGTGCATTTATTTGGGGTTTTTTGTTGTTGTTTTTGTTAAAGAAAGTCACTCTTTGTAAAGGTAACCCTTTACACAAGTGTAGAGGACTGAGTGGAAGCCTTGCAGATTGGTTATAAATTTTAATGCTGGCTCTGCAGCCTTCAAACTGATGTACAACACAAAATTTCTGTAACATGCAAAATGTTACATTGGGTCAGCTGGTACTGATGATTGGCTGAGTTATAGTGTCTCTTAGTCCTAGAGTCTGCCTTACTCTGTTTTATGAATATTCATTGGTACTTTTCGTGTTGTGGTTAATTCAGAACGATGCATGAAACAGAGCTAGGAATGCTTGTCTTGGGGGTGAAGTAGAATAAACACAATATAAACTTTGTCATTGATTTTTTTTTTTTTACATTTGTTCTGATATTAAATAATGGGATGACAGACAGGGATCCTTAATGTGTCTCACAAATCACAAACTGGCTGCAGAGCTGTTCATAACCTTCCTTCAAAAGTCTGTTACCCACTTGCTTCAAGATTCCATTCCTTTTGAAGGCAAAGGCATAAAATCCCAGTGATCTGCTCTGAGGTACAGTCAGCTGAATCTGACTATATGGACTTAATTTAAATATTTACTAAATTAGAGCAGGTGCCTGGCCAAAGGAGATTAGGCTTTGCCCTCTGCAGATGAAACCCAGATTGGAAAGATTATACCTGGCAGCCATGTAATCAGAAGAGCAGCTTTAGTGCTGGGCAGCCGCTTTCGCTTTGCTCGGGTAGCTCACAGGGAGGGAGGCGCTGAGGCAGTGGCAGCAGCCCAGCAGGAGCGTGTCCCTCCTGTTCACACGAGCTGCTGTCACCGCTAGAGGTGCAGGGGGAGGGAATGTGTGTTTGCAGTGCTTTACTTCTCTTTCAGTGTCCCTTTCTCTGCCTCTCCCTTTAGTGGACTTGTGTCTATGAATTCCAGGAAGGAGCCCCGGTGCGGCCCGTGTCGCCGCGCTGCTCGCTGCGCCTGACGCACTGCATCGAGGAGGCCAACGTGGGCCGGGGCTACATCAAGGAGCTCTGCTTCAGCCCCGACGGCCGCATGATCTCGTCGCCGCACGGCTTCGGCATCCGCCTGCTGGGCTTCGACGCGCACTGCAGCGAGCTGGTGGACTGCCTGCCGCGGGAGGCCAGCCCCCTGCGCGAGATCCGCTCGCTCTACTCCCACAACGACGTGGTGCTCACCACCAAGTTCTCGCCCACGCACTGTCAGATCGCCTCGGGGTGCCTTAGCGGACGCGTCTCCCTCTACCAGCCAAAGTTCTAGGCACGGCAGCGGCCCCCCTGCATGGACCTGGGAGGGTTTTCCTTCAGCTGAGTGGAAGTGTGCTCTCTCCAAAACCTCGGAGCCCAGCGGAGTCACGGCTGCTGTGCCCTCGGGATGTGACCTGGAAGGATTTTTCTGGCCAGCGCCGCGTGGATCTGGGTCCTGCATCTGTGAGCCCACAGCTCTGTCAGCAGAACCTCTGCTCCTGCTGATCCTGTGCCATCGGGCTGCTGTCCTGCTGTGTTTGTACCCTGATACTTGATTGTTGCCTTCAGCACAACTCCAGTGGGCTGTCTGGAGCAGCACAGAGGGGCAGGGTGCCCAGGTACCTCCTGTCCCACAGGAGCTGGACTGCCTTACCTCTGCTTCCTCTTCTGTCGCTGAAGCAACTCTGTGGTGATTAGTAGATAATGGACTGCTTATCTACATAAGCAACACGGTTAGTTACTCTCACCAAAAAGGAAAAAAAAAAAAAAAAAGAAAAAAAAAAGGAATTTTGCTTTTATTTCTATGTTAATGTGGTTGTCATTGGCTAGGAAAATGAGTCACGGCGTGGCTTAGGCTGGCAGGACCACTGGAGGTCACCCAGGCCCACCCCTGCACAGGCAGGCTCCCCTTGAGCCCCCCACTCAGCACTAGGGAGGACCCTGGCCCTGAGGGTCTCTCTGGGTCCGTGCAGCAGGGCAGCTCTGGCCCCTGCTCTGCCAGGTGTCTGTTGCAGGGGGCTTTCCACATCTGAATCATGGTGGCTTTTTGCTGATGGGATATTTCCCACCTGGCTGTTTTTCCACACACACCTGGCTGCACTCTGTCTGTGGGGGAAATCCATTTGGATGTGTTCCTGGTATCGCCAGATGAGCCTTTCCTCACATGTGCTGTCAGTTTGGGAGGGGATTAAAAGCAAACCTGCCAACAGTGGGATCTACCTGGATCTAACCAGGTTTGTCATCAGATGTGGAGCACTGTACTGCTCACCCCGGAGGGGAAGCTGTACGAGGAGCAGCTGAGATCACTTGGTTTGTTCAGCTTGGAGGAGTCTGAGATGAGATCTCCTGGTGCTCCTGAACATCCCCCTGTGGGGCAGTGGAGGGGCAGGTACTGATCTGCACTGCTGTGACAAGGGACAGGAGCAGGGCACGGCTGGGGCTGGGCCAGGGGGATTTGGGATGGATCAGGGAAGGTTCTGCTTCCCCAGAGGGTAACTGCTGGCTCTGCCCAGGGAATGGGCACGGCCCCAAGGCTGCCAGAGCTCCAGCAGAGCTTGGACAGCACCCCAGAGATGCCCAGGATGGGATTGTTGGGGCTCTGGGCAGGGCAGGGGTGGCACTGGGTGATCCTGTGGGTCCCTTCCAGCTGAGGGGACTGTGATTCTGTGGTCACACCCAGAGTATGAATGCCAGATTTCAGCCCTCAAATTAATAGAGCTAACCTTGTAAATGCACAGGTGTTGTACATCCATATCAGTTCATAACATTCTCATAACTTATATGTTCCCAGATGAGGTTTTTTAGTGTTTCACTGAAGTTTTGCGGACTAGTCACACACTCAGTTCAGCAGGGAACTTTACCTGAAAGGACTGTCACCTGCTGGTGTTCAGGTACACTCTCTGGCTCAGCAGAGCACACTTGTTCAAAGCTGACTCTTACAAAGCCTTTTGCAAAACGTATTTGGGGATAAAGACAACGTTTATGGACGTGAGAGAGCTGGAAAGGTAAGCCTGAGGACCCTCCTGTAGCTTTGTATTTATGTGGGTAGTATACCCTGGTGTTGGTGCGGAAATCATTGAAACTAAAGCCTCCTTTGCATTAGAGAGAAGAAAATCACAAGTTTCCTCTTTTGGAGAATTTCTTTGGTAATGCAAAGCCTTCAGTTTTGTGTGTAGGGTAATCTGAGGGCAACCATCCCTTCTGCTGGCCCAGGCCTGCAGTGGGGCAGGTGGGTCTGCTGGGCTGTGGAAGCCCTCAGGGCATTCCCTTGGCTGTGGTTCAGCACCCTGGGTGTGCAGTGTGTGCAGGAAATGTGGGGACAAGCCTGGCATGCAGGCTTTTCCTGCAAAGGAGGAGCTACAAGGAGTTTGTATGGGCCAAGCTGTTTGGGGAAAAGCACCCAGGTCCTGCCCAGGACTAGAGCAGCTTTTGCTGTCCCACTGCCAGGCTGCTGTTTTCTCACCTTATTTAATGTTTTATTACGCATCGTGGAAGGGACTACAGGGACACTTGAGAGAACCTTGGGGTTCTCACGGGCTTGCACAGTGTTTGTTTTGGAGGTGAAGGGAGCACCCACAGGACCGAGGCAGTTCTTGGGTGGCTCTGTCTGTGTTTCCAAGGCTGTTTTTGTTTTCCTGTCAGAACCTCCTCAGACTGGTGGATCCCTAGTGACTGTAATGCCATGCCTGTGAATATGCACTGAGTGTTACCTTTTAAATTCTACCTCATGATACGCTGTGTTTTACACCAGTATTGTGCTGAGCTTTGGACACTCACCTTTCTGTACAGAGGAACCATAACCCTGAAGTGACAGATGTGTGGCAGATGCGTCGTCACCACCACTCCTTGATAGCACCTGTGGTTGGCTGGCAGGCCCTGCCTGGCTCTGGGACCGGCAGCTCACCTGGTGGAGGGGTTTGGTCACCTTGATGCTTTTGTAGCGTGTCCAGCAGATGCATAAAATGACAGATTCTGTACATGTATGCTGTAGAAATGTTACTTAGTTTTTCTGATGACATTTGTAATAAGTTTGAATTAGCTTAAGTAGGTAGTCTTAGATTTTGGTCATTCGATTGATTACTCCTTTTCAACAAACTTGGAAGTTTTCCATGAAGGCTTTACCATGTTTTACCTGTGAAGGTCACTTCTCAGTGGCTTACAGCTGACATGCCTCACAGTCATGTAGTGGTGCAAGTGTTTTCAGTTCTCTCTCAGTAGCATTACTGAAACAATGAAATTCTGTGTTGGTGAGCTTTGGGTTATTTCTAGGTAGTCAAAAAAAAAAAAAAAAAAAAAAAAAGCTTCTAGTTGTGTTTCAAAGACTGAACGCTCGACCTCGAGAAGTGTACAAAACTCTGAAACAACTGTAAGGAGACATTTCCAGGGGAGGAAGGACTGCGCTGGCAGAGGGCCGGGGCGGCTGCCGGCCGCGCTGTCCGTGCGCTGGGGCGGCAGCGCCAGGGATGGGTGCACGGAGCGGGATGGGTGCACGGAGCGGGATGGGTGCACGGAGCTCTGTGAGCGCTCTGCTGGTTTCGCACGGCGGGCGGGCTCCCCGCTTGCCGGGTCCCGCCGTGCCCGCGCCGGGACGGCACCGCCGCGCCATGGGGATAGAGGACAAGCACAGCGGTGCCCACACACACACACACACACACACACACGATTGTTTGCACTCGTGGAGTCTTGGGGTAAGGACAGCTCGATGCCTACTACCAGAATTAGAATGTAAACATCAGTTTTTTCGGGGGGGGGGGGGGAGGAGGGGTCTTGGTTAATTTAGTGGGCTTTGTTTCTGTTTGTTTGTGTTGTGGTTTTAATTTGGGTAGCACTGATGTGGAGATGGTTCTGACATTGTAATACATGGGTCTGTTGCTCTATGACATATAAACTCTTTGGGGAAAAAAGAAATACACTTGCCAAATGAAAGGTTTCAAAAAATTTAGTTTACAAGATCCTAAAAAGTTGGAGAGAAAGGAAGAAGTCAACGACCCATCATGTTTTTAACCTGCAGGAAACAGAAACTTCTCATTGGCTGATCTTAGTCAAAGGTGCATTTTCTAAAGCACTAAAGATCCTCAGTTAAGTATAAGGTTTTTAATACAAAAAAACAAATTGTGCATGTAGAGTATTTTGAAATACCTGAGATTTCCTAGTAAAAACTGTAGCCTTTTAATACCGTATATGAAGTATCAGAACTGCTTTGGAAGTATTGTACTTACAGCCGTACAGTAACTTACTATTTGTGGACAGTTTCTCTTGCTTGCATAATAAACATTTAATAATTCACTGAATTGAAACGTATTTTATTTATGTTACAATCAGCCATGCTGGCTCTTGCATATCCCCTAAAAATTAAAAGGAAAAACACTTCCTAGTGCTTAGATGCCGCCATTCACGAGTGTGCATGTCACAGTACTGCTTTTACATTAAATTTTTCTGAAAGTGACATTTCAAGACTCAAAAGTGACTCTGAACCTCAGACCCAGGGTGCCACTATTTCATTTTTGCTGGGGTAGCTGGGCTTGTGCCAGACTCTCATCCTCAACACTTTGGCTTCCCTGACATTACAGGAGCACATAACATCTTCCACAGAGAAACAGGATGCAGATTTTGTTTTTATTCCATCAAGGAGTGATTACAAAAAGAAGGTACACTGGTAAAAATCAGATTCTGCCAGTAACAAACATCCAGTAAACATTTTATTTAGATGCATAATCACCACTGGGATGCAGGAACTCGCTCTTGTGCCCACCCATGCTGTCTGAAGCTCAGGACTGTATGATTACAACACACTGATTAGAATCAATTTTGGAAGACAGTTTTAGCAAATGGAAAACTCAAATTCAGAAAAGCAATAGCCCCTCCAAGACTTAGGTAAAGACTAAATTCAAAGCAGTGTCTGAAAGCTTTGCTGCTCCCGATCATCCAAAGTGTTTTGGTTTATATGTGAATGTATAGTTTAATTGAAGAGGAAGCCCTCAGGGAGACTCAAACACTTTTGAGCTGGGACCCTCAATCTAGCTCAGGGTTGTGCTCGCTCTTCTGTCCCTGTATCTAAAGCCTCAAGTCTCCTCTCTCTCATCTCCTGTGTCTGTAACACACAGATTGCTGTCAGTCCCTTTCAAAGTTTGCCAACAGAAGTCCTGAAACACATCCCCAAGCACTCCACCTTTCCTGCTTCCAAGGTCATCTTTGGCTTTTCGTCTCCCACTATACCTACAGACCTCCACTGAAGCAGGTCACCCAGGACTCTCACCTTGCCCGTGCCACTCCTATGTTGCAGAACCTTTAACAACACACCAAGCAGACAGAACCCCGAGTTTTGGGTACAAACACCTCGTGATCGGTAACTCCACAGATGGAGCTGAGAAAAGACAAGACGTGGCAGTGCAAAAAGCCTGTGAAGTGCTTGAGCAGCCGCAGGAGCTGGAGTGTCCTTACACACAGGGACACCTCCCTGATCCTGCAGCTGGAGGCAACAGAAAAAGCAGCAATTAAAAAATAAAAAATCCCCGGAAAAAGCAGAACAAACTCCCAAGTTTTTTAACGAGGAAGGACACTTTAAAGCTTTAGTGAGTTTGCTGTCCCATTCCTTCCACTTTTCCCTTTTGACAGGAAGGCACACGTACAAGCACGCACACAACACACACAGATCCAGCCTGGGCTGAGGTCACACGTTCAGTGCCACGGCTGGAGGACATGGTCGCCACAGGCTGCACCCTGCAGCGGCTGCAGCAGGCTGAGGTGCAGCTGGGAGCTCTGCACTTCAGCCATCCCCTTCTGTATCTGTCCTTTGAGCTTCGCACAAAGTAATGAGGACCCCAAAACATCTGAAAATGCAGTTCCAAAATCGAGACTGGGAAGATGATCAGGCAATGGAATTGTTTTTCCTCAGCTCCTCCTTGATTCTCATGTTCTAAATATGGGCAGTGGAGTGCATCCCACCACAGAGCATAGCGCAATTTTGGGAGTGATACAGACTACGTCTCTTTCCTCTTTTACACCTTGTGTTTGTCTGGTAGCTCTGTTATGGGCAAACTCGCCTGCCAGCAAAGGAATACTTCAAGAAGTTCATCATAATTGCACCAAGGTTTAAATGTATCACCATTCACCCCATAAATACGGAAGGCTGGGAGGAATTACCTGCCACAGGCACAGGCACTGCTCCCTGGGACCGGGGACGCTGAGTGCTGGTGCCCCTCAAGCAGGACGGGTCACAGCAGCTTCAGCAGGAACTCGTAGGTGGCGTTGATGATCCCCCAGGACAGCACAGAGCGGTGGTAGTTCAGGTGGGCTCCTCGGAACAGGTGGATCACCTTCCTGTCGCGCTCCAGCCAGATCTTCACCAGCACTTTGGAGAAGGACTGGAACTCGCCACCGATCTGAGCCTGCATGCGAGTCTTTACCACGTTCACAGGGAAGAAGAGGAAGCCCAGCAGGGCGCCCAGCAGCCCCCCGCAGATGAAGTCGTTGATCAGGTGAGAGCTGTGCGAGGTGGCCTCGGGCAGACACTGCTTGATGGGCCCGCGCAGCCCGAAGAAGAGCACGTTGCTGGGCCCGTTCCGCAGCAGAATGGGCACCAATCCCCGGTAGTACTCCCGCACCCCGTAGGCCCTCAGCACCCTGAAAGCCTGGTAAGTGTTTGTGAACTTGTCGTGGTGCTTGTAGTCCTGCAGCAGCGTCTGCACGCGCTCGAAGGGCGTGAGCACGGCCTCGGTGGTGCCGGCCAGCGCGGCGGCCGCGCTGCGCGTCAGCAGCTCGGGGGCGCGGGCGTGGCTCAGCAGCAGCGCCGAGAAATCCTCGTAGAGGCCGAACATGAGGGCCAGCGTGGTGGTTTTCTGCAGCAGCGGCGGCAGGATGCCGCGGTAGAGCGTGCGCAGCCCGTCGCGGCGCAGCTGGCGCACGGCCTCGCCGGCGCGCAGCCCGTACAGCTGCTGCCGGAACAGCACCTTCTGGATGGGGAACGTCACCGCGATGTTGGTGAAGGCCGCGCACAGCCCGCACACGTAGTGCTTGCCCGAGGAGCCCGGCGCCTCCTCGGGGGCTGCCCGAGCCATGGCGCCGCCGCTCCGTGCCAGGAACAGCCGGTGAGACAGCCGGAGCCGGCCCCGCCGCTACCGCATCACCCCTGCAGCCTGCAGCAACGCCCCGGCGCCCGCGGGGAGCAGCAGCGAACAGCCAGCGCTGGCAGGGGCTGGGCCATGCCTGCCCGCAGCCAGGCAACCTCAGAGAGCAGCACTGCTTCCCTTCTCTGCTGTTCCAAACCTAAACAGAAATAACTCCCCCTGGAATCACCAGCTCCAACAGTGAAAGGCTGGCCCTCACGCTAACAGAACACTGTGAACAAAAGAGAGGCTGCCAAAAAACCTATGCAACACCAAAACTACATCAAAAGTGTGCAGTGGCATCACAAAGCCTGATCCTTACACTCTGCCTCTCCCCGTGGCACAAAACACCAGGTAACTCAGGTTCACCACCACCCACAGGGAGGCACAGGTGCCACACAGGTGTGACCCCACTGGCACAGGGCAGCGATTCAATCAGTCCCAGCTCACTGCCATGCAGCCTCCTCTGCATCAGCCCCCGTGCCCGACGTCCTCGCTCTGCTGAGAAGGGTCACAGGTGGAATTCAGCTGGGCCCAGGCTCCTGAAGGACGTGGACAGAGGCAGCTTGGCCAGACAGTCTGAAGAAGGACTGCAGAGATCTCTACTTGGCAAGCCCTGTTTGACAGAAGAATGGGATTATTTATTTAACCGTTATGAGAAGATGTTTCTGCAGGTGCCCAAATCCCACCCTCGATCACAGCAAGGTCTGTGACAGCCGTGTGGGGCTGGGGGTGTTCCTGAGCCCCAAATGCTCCCCAGCACCAGCAGCACACAGGAGACCCCAGGATCTAAGGGGTGCTTGGGGACAACAGCCCTGCCTGGCATGAGGAGCTACCGAAACGAGGAGGGGAGAAAGGACGGGGGAAGGAAAAGGAAAGGACAGGGAGACAGAAAGGAGCTGGGAGAAAGAGGGAGGAGAAAAGGGAGGGAAGAAAAGGGCGGGGGGAGAAAGGCAGAGAAAGGATGGGGGAAGAATGGCAGAGCCGTTTGCGCTCCGAGGTCCCGCTGCCTCTGATGGCAGCAGTGGCTCCGTCCCCGGCGAAGCCCTCGCGCTGCCGGTGCAGGTTCCCGGCGGGGCCTCCTGCTCCGGGCCGCGGCGGCCGCAGCCCCGCGCACCGGCCGGGGCCGCTCCCGCTCCCCCGGCACCGTGTGCTGCCCCGCCGTGCCGCACCGCCACCCTCCAGCGCCGCCACCGAGGCCCAAGGTCAGCCCGGCGGAGGCTGCGGCTGCGGCCGGGCCCAGCGAACCGCGGCTGCCGCTACCCCGGCGCCTGCGCGGCCGCCGCGGGACGGGACGCACCTGTGGGCGGCGCTGCCATGGCGGAGCGGAGCACAGAGGAGCGGAAGGGAGCTGAGCTGAGCGGAGCGCACCGGGCCCGCACCGGGCCCGCACCGTTACCGCGATCGCGGGGCCACAAGCGCCCGGCACGGCGCGGCCTCGCGCCGCTCTCTGACGTCACCGCGCCACCGTGTGACGCCACCACGCTACCGCACGGGGCGGGGCCAGCGGAGCGTGCGAGGACCCGGCGGTGTCAACCATCCTGGCACAGGCCACGCCTCCACGTGCGTCCGCCAATCAGATAGCGGTGATCCTCTAGCTACGCCCCCCCCCCCGGGGCGGGGTAGAGGCAGGTGGGAACGGCCTGAGGGAGTGTGGCGGGAACGGCCTGAGGGAGCGGCCTGAGGGAGCCTCGGGCTGGGAGAGCGGCGCGCTGGGCCGGGCCGGGAGAACTCAGCTCCCGGAGAGCTCCGCACGGGGCCGGGCCGGGAGAACTCAGCTCCCGGAGAGCTCCGCACGGGGCCGGGCCGGGCTCTGTGCCCCTCGTGCGGCCGCAGATGCTCCCCGGGGGGTCCCAGCCGGCCCCCGGCCCCGGAGAGCTGGGTCCTACCGCTCCCCGCAGAGGCGGCCCGCGGTGCCCCTCGCAGCGCACGGCCAGCGCCGGGGGGTGTGTGTGCTGGCGCGGAACTGAGTTGGTGTTACCGGCTCGGTAACAAACGGTGCGGCCCGCTTTCACTGCGGTGTGTACCGCTGCCCGAGGCCGTGCAGCTCAGCGCCCCGGTGCCCGCACCGGCCTGGGGCTGGGGCAGCGCGGGGCTCCGCGTCCCGCCGAGCTCCGTCCCGGTGTCCCCTCGTGTGCCGTGCCGGGGCAGAGGCTTTCCGGCCCTGAGGGATGTGTCACCGCCGCCACTGAGCCCTGTCCCTGCCGGGGCTGCCCAGTGCGTCTGCGTGCGGCTTGGGAACGGGGGCTCGGCCGTGGGTGCTGCTGCTGCCTGGTCCCTCTCCTGGCTGCAGGGTCCTGCCGGGTACAGAACGGATCCTTTCCCAAGGAGCCCCTGAGGAAGGAAATATTGTCCAATTGTGTTGCTTTTAAGTCTCGTTGCTCTCTTCGCAGGGATCTTGTAAACGGACAAACAGCCAGTGCTGTGGTGCAGCGCATGTCCCCTGGTGTTTGTGGCTTCGGCTGTGAAGATTCTCTTCATGACTTGTTAATTTATGTGTGGCCCAATGTGTTTGAAGCCTCTCCTCAGTTCACCCAGGCAGTTATGGGGGCTCTGGAGGGCCTCGGAGCCGCTGCAGGGTGTTGCAGTGCTGCTTACAGGCATGGCCTTGTGTGCCGGGGCAGCACAGAGCACTTGTCAGGCAGGACTTCTCCTGAATGGTCCTTTCCGAAGGAGCGCCGTGTCCTCGGCAGGCCCTGCAGATGGGTTTGTTTGTGCCAAAGCCCCTGTTTAGCGATGTAGGCCTGACTGCCCTGAGGGAGCAGAAAGCCCAGAACAGCTCAGGTGGCCTTGCTGGCCTGTGAGCCTGAGGGGGTGACAGGGGCCAGAGTCCGCGTGTGGGCAGCCCCGGTCAGCTGTGCCTGCGCTGGCACGGATCCGGCGTGGGTTTGCACATCCTGTGAGCCCTGGTGAGGCTTTGCCTTCCTGTGCTGGCTGCACAGCCACTGATGAGAGGACACAGTCTCAAAGCCGTGCTGGGGTCTGGGCACTTCTGCTGCTCACAGTGACCCCAAGATGTGTTAGAGAGTCTCTTTTCCCAGCCCAATGCTCAAAGAAGGAGTCAGAGCTCTGCATTTCTCGGTCTCAAGGTTGTTTATTGTTCCTTATCTATAAAATTCTCCTGTCCTGCCCAGGTCTGCTCAGCAGGACAGTCAGAGGCACTCTGCCTGCCCCAGGGCAGGGTTATCTTTTTATACTAAAAACTACCTGTGCAATATTTACAGTTACTTCCCAATACCCATCACCTGTGTTAGACACTGAGCTTCTACTCTAAACCAACCCAAAAGTGCCAACATCACCCAGGAGATGGAGGCCAAGAAGAAGAAGGAGAAAGGCTGGACATGCCCAGATCCCTCCATCTTGCCCCCTGAACCCCCATACCAAAAAGCCAAAAATCTATTTTTCACCCTGTGGCAAATTAACTATTATTCTACTTAGACTTTCGTGGCTTGCAGATGCTCATCTAAGGTTTGTAACTTTTTCCATGGGTCATAATCAAGTCACAGCCACCTTGGGCTCTGTGCCAGGGTCTCTGAGCCCTCAGGCAGGGGTTTGGGCAATCCAGGGCAGCCAGAGGGATGTCCTGGATTCCAGCACTGGCGAGGTTCAGGTCGGGTATCAGTTTTGTCTCAGGCTGCCCAGAGAGGTGTTGCAGTGGCTGTCCCTGGGGTGTTCAGGGACACTCTGCTGTGCCCGAGCTGACGAGGCCAGCTCGACCTTTGCTCGGAGGTTGGGCTTGATGGCCTCGGAGCTGTTTTCCCTGCTCGGTGGTTCTGTGACTCTGTGACCTTGTCCTCACCTGCAGAGGTGCAGATGGAGGTCGGTGTGTTCCTGCTGGCTCCTGTGAGTGTGGCAGCCTGAGGCTGCCCTGGCCCCCGCTGGCCCCTGTGACCGGCTGGAGCTGCTGCCCAGCACACGGGGAGCAGGTGAGCTGCTGCACAGGTGGAGAGGCTGGGCCAGCACTGCCCCACAGCTGCTCAGTGCCCTGCCGTCCTGCCCCACAGCTGCCGTGCACACAGGGCGCACGGTGGAGCCCCAGGGGACAGCAGGTGACACAGCAGCCAGGTGCACGCCCCTCACACGCACCTGGAGCTCCGGTCTGCAGCAGGAGGAGCAGTCCAGGCTTTGGCCACTGGGCTGCCTTGACTGGCAGTGCCTCAGGGCTGCCAAGTGAGAGCATTCCTTCACTCCTGAGGGCAGGTGGAACTGGAAGGAAGCGCCTGCAGGCACCTGAGCCCAGCTGGGCACTGCACACGGGGCAGCAAAGGTCTGTGAGCCCGCTGTGAGCCCTTCTCCCCTTCCCTGCTGCTCCACAGCTCCTTCCCTGGTGCTGAGCAGCCCCAAGGAAAGGCAGGGTGCTGGCAGCTGCCTGCTTCCTGCAGCCGGTGGTGAAATCACAGGTGGCAGGATGAGTACAGGGCAGGCTGGGGTCACCCAGTCAGGCCCACCGGAGCCTGTAAAAGCGCAGCTGCAGAGGCTGGGGGCTGCAGAACTCCTGGCTGGAGCCTGCCTGGGTCAGAGATCAGAGAGGAGGGGATTTTGGCTGGGGACATGTGGTGGTGTTCTCAGGGGTCCCAGGATGAGGGAAGAGACAAAAATCTTGGCTCCATGTTTCAGAAGGCTGATTTATTATTTTATTATATATATTATATTAAAAGAAAATGATATATTAAAACCATACTAAAAGAATAGAAGAAAGGATTCCATCAGAAGGCTAGCAAGCAATAGAAAGGAATGGAATGATAATAAAATCTTATGACTGACCAGAGTCTGGGACAGCTGGGCTGTGATTGGCCATTAATTAGAAACAACCACATGAGCCCAATCCCAGATGCACCTGCTGCATTCCACAGCAGCAGATAACCATTGTTTGCATTTTGTTCCTGAGGCCTCTCAGCTTCTCAGGAGAAAAAGTCCTAAGGGAAGGATTTTTCATGAAACGTGTCTGTGCCAGGGACACCCGCTGGGCACTGAACTGGGGCTTTCCCTCAGCCTGCAGATGCCCACAGCGCTCAGATCTGTGCCCGTGCCAGACGGGATGGTGCTGGCGAGGGCTGGCTGCCCTCCCTCACTGCCAAAGTCCCCAGGGCTGGCACTGCTGCCGGGCTGGGGGATCCCCTGCAGCCCTGCCCAGAGCAGCACTGCCCGAGGGCTGCCCAGCGCAGGGTTTGGGCCCCTTTTCGTTCCACGGCTCTGCAGACCGGAGGTGCGGAGGAAGGGCAGCGTTCCCTGGCAGCTGCCAGCGGGAGTCTGCTGAGGCAGGAGCTCCAGCTGGAGCGGGAGCAGGAGCACCCTGCAGCAGGTCAGGGCTGTGAGCGCTGGGCTCGCTGCGGCCGGACGGGGCCCAGCCCAGCCCAGCGCAGCGGCGGGGACCGGGCCGTGGCCCCGCGGGAGCCGAGCGCGCCCGGTGGAGCCGGGCCACGGGCACACCCCGCGGGGCTCCCCGTGCAGCTGAGACCGAGCGAGGCACCCGTCCGAATGGGCAAATAAAGGAGTGAATTTAATTAACTTCTCCTGGTACTTTATGGGTCCCCGGGACAGAGGAGGAACTGAGAATCTGACTCCATCTTCTTAGAAGCCTAATTTATTGTTTTATGTTATGTTATGTTATGTTATGTTATGTTATGTTATGTTATGTTATATTGCATTATATTATATTGCATTAATTATATTGTATTATTATATTTATTAATTATATTAGTTATATTTTATTTATTATATTTCTATTTATTATATCCGTTATATTTTATTATATTTATTATATTTTATTTATTATATTATACTGTAATGAAACTATACTAAAGAATAGAGAGAGGATCCTTACAGAAGGCTTAATGAGATGCTAATGAAAAACTCATGACGATCTCCAGAGAGTCCGACACAGCTGGATGGTGATTGGTCATTGACTAAAAACAATTCACACGTTGGATAAACAATCTCCAACCCCATTCCAAAGCAGCAAAACAGGGAGAAGCAAATGGGATAATATTGGTTTTCTTTTTCTCTGAGGCTTCTCAGCTTCCCAGGAGAAGAAGTCCTGGCAAAGGGATTTTTCAGAAAATGTGACAGTGACACCTTCTGATCTCTGCTGTTTGTCAAAGTGGGCTATGCAAAAGCAATTTGTAATTATTTCTTAACTCTTGTAAGATGTGGATTTAAGAAGTGATTTTGTTTGTCTGGAAAATATTGAACACCTCTGCTGTGTAAATTTGTAAGTGCTCTCTTTGAGGAGCTCAGAGTGTGCTGGGCAGTGCCAGTGAGTCCAGTTTGGCAGCCTGGCAGGGTGCAGGTGCACAGGGCTGCTCTCAGAATCTCTGCTGGTCAGAGTGACCCTGGCCCCTCCCAAAGTCTGTCAGTCAGCTCTTCTTTGCCATTTATCAGTGCAAACTGCTTCCTTGTACCTGCATTGGAGCTCAGGTGCTGCCATGCCCACCCCCTGAGCACCCCCAAGCTTTTCCATCCCCACCTGCCCCATGCAAGGGACACCTGTGCAGCTTCTTTGTACCTGTGCCAGACAGCCCAGCTGTCTGATGGCAACAATACAGGGGGGAAAGGGAGCTATGGGGGGAAAGAGGACATACATAATACAATAACATAACCGTACATCACTAAAGCTTCTCTTAATATTCACACAATAGTTATCTTTTAATTGCGAGAGCCAATCATCTCATTACTCATCTATAAGGTGAAAAATGTGTATTTTATCATGATTGGCTTTTCACAAATATTCAAATGAATATTATATGTGTTATGTTAGAAAGTTATGCTGTATTAATTGTCTTAAGTAGTGTGTTAAATATAGTTTTAGGTTATAACAAAATGTTAAAATACAATAAAAATAAAAAAATGTGCTATGTGGGATACTTTTTTTAAAGAAAGGACTCACACTGAGATAGCAACCACAGGACACCTGAATCTTTCAGAGAAAGGGAATTTATTGCCCCATTATCAGGAGAAACGAACTTCTTCCTGCCTCAAAGGTGCTGTCAGGATTCAGAGGAAGCAGCTGACACTGCCCAGCCAGAATCCTGTGTTTGAATGGAATTGATGCATCATGGATGAGGTGTATGAATGTGCAACAGGCTGTTGTTTTAAGGGTTAATCCTCTGTTAACGTGGATGCTTTTTCGGGCTTATTTTGCCCAGAAAAGGTACCCGGGCTGTCCACAACTCTTTGGTACTGTTGTCTCATATTGTCCTAATTCAAATTGTCCAAATTATATTACTCTATTTATAACAATTTTATTACTATTAAACTTTTAAAATTTTAAAAACAAGTGATTGGCATTTTTCGCAGCTTTCATTGCTGTGCACATTAACTTTTATTGGGTGAGGCTTGGCACCTCCGTTAGGGCCGCATCTCTCACCTCTCACAGCTGCCCCGGCGCTGCCCGTGGGGGAGCCCTGAGCCCACGGAACCCCGAAATTGCCGCCATTATTGCCCCTACACCCCCACTGAACCCCGATATTGCCCCCGTTATTGCCCCTACAACCCCAGTGCCCCCGCTACTGCCCCCTCACCCCCAGAGCCCCCGGTAATGCCCCCCACATCCCCCTTATTGCCCCTACACCCCCAGTGCTCCCCGTTACTGCACCCCACTGATCCTCCTCTTTGACTCCATATCCTCCTCATCCCTCAACCACCGCGCATGCGCGGCCAGACGCGTCAGCATCGCCCCGCCCACTGCGTGATCCAGCCCAACGCCGCCTCCCTATTGGTCGCGGTGACACAAGCACCGCCCAGGAAGGCACGGAGTCGACGCGCCATGCTCGAAGGTCACCGGCTGCGCCGCCATCTTGGGTGTACCGGGACGGTGTGGCGGGATAGCGGCACCCGGGGCCGCCATGTTGGGTGTACCAGCACATGTGTGGCACCTCAGTACTGCCATGTTGGGTGTCCCAGCACATGTGTGGCGCCCCTGAGCCGCCATGTTGGGCGTACAAGCACATGTGTGGCACCTCAGTACTGCCATGTTGGGTGTACCAGCACATATGTGGCACCCCTGAGCCGCCATGTTGGGTGTCCCAGCACATGTGTGGCACCCCTGAGCTGCCATGTTGGGTGTACCAGCACATGTGTGGCGCCCTGTTGTACTGCATTTTTATACTTTGTAATACTTTGAAGTAGTTTTGTTTTGTATTCCCATATTTTTCCCAAATGGTTTATCCCAGACTGTACTCCCCTCCCTTTATCTGTGTTATCCCTCTCCTGGGATGAGATCATCCCCAAACCCCCACCCTGGCTCTCTGTCAATCACTCAGCATCCCATCCCTCCATCCAGAAGTTTTGGTCCAAGTTGTCGAGTGATTAGCCAGAGGCTGGGAGTCAGCCCCCCAAGCCTTGCCCCATACGCTGTCCTGTATGTCTATCCCCAGCATCCATCCCTTAGGGTCACTTAATGGTTGGTAGGGTGTTATCTACTTTTGGTTTCCACCTCCCTTTAAATGTGACCGTGGCACATCTCCCGGGGCTCTCGGCAGGAGCCCCCTGAGGTGCAGGAGCTCCTATGGGACTCCTAATAAAGCCTTGGATTAACCCCTGCTAAGAGTCGGCCCTTTATCATCTACCGCTGTCTCTGGTGTCTCTTCTGCTGCAAAGGCAACCAGGCCAGGTGCCCTCAGCACCCTCGGGGCACAGAGAGTGTCTCCCCCCAGCCCAGGTGCCCTCAGCACCCTCGGGGCACAGAGAGTGTCTCCCCCCAGCCCAGGTGCCCTCAGCACCCTCGGGGCACAGAGAGTGTCTCCCCGCTGTCGGCTGTGTCAGGGCTGCCCCCCAGTGTCTGCCGACTCAGGACTGGCCCAGGGCTCCTGAGAGGCTCCCAGAGGGACCAAGACACCACCCCCAGGGCTGCCATGTTGGGTGTCCCAGCACATGTGTGACACTCCAGAGCCGCCATGTTGGGTGTCCCAGCACATGTGTGGCACCCCAGGGCCATCATGTTGGGTGTCCCACCAGGCCCGTGCCCACACTGTGTCCATTTGTCCCCACCACCGGAGTCTTAGGAGCCAGCAGGTCCTGGGACACGTATCCCCAGAAGCGTCCCCATGTGTGCCCCCCTCAGGAGGTGCTGTGGCTGCCATGTTGGGTGTACCTGCACATGTGTGCCACCCTGGAGTGCCATGTTGGGTGTCCCACCAGGGCCGTGCCCACGCCGTGTCCGTTTGTCCCCACCCTGGGGGTGTCAGGAGCCAGCAGGTCCTGGGACATGTATCCCCAGAAGTGTCCCCGTGTGTGCCCCTCTCAGGAGGCCCCGTGACACAGGATGGACTCAGGAGGCAGAGTGGAGGGAAAAGGGTCCTTTACTGAGGGCTGGGGGCCCAGGCCAGTCCAGCTGCCCGCAGGGTGTCCCCGGCTCAGCACTTGGAGTAGCGGCGGCGCACGGAGTCGCGGTAGAACTGGAAGATGGTGCTGGCGGCACACTGGGCTGCGGCCAGGCACTGCTGCATCTGCGCAGGACCAGGGAGAAGGGCTGTGTGTGAGGCCCCCTGTGAGGGAATCCTGCACCCCAAACCCCCCCCGGGGAGTCCTCACCTCCTCCACAGAGCAGCTGCCCTTGGTGGTGGTCATCAGCACTTTCCTGTTGCTGCTGGCGATGGCGAAGGTGAGGATGGCGCGTGCCTCCTGCAGGGACAGGGGTCAGGAGGGCTGGGGGGCACACCCAGAGCAGGGCCCCCCACCCACACAGGGCTCACCTGCTCCTGTCGGGCCGTGGGGTCCAGCAGGATGGTGCCGTCGGGCTGCAGGGCGCAGGTGACCCCACAGAAAAGGGCGGCCAGGGGCAGCCCCGCGTCCAACAGCGCCATGCAGGCGGCGTTCAGGCAGCACGACAGCAGCTGGGCATGTCAAGGGACCCACAGCAGCAAGAGCTCCCGTCCCCCTGCCCCCCAGGCTGCCCCACGGAGGGAAGGATACGGAACCAGCATCGCTGAGCACCTGCAGCACCAGGGAGATGGCGGTGCGCGGGTGCAGCACGCCCAGCAGCACGGCCTCGCACGTCTGCCGCAGCAGCTGCTCCCGGCTGCGCTCCAGCACGCCTGCACAGCGGGCAGCCTGTCAGCTGGCACCCAAACCTCCCTGCCCAGCTCCCCAGGGCCGCCCCGGGACAGTGCAGCAGCCCCGCACATGGAGATCCCTGCCAGGGACACCCAGGGCCAGGGGCACCCAGGGGCTGCCAGCACGGCGGGGACAGTGCCAGGAGAAGGGACAAACTCTGGGCACAGCTGGGCTGGGCACAGGGCAGGGAGCCCCAGGCACAGCAGGGACAGAGCCAGCGTGGCACTGGGCAGTGACAGCAGACAGGGGCTCGGTACCCAGCAGCAGGGAGGGCACTGATTACCCACAGAACCGGGGCACTGCAGTGCCTGTGATTGATAAAACGTGTCAGTAGAGAATGGGTTTGGTTGTGATGGAGTTGTGGATTTGCCACCCAGAAAAACTGAAATAAAGGCCTGTAAATAAACCAAATACCTCTGGGGGGAAGACCCTATTTTGGGACAGGGACAGGATGGTGGGTTCCCACCTGGCAGCCCCACCTTGGGGCGCAGCAGCACCTCCAGCGCCGCCCGGTCCGGCAGCTCCTTGCTGATCTTGGCCTCCGCAGGGCCATAGAGCCCGGCCAGCACCGAGGTGTCACCTGGGCACACAGAGAGCAGAGCTCAGGTGAGGAGGCCGCTCCCGGCAACGGCAGCCCCTGGCACCCTGCGGGAAGGGTGGGAGCGGGACTTGGCAAGGGGAGCCCCGGGACGTGCAGCAGGGGAGCTCTGTGAGGCAAAGAAGGGGAGGCCTGGGACGGGCAGCACCACAGACACTGCGGGAATGGCTGAGAAGGAACGAGGAGCCCCGGGAAGCGAAGCCGGGATGGGATGGGGAGTCTCGGGAGAGGAAGGCTGGGAAAAGGAGACCTTGGTGAGTGGAGCCCCACAGACAATGTGGGAAGGGAAGGGAAGGGAAGGGAAGGGAAGGGAAGGGAAGGGAAGGGAAGGGAAGGGAAGGGAAGGGAAGGCCCACAGACCCTACGGGATGGGATAGGATAGGATGGGATGGGAAGTCTCGGGGAGCCCAGCCCCACAGACCCTGCGGAAAGGGATGGGAAGGGAAGGGAAGCCCCGCGGAGCGCAGCCCCACAGACCCTGCAGGAAGGTGGCCGAGCCGTCGGGCCGCGAGAGCAGCCCCAGCTCGCAGGAGAAGGGCCGCAGCCGGCACTGCCCGTCCGCCACATCCATCTCCACCGCCATCACGGCCGTATCTCCGCTTCCGTAGCCGCTTCCGCTTCCGGGCCGCGCGACACCCAATCAGCGCCGGGTGTCGTAACAGCCAATGAGCGCCGGGCGTCGTGCTGGGCCGCGCCCCTCTCCACACAGGGCCGGGCCGGCAGCGGAGGGAGGGGTCAGTGGGGGAACAGCCCCGGCTCGGGGAGGGCAGGGCAGCGCGAAACAGCCCGGGGACAGCCCGGCCTCAGGGAGGGCAGCGACAGCCCGGGGATATTGGGGACAGCCCGGGGACAGTCGGAGACAGTGGGGAAGAGGGCAGGGGCAGACTGGGGACAGTGGGGACAGAGGGCAGGGACAGAATGGGGGCAGCCGGGTCAGCCTGCGGGCACTGGCGGAGCGGGCAGACCTCGCTGCTGATCCGTTCTCCATGGCCTTTGAAACCCCCTCCGGGCTCTGTCTGGGATCCTGCAGATGAACAGGGCCATAGGTGCGCCTGTGCCAGGCGCTGCGGCTCCGGGGCTGTGGGACACGGGGCAGGGAGCCCCTGGTTGCTGTGAGGGGCCGGGGCTGCCCACAGCACGCGGGAACGGCCCGCGGCATCGCGACCCTTCTCTGTTCAATGCTGGCACACGGAGCCTGGCCATCGGAACAGCCCCCAGGAGAGGGGGGAGACTGTGTCACGGAAATGTCACAATTTTATTTCCTCCTTGGTTTCCTCCTCCTGACCCTCAAGGGGCACCGGGATTTGTGGGCCCTCCCCCCCTCGGAGCGCCGAGTGACCCGGGCCGGGGGCCGGCAGCTCCTGTCCCGGCAGGGCGCGGAGGGGCCCGGGGCCAGCGCGCCCTGCTGCGGCCCCGCCGGGGCCCGGTGCTGCTCGGGGCCGCCGCGGGGCCTCTCCTGCCCGGCGGGGGGAAGGCCGGGCCCAGCCCCGCGTTCAGGCCGGCCGGGCCGCTGCCCCAGGCCGGGCCCTGCGGGGTCCGGGGCCAGGCCGGGGGTCCCGCCCGGCGAGGAGGGCCCAGCGCTGGCCGCGGGGCTCTGGGCCTCGTCCGGCTCGTCCTGCGGGGCCGGCGGTGAGCGCCGCCGCAGCCAGGCCTCCCTGCAGCCGTGCACGGCCACGTGGATGAGGCCGCGGATCAGCGGCGCGGTGTAGTCGCCCAGGTAGCTCTGTAGCATGTGCGTGAGCTCGGCCCTGTCCGGGCCGCAGATGCACAGCGTGGCCAGCGCGATGCTCTCCACTTGCCGCGCCTCCCACCAGTGCGGGCTGTAGATGGCGTCCAGGCTGTGCCGCAGCCAGGGCCGCACGGGCTCCAGCAGCTGCTCCTGGCCGTGCAGCAGCTCTGCGCACAGCTCCACCGGGAACTCCTCCTCGGCATCCGCGCCCGCCGGCTCAGCCGGGGCCAGCGCTGCCCGCGGGGCGGCCGGGCCGGTGTAGACCAGGCGGAACAGGGCACGGCGGGCCCGGCCGGCGGGCCCCGGCGGCGCTGCGGCCGGGCTCAGCAGGCACTGCAGGAAATCGTTGCGGCCCAGCACGGAGAAGCGGGCGCTGAGCACGGGGCTGGCGCACAGCGGGCAGGTGGCGCTGCCGGCCGTGTGGCGCAGCAGGCAGCCCAGGCAGAACTGGTGGCCGCAGGGCACGGCGGCCGTGTCGCCCTCCACGCTGTGGCACACCGGGCAGTTCCAGTCCGTCTGCGTGGCCTTGCTGTTGGCCGGCGGGGCTGCAGAGAGGTACAAGGACAGCACGCTCCCCATGGCTGGCACCGGCCGCGGTGCTGGGCCCACAGCTGCACTTGGGGGTCTCGAAGGTCTCTTCCAGCGTTGGCGATTCTGGGATTCTGTATCGCTTCCAGAGCATGTCACACACTGCGGAATGGAGAGAGGCCGTGGGCTCTGTGTTATGAGTAGAAGAGTTGCCCATTTTTTTAAAAGGCTGCAGAGTTCACAGGCTGGGCCAGTTGCTGCCAGGGTGGAGTTCTAACTGTTTGTTGTTGTAATCAGCTGTTGTTAATAGCTTTTCGTTAACTACCTGTTGTTGATGGTTGGGAATTCCCCTTTTTGTCGAGTAACACCCTGCCTGCTGCTTCCTGGAGGATGGCACCCGGGACGATGAAGAGGAGGGGACAACCCTAACCAAACCTAGCAAAAACCCCTAAAAACAATGAGCCAACATGAAATTGATGGATCGAAGTGATGTCTAGACGTGAGGAACAGAATCCAGTGTCTGCTGAGACCCTTTTTACCCCTCACCCTAATCTAAAAGATGTCGGCTAGAAAGAGGACCTCGAATGTCAAACTGAAAAACCGGGAATCTCGTGAGGACAGAAGCCCCAGCTCTCCCCGCAGACCAGCAGACAAAGCTGCAGTTTTCCTCCCCCGACGAGTCACTCCTGGGAGCAGCGGCGGTGTGAGTGCGACCCATCGATTCTTCCCACCCAAGCTGATTTTTAATAAATGCATTAAAAACGAGAAAGATCTCGTGCCCTATTTATTTCACGCTGGCTGTGCTGGGGCATGCAGGGCAGGGAAGAAAGGCCCCAGAGGACACCCTCGCTGCTCCCCGAGCCCAGCCAGCCTGTGGGGACGGGGAGCATCCCCACGGGGCTCACCTGCAGTGCTGCAAGCGCCAGGCAGGGCTCGGGACACGGGCAGGGAAGCCCAGTGTCAGCCCACGGCTCCAGGAGACGCCCGGCTCCACTCTCGAGAGCCTCGCTTGGCAGCAGCCAGGCTGGAGCCACGCTGGCCCTGCCAGTGCCCAGTACAGCCAGGGAGGGATGTGACATCACAACACAGCCCCCAGGGATGCCACAGTCACACGCTTGGTTTGTCACCCTCCACCAGCAGGTGACTGTGTTCACAGGGGTCCCAGGGTGAGGGAAGAGACGAGGATCTGACTCCATGCTTCAGAAGGCTTGGTTTATTATTTTATGATATATATTACATTAAAACTGTACTAAAAGAATAGAAGAAAGGATTTCTTCAGAAAGCTAGCTAAGAATAGAATAAGAAGGAATGGTAACAAAAGCTTCTGTCTCGGACAGAGAGTCTGAACCAGCTGACTGTGATTGGCCATTAATTAGAAACAACCAAAATGAGCCAATCAAAGATCTATCTGTGGCATTCCCCAGCAGCAGATAATCATTGTTTACATTTTGTTCCTGAAGCCTCTCACCTTCTGAAGAGGAAAAATCCTAAGGAAAGGATTTTTCATAAAAGATGTCAGTGACAGGTGACATCACAACAGGACATTGGTCCCCACAGCATCGGGAGAAGAAGGAAAATACTGCTCCTTGTGTTTAACTTTTGTGTTTCCCTGCTGCTCTGAGCCACCTGCATCCGTGTCTGTGTGTCCTGTCCCTAACCCTGACCGAGGTGCCCTGTGAGGGGCAGCCCTGAGCCCACCCCCAGTCATAGCTTCACATGGAGACAGGGCTGGGTTGTCACCATGATATTTTCTGAAAAATCCCTTCGCCAGGATTTCTTCTCCAGGGAAGCCGGGAAGCCTCAGAAAAGAATGAAAACAATAATTATCTGATTGCTTTGGAATGCGGTCTGGAGATCGTTTACCAACAGGTGCATCTTTGGTTGGTTCCATGTGAATTGTTTTAATTTAATGACCAATCACAGCCAGCTGTGTTGGACTCCGAGTCAGTCACAAGCTTTCATTATTATTCTTGTTTAGCCTTCTGGTGTATCCTTTCTCTTTTAATTTAGTATAGTTTTAGTATAGCATAATATAATATAATATAATGTAATGTAATATAAATAATAATCAGCCTTCTGAGAACATGGAGTCAGATTCTCATCTCTCACCTCATCCTGGGGACCTCACAAACAGCACACTGATTGGCTCCAGTGTGAGCCATGGGGCTCCCCAAAGGCACCCAGAGCAGTTTCAGCTCTCTGATCACACCCAGAAAGCACAGGCACCTTTCCTTCTGGGGATGTTCCTAAATCACAGAATCACAGCATGAGCCAGGTTGGCAAAGACCTTTGGGACCATCAAGTCCCAGCTCTGACCCAGCAGCTCCTCATCAGCTGAACCATGGCACCGAGTGCCATGTCCAGGCTCTGTTAAACCCCTCCAGGGACGGTGACTCCACTCCTCCCTGGGCAGCCATCCCAGTGCCCAACCCCTCTTTCAGTGGAGAATTTTTCCCTGATGCCAGCCTGACCTTCCCCTGGCACAGCTCGGGCCGTGTCCTCTGGTTCTGCCCGTGCCACCTGGGAGCAGAGCCCAGCCCCACCTGGGCACAGCCACCTTTCAGGGCTGTAGGTGGTGAGGAGGTGTCCCCTGAGCCTCCTCTTGTGCAGGATAAACACCCCCAGCTCCCTCAGCTGCTCCTCACAGGACCTGTGCTCCAGAGCCCTCCTCAGCCTTGCTGCCCTTCTCTGGACACGCTCAGCCCCTGCATGGCCTTCCTAAACTGGGGCCCAGAACTGGACACAGCACTCGAGGTGCAGCCAGTGCTGAGCACAGGGGAAGAATTCCTGCCCTGCTCCTGCTGCCCACACCATTCCTGAGCCAGGCCAGGAGCCATTGCCCTTCTTGGCCACCTGGGTGTCAAGAACGTATTTTATGAAAATTCCTTCTGTTAGGATCTTTTCTCCTGAGAAGCTGGGAAACTTCAGCTTCTCTGTGTTTTGCTGCTTTGGAATGTGATTTGGAGAATTGTTTACCCAGCATGTGAAATTGGTTTTACTTGATGACCAGAGACAGCCACCTGTGTTGAGGCTGTGAGCAGTCACAAGATTTTATTACCATTCTTTTCTTTCCTTTGCTAGCCTTCTGATGAAATGCTTTCTTTTTCTTTAGTATAGTTTTAGTATATAATTTTCTTTTACTGTAATATGTATCGTAAAATAATAAATCAGCCTTCTGGAACATGGAGTCAAGATTCTCATCTCCTCCCTTGTCCTGGGACCCCTGAGAACACCACCACACCTGGGCACACTGCTGGCTCGTGCTCAGCCCCTGCTGGCCAGCACCCCCAGGTCCTATTGTGGGAATCCTCAAAATCAGAGGGTTTTGGGAAAGCTGCAAAAGGCAGGCCCCAGAGACAGCAGAACTGGGATTGGAGCTGAGCAGCAGCCATGAGATTGGTCAGCAGAAAAATTATGTAAAAAGTAGAAAAGCAAGGACAAATAGAGCAATGGTCTGTGTATTAATGCTTGTCTAGAATAACTCCCTAAGCTACAGAAAAGTTTAGCAAGATATTGGGAAGTTAAAGCTTAATAATGGAGCTCTGTGCATTGTGTTTGAAGGCTCACAAGCAGGTATTGTATTTGAAATAAGCAAGCACTGTTTAACCACAGGTACCTGTGCTTATAGTGATTGGACAGAACTACTGTCAATATAGAATAGTTACTGTACAGATATAAACACTGTCAATGTGCTTTTGCTTTGTGGGATTGGGCAAAAACTCCTGGAGTGAGTTGTGACATTGAGTTCTGTGTCTGCTGCCTGGGATGTGAGCTGGTGGCATCTTCCCATTGCCATAGCCATGGAATGGGAGTGATGCTGGGAAATCAAACAGCTCCAGGCACGTTCCCAGCAGCCCTGTCCTGTCTGTGGTTTGTACACAGGCCCCGGCTGGGGATACCTCTCACCCCGGTGTGAAGCCCAGCTCTCCTCTTTCCCCAGCTCGCAGGTGGGACAGTGAAGAGCTGAGATGGCAGGGGGCTGCACTGACTCTTGTTCCTGCCCTGCCCATGCTGCCAGCCCAGCCTCAGCCTCACCTCGTGTGTTGTTACCTGGGCACTGCAGAGCACTCGGGCTCCAGACAGAGCAATGGGGGTTGTGTGTGTGCCCAGGTGGTGTTTGCAGGTGACAGAGGTATTGCAGGGCAGCTCTGCACGCTGTAGCTCACAGTGCCAGGTGGGATTGGCCAGGTGAGCGTTGATTTCTGCCCTAACAAGGGAAAGGCCACCACAGCAGCTGCAGTTACCTGGTGCTACTGTAAAGAAAGCTGAAAAGACACAACAAAGGAGGGTGGCAGTGTGCTTGCATGATAAAAAACAGTATTTTATGCCTGGTTGTTACTTGTGCTGGAGGCACCCCAGGAATAGCCCATCCAAACCACCCTGGAAAAGGGTTAATGGTCATGAACAGCCAAAGACATTCTGATTTCCTGTAATGAGTACAGCTGTAACAGAATTTTAGACTTAGGAGAGAAATTTCCCCCTTCCAAATTAAGCAATAGCTGTAGATGAAAAGATAGACCTGTCCCTTGAGAGAGGACAGGTACAGACTCTTCAATAGCATAAACCCAAGGTCAGGGTGGATAAACATGTGTTTTCTGTCACTAAACTGGCTGTAAGAAATACAGGAATGCCAACGTGCATCACACAAAGCTGTTTTTTCCTCTCTGCTGTGGCATTAACCACAGCACTCAATCGTGTCAGTTACCAAACACAGATCAGAGTTTCCCCCAGCACAACTGCAAGTCAAGGAGAAAAACTGCACATTATACATTTAACTTGCTACAAAGCACAACTTGTACTTAATTGCTGCCTTTTCCCCTCTAAGAGTTATGAATTTTTTTTTTTCCAAGAGGAATACAAAATAATCCATGGTACAACATTAGTTCCACTTATAAAGACATGAAGATCTTATTTATGCCTTCTGTAAGTCAGAGTACAAAACAGTATGAATACAGTAGAAGTTTTCTTTACATCATCAGTATGGTGACTTTTCAGGTGTAACTTTCAGCCTCCTCTTTCCAGAAGGGCTCAACTTCCAAACAGCAGTTTTTTTGAGAGTGTGAACTTGAACGAACCCTCTAAATGCTGACAACTTACGGAATGTGTCCTCAGGAAACACACTGCACGACTGCAAAGTATATTAAAACGTGTAAGAATACAAATAATTTCAGACTGACAACTGCTCATCTCTAGTCTCTTTCAAACGGATTTCAGTCCTTTATTTCTCTCTGGTGACCGCCCTCGGGCAGTGTCATGGCTCAGGAGAGGCAGGAAGTGGCTCGGCCGGCCCAGCAGAGCAGGAGGGCTCCGGGAGCTCCCCGGGGGCTCAGAGCCGGCCCGGGCTGGCTCCCAGCCCTGGAGCCCGGCTGGGCAGCGCCGCGGGCACGGCGCGGGGCGTGTCGCGGTCTCTCAGTCGCTGTCGTACTCCTCGATCCTCAGTTCCTCCTCCTCCAGGAGGGCCTGGGCTGCCACGGGCTGGGGCTGGCTGCCGGGCAGGTCGCTGCCGCTGGACTGGCTGGAGGGGAGCCCCTCGGGGTCGCCGTCCCCGTGGGACAGCTCGGGCACGCCGGGGTCCTTGTCACCCAGAGCCTCCAGCTGCAGCCTGCAGAGCACCGGGGAGCACCGTGAGCAGGGCACAGGCTGCTCCCAGAGCCCCCGAACAGGGCACAGGCTGCTCCCAGAGCCCCCGAACAGGGCACAGGCTGCTCCCTGAGCCCCCTGAGCCCCTGAGCAGGGCACAGGCTGCTCCCAGAGCCCCTGAGCAGGGCACAGGCTGCTCCCAGAGCCCCTGAGCACAGCACAGGCTGCTCCCAGAGCCCCCTGAGCACAGCACAGGCTGCTCCCTGAGCCCCCGAACAGGGCACAGGCTGCTCCCTGAGCTCCTGAGCAGGGCACAGGCTGCTCCCAGAGCCCCTGAGCAGGGCACAGGCTGCTCCCAGAGCCCCTGAGCACAGCACAGGCTGCTCCCTGAGCTCCTGAGCACAGCACAGGCTGCTCCCAGAGCCCCCTGAGCAGGGCACAGGCTGCTCCCTGAGCTCCTGAGCACAGCACAGGCTGCTCCCAGAGCTCCTGAGCAGGGCACAGGCTGCTCCCAGAGCTCCTGAGCAGGGCACAGGCTGCTCCCAGAGCCTCCTGAGCAGGGCACAGCACAGGCTGCTCCCTGAGCCCCCTGAGCAGGGCACAGGCTGCTCCCAGAGCCCCCTGAGCCCCCGAACAGGGCACAGGCTGCTCCCTGAGCCCCCGAACAGGGCACAGGCTGTTCCCAGAGCCCCCTGAGCACAGCACAGGCTGCTCCCAGAGCCCCTGAACAGGGCACAGGCTGCTCCCAGAGCCCCTGAACAGGGCACAGGCTGCTCCCAGAGCCCCCTGAGCAGGGCACAGGCTGCTCCCAGAGCCCCTGAGCAGGGCACAGGCTGCTCCCTGAGCCCCCTGAGCCCCTGAGCAGGGCACAGGCTGCTCCCAGAGCCCCCTGAGCACAGCACAGGCTGCTCCCTGAGCCCCCTGAGCAGGGCACAGGCTGCTCCCAGAGCCCCTGAGCAGGGCACAGGCTGCTCCCTGAGCCCCCTGAGCCCCTGAGCAGGGCACAGGCTGCTCCCAGAGCCCCCTGAGCACAGCACAGGCTGCTCCCTGAGCCCCCTGAGCAGGGCACAGGCTGCTCCCAGAGCCCCTGAGCAGGGCACAGGCTGCTCCCAGAGCCCCTGAGCAGGGCACAGGCTGCTCCCTGAGCCCTGTGCCTCATTCCCTCCGGCAGAGGCACTGCCCAGGAACACACTGCGCTCTCTAGCAGGAGCCCTGCATTTCTCTGTCCTACTGAACAGATGGAAAAGGACGCCGGTGCTGCCAGCAGGGCATCACCCCTCGCATCAGACATTGTGACACCTCACCAGCTTATTAATGCAGATACAAAATGTCAGTACCCACCGGCATGCTGCAGGGGAACTTAAAGGGATGAGGAAGTTACAGTTAATTTGAGAAACTTCACACCTTGTGGCAGGGTGATTACAAGGAAATACACCCCTTAGGGACACTCTCCTTCCTCCCTGACTAACAACCAAAATGGCTTTTAATGCAACAGCTGGGGAACAGGGAAATAAAGCTTGGAAATTCACAGTTAAACTCAGCAGCAACACTGGGGACAAGCAGGAGATGCTCTGTCAGATGCCTCAACAAACTACATCCTAGTTAGGAGATGACAGTTTGTCTCACTGCAGCTGTGAACTTGATTCTGTGCTAAAACCTCATCAATTGAAACCCCTTTTAAATTCCAGGGGCATCACAGCCACAGAGGTGTAGCTGAGGCTGTGCTGGGGTAAGTGCAGTCTCGGCTCCAGAGGGCCCACAAGAGTCACAGGAGAGCTCCTCGTGCCATGTCACCTGAGGCTGCACACACAGCCTGTGAGGAGGGCACTGCAGCCCCACAGGGAAAACCCTGGGCTCCCAGCAGCCAGCAGCTACAGCCTGATGAGAAACCATGAATTCTGAACAAAGGTTCACTCTGAGTAGCCTTACAGGCAAAACTACTACCAGATAAAATCAGTGCAGCTATCTGATTTCAGATTAAATAAACCTTTAAGAATACTTTGTCTTTGTATGTCACATCACAGACTTATGTAATGAAAGGGTTCTTCCCTTTCATATATGACACAGTGTCACTTTTTAACTGCAGACACAAGTTCAGCTTACCTCCCAAAATGTCTTTTCAGTGGCAGCCTCCCCACGTCTTGGATAAAAGCAATCTGAGCTAAGAACAAAGAGCCACCAGTATCATATCAGGTAGATCATAATGAACACAGCTGGGCATAGCAGAAAATCAACAATGACCTTAGTCGAGTATTCCTGTCTATATTTGAAATATTTTAGATACCAAAACACTGTGCATGTAACTTTTTCCCCCCCAAACTGTTCCAGTTTACCACAACATATGTACAGATGGCCTACATACAAAATTCCAAATCCCTGACATTCACCCCTGTGTATTTATCATGCAGAGCTGTTATTCCACAGCCTACAATGTTCACTCATCCTGATGTCAAGGCCTTAGTTAAGACATGATGCTTTTTATTATAAACAATTAACAACAGCGTAAGTGGCCCAGCTCTGTAAATGTTAATTTTTGCATTATGTACCACACAAAGTAAATTTTTCTGCATGAACTGTTTGCTAATAGATTATCTCAGATTTAACTTTTTTTTTTTTTTATGCACTGCAAACTGGAATTTTGCTTCTTTTATCTCTGAAAGGCTTTTTTGAGCTGTTGTAAGTGTGTTGCTGTTACTGGAAAGGTGTAGGATCATATTCACAGGAAAATGGGCGTGTACTAAATGAACCAGCCCAACCTTCTGGAACTAAAGAACAAGGTCATCTTTGTGGGTAAAAAACCTGATGTTGCAAGAAGAAAGAAGAGGCAGAAAAGTTGCTGGCAGACATAGGGATGTCAACCCCAATAAAATGATTCTTACAGCATCTATCCATTGGATTACTAAAAAGATGTATGCTGCCTTGTGGACAAAGCAGAGCTGCCAATGAAACAATGCATGATTGTGTAGACCAAGACAAGAAGTAAATATAAACTATGTTTAGAGACACAATAAATGGCTTTTGCTTGATTCACATGGAATCATGCAGAGTCCTTTCTCTTCTCAGAAGGGTATCAGTAAGCAATGAAGATCTAGTCAATATTGGCTGCTGGGTTTACAAAACTCTTCTCATCAAATCCTCCAGCAAATATAATCAAAGGCCTAGGTCTAGAGAGCACCTTAACCACTACAGTTTGACCAACCTACCAGGGCAGCTTTAAATCTGGCTCTGGTACTGGAAGCATCTTTGGGCATCACCTACATAACATATGCCAGGAGAATGTTTTATGCTGAGGCAAAAACATAAACAGTATTGACCTTTTGGCTTATGAAATTTGCCAGTATGTTTCAATTGCAAAAACACTTCGAGACCAGGAGTTACCTTGATCCATCTTACCTTGGTTTCTCATTGGGTTTGCTAACACAGCAAGGTAAGGCAGGAGCTCTGTCTGAAGGCACTCAGGTGGTAAACAGAAGCTTGAGAACAGGGATTTTGCAGCAATGCAATTTTCCTGATACTGTAAGAGGTGGGGGTGGGGGGGAAAACACAAGTGAATAAACAGGTAAAACATTAAGAATGTAGATGTTCTGTACCATAACACAAAGACTTTCTTCCTGCCTGCTACAGGGAGCTACTGAAAAATGAGACCAGATAAAGAAAAGGTAAGCAGTTAACATGCCAATCTTAAAATGGTAGAAGCCTTCAACTTTGCCTTTTACTGGGCATTAAAATTAAAAAAAAAATATATATATTCCTTGGTTATAGAATTCCCAGCCCATCAAGGCCAATGTTTTTTTGCCAATGTATTAGTTCAAAAGTAAAAAAATGCTAAGACCTGCTGTGTCACCTGAACACATAAACCATAACAGCAGGCATTTCTTACACTTATACAACAGTTCAATGTGCTCCAAACTGCACAAAACCAGACTCAGTTCTAGGAACACTTAACAGCACTTAGTTGTCTCCCTATTAATTTAGGATTAACACTCTCCCAGGAACATGCCAGCTTGGACACAGGCATCAGACTTTGTCACTGGCCTCCAATTTATTTTTACATTAAAGGAGTGATGCAAACTGCTCTTCTAGCAAGTGCTTTATAGAACCAGATTATCTCAAAATAGGGTATTTGACAAGTTTAGCATCTTAGTGATCACATTTGATCTACACTACTCAAGAGTCACAACTTAGGGGAAAAGGAAGAAAAAACAAAATCAAGGCTGTACCTTTTTGTTGATCAGAAACCACTGTGGTTTGTGTAAGGGTCGGAAGCCCATGCCCCCCTGCTGGTGGGCAAAGGCCCTGGAGGTGTTGGAGTGGATCACGCCCCGGGTGGCCACGGAGGCGCTGTAGCTCTCCATCACCAGCCGTGCCTGAGGGAGAAACGGGGCCCGGGGTGAGCTCCGGGCAGTGCTTCATCTGCACTGAAACACACACAGCATGCACAGCCTCCTGGAGTTTAGATTACTGCAAAACTTGTATTCAAAGCAGCTGACTAGAGAAACAGTTTGATTGCTTCTTAGCAGGAATCTATTGTACTCAAAAATACTTTGTAGAGTATCCTACAAACACTACAGCCCATTGTAATAAAATGCTGACAGAAGGTGAACAAAACATCATCTCTGCATCTCTTCTGCAGCTGATGTACTTCAGCATTCATGAACAATTCAAATCACTCACACCCTAAGTTTGCAGCAAACTCCCAAAAATGCAGTGAAAAGTTGAGAGCTCAATGTCCAAGTAGTTAAAGATAAGTGTGTGTCTATACAAAGATGACACTTACACTCCAGTTACTGCAAAGGACATCAGCAGTGCTCAAATATTCACTGGCTCTCACTACATCATCTATGTCAGAAAAGAAGTCCACGTAGTTCTGGTGAAGGTATAGACTGAACATGCTTCCAGACATATGAGATTTCTCCACAATTTCCTGTCAGGAAGAAGAAGAGTTTGGATTTTACAGGTGGATAAGGAAAAGGACCCTTGCACAAAAGCTGTGATACATCTAGGTCAGGGAGCTGGGACGCAAGGCCTGTGCAGCAATGCCCAGACACAAGGGGCTGGTCTGCCCCAGTGCTCCCTCCCAGGTGAGTGATCCCCTAACCCAGACTGAGGGCACACCAGGTGCGAGCAGTAAGGATCCCCATGTGGCTGAGGATCTGCAGCACCCCCCTGGGGCCCAGCTGAACTCCTGGGGCCATTGCAGCAGTACCTCAGGCTGGATGAGCAAGGTGTCCCGGCGGTGTCTGGACAGGTGCGCAGGCAGCTGAGGGCACTCTGCTTGTGACACTGCCTCTCCTGTAAGGATTGCACAGGCTTTATGTTCACAAATGTTAGCAACTGTCAGCTCCACCAGCAGCTAAATTACAGCCTTTTCCATTCCCAGAAAGCCCTGGGACAGGCACAAGTATTTAATTATTATAGTCAATACAACACAGTCATCAGCACAGAATTATCTGCATTAAGCTTCATATAACAAATCTAACAAAATAATTTTTGTATTCCCTCACCTCAGTACTTCTCCTCAGTTGGTTTTGGAGCCAGTACTGGGAATTACTACCGAAATGTGCACAGCCAGTGGCATGAGGGACCCTGATGTAGCTGATTTTGTGCTGTTGTTACTGACCAAACATCCCAGACAGAGCCCATCCAAAGCCTTACTTTAGCAACTCCAGTTAATAGCAGCTGACATGCTTTGCCCATTGAAAGGGAGAATAAGTCAAAGTTTTCTTACTTTTGCAATAAATAATTTTCCCCAGAGCATGGAAAAGAAAAATAGATGCATCCTTGCCACCAATCGCTTGTATCTCCTGGTCTTCTGAGGTATTACATTTACTTTTCTTTCTTACTTTGGATACTCCTGTTTCATCACATTTTATTGTGGAGCTCTTCTTCTTCTTTGACCAAAATTCTTTCTCCAATGAGCAGCCTATTAATAAAATAAAAAATAAAATCAAGACAGAGTACATGTATCTGCAGAAGTTTTCTATTATGCTGCTGCTGATGTTCTGTGTGAACAGTACTAACAGAAGGAACAGAACAGGCTGTATAAACAGGAGCACGATGAGAAAACTCATTTATTAGTCAGTCACCTAAATTAGCATCATTCATTACCTTCATTCCACTTCTGTCCCTTAAGGCACAGCTGAGGTACCAAGTACTTTTCTGAACAACAAACAGCTGTCTTTGAAAAAAGCCTTCAGGCTTATCCCATCTAGTTCTGATACACTCCCCACTTGACCACGTTTAAACTTCACATTTTTAAAGAACAAGTACAAATATTTGTAAATTATATTTCAGTTACATCCTGTTTACTTATCAATTTTGTCTTCTACTGGCATTATCTGTACAATAACCTCCCTCCCTGAAATATCAATTGGCAGAGAAAACCTTTCATTTAGGTGATTCTTCCAACTGCCTACTATCTTCCACAAAGTTTTGAGCTTCATGAAATAAAACCCTTATTCTATTCTAAGTTAATAAACTTGAAATTTTTCACCCATAATTTTCTTTTGCGGTACTTGAATGTTCCTTACTGAGCTAAGATAAATTATCCTTTAGGTATTTTCCTTTTCTCCTACAACTACCATCGATCTACTTTACCCATTAATAGTGTTACAAAATATACTTACATAGATACACACATGAAGAAACACACCTTATGTACATAAAAACAAATGCTGCATGCTCAGGAGACCAGCAAGGAGATGGGGAACCCCAAAACTAGACAGTATCACTGAAATACCTGCACAACTACAGATGTTCTGCTCAAACACCCTCTCAAAGTCAGGGAAAATGTGAGAGGAGAATGCTCAGTGTGCACTCCAACAGTCCACACACCAAAGCTCTGCCTTCATTTTCTCCCCAGCCCTAACTATCATGGTTTTACATTTCTAAGATAACTTATTAAAAACTACACAAACTGGTTATTTTAACATTATTTAGATTTTCTGGAGGATGTGTCCAGCAGTGAGATGCTGCATGCTTTTCTCAGGTATCACCAATCTAATGTTCACTCATTCCAATTGCATAATCACCCCACTGAGAGCAATCCTCTATTTTTCTGATTCACACAGAACAATCCAAGCCTGGTACACCTGAAGACATCATCAGAATAATTGACCTTCAACATCTGCAAGCTGAATCTAGAAACTTTACTCTCTGCCTTGTGTAACATAAATAACACTCCCCAGCTAATTTCAATATGCCCTAAACCCCAAAGTAAACTCTCCTTCTTGCAAAATGGGCTTGGAACTACCTTTAATCTTGTATTCCGTGAGCACATTTGCTACTTGCAAACAAATGGGAGGGAAAAGAAGTCTGACAGTTAACAACACCATTACTAGCTCTACCACATACAGCAGAAGACAAGTGGTGAGTCTGTTTCCTTAGACCTAAGTTTGACCAAAATGATGTCATAATTTCACAGTGCTGAGAATGAGCAACACACACCAGAGTACTGCTTTTAAAAATGCAACTCACATACACTGGTTCCTTAACAACTACTGACTTGAAAAATGCTCATAAAATCAGCAGTTTGGGAAATGCAGAAACCAAGCAATGAAAGTATCCCTTTCAAACTAAGGCAGCATCATAGAAACTCTGAACAGCAAACACAAATAGCAGAGATATCAGGAAGAAAATGGGGTATTTAATCAAATCACATCAGCACACGCACATGGTTTCAGCCCAGCCTGGAGCAGCTGAGCCTCACTCACGCCCCCACACACCCTGTGTTTATTCCTGCTCCACAGAAGCGTGTCCAGGATGTTTCTGCAACTCACCCACCTGTGCTGCAGCTGCAAACAGAACATGTTTTCAGCAGAAATGGTCAAAACATCACTTCACCTAACAAAACCTTAATTTTTACCTTTTGTAGAGGAAAACTGAAGGCTGTTTATTGCACTTCTTATGTCACCTGAACAACCTCTGCAAAGCAACTCCAGAGAAGTTCTATCAAGAGTGTAATTCTCTCTGTTCTACAAGGAAAAACAGCAATAGAAGAAACAGGAAAAACAGCAATATTCAAAGCAATAGAGGAGCAGGAAAAGGGAGCATTTAAACATGGCTCTGGGAACCCACCTCTGCCACACAACATGAACAGACACAAGAGTATCCACCATGTGCTCAAACCACAGAATACTATAGACTTAAAAAAACTTAATCCGTTTAAGCACACTGCCACAATTTATATAACAATATTAAACAGAAAAATGCACATAATTCTTTGCAAGGTGTCACTCAGTATCATACTGCTTGTAATCAAAACAGTTCAGGAACAATACAAGATTTATGTTCATGACCCCTTCTGGCCTCAGTGGATACATGAAATATTATATCTCTTCCTATTATTTGTTTCATTTATATAGTTACTGTAATAACCAGAGTAATTTTCAGAAGCAATTTTGTAGACTTGGACCACAGATCAAGTGAAACTAATCTTAAAAACAGGGTATCTTTCCAGCTTGTTCCTTGCTTTCTGGTGTCCTGGGGAAAACGTTTTTTTTTTTCCTTTGGGGAGATTTGGGGCTCTGCTATCAAAGATCAAATACAGCAACAAAAATAACATATTTTTATATGGTCCTAGCCCTGCAGAAAAGTTAAGAGATTTGAAAACTTACCATACTGGCTTCTGCTGCAGCTATTCGATTGAGAACTTTCATCATATTTGTTGGTGCAACAGGCTTGAAACTGTTGAATTCCATAAAAAAACAATAAAAAAATATGAGCTTATTAGTTTCCAACCTCTCAGTTATTTGAACAGTGTTTGACTGAGGTAGAAGATCTCACCTAATATTGCATATACACAACTCCTCTACAATTTCAGCAGGGAACAGTGACCTCTGGTTGCTGTCTCCACTGAAGTTATCTGAGATTATAAAGACCAGGGGGCACCTACTCCTGCGAACAAAACTCCTGCACAGCAGAACAACAAAATGTGATTAATATCAAACTGCAGCTTTGCAGGTTGTTAAAGCTCACAACTAACAACTCATTTGCCACTGACCTGAGGATTTCATGCAGGCTGCCAGGATCTCTGTAGAACTGGTTAGGAATGTCCTGTCCAAAACAAAGAGCTGCTGTCATGACATTCAGATGGAAATACTCTCCTCCACAGACTGATCCTCATGGCACACTACATTGGCACACATTTTTAACTCCTGGTTTGCTTGCTGTCAACTACATTTAAGCACAGCTGACATTGGGCAGAGGAGGAAACAAACCCAAAGCACAGTATGTCTCATTAAGGAAAAGGATCATCTACACAGAAATGTTTTCTTACTGTCCCAGTTCCCTAAGACACAGCCTTGGGTGATCACACTGCCTGTGGACAGGAGTTTCACCCAGAGGACAAGCACTCCAGGAAGCAGCTCCCTTGGGGAAGAGGGGAGGACCCATGTGAGGTATGAAAGCACGTGCACAAGAGGGTGACTTAATAAAGACAAGTCTCATGAGAATCTGCTTCCTAAATTCTACAGAACATCACATTACCCTGCCAGAATTTCTGTCTGTTTTGGTCTTGAAAGTTTACAGACAACCTGACTACCAATTTCTAAAATTTCTCTTGGGAAAAGAATTGAAAAGTTCAGAAAGAAGTTGCTATTGAAGCACACTTCTATGCAAGTACAAATAAAGCCTTGTCCTGTACCTGCCCACAAACCCTCAGTTCACACCTGTGCCCTAAACAACACCACCTGTGTCAAACCAGGGAGAAAGTGCTAAATTTAAACTGCTCCTGCTTGTGTTCATTCCCAAGAGTCCCCGACACTCTCCTGCATCATTAAAGAACAGGAACAGGGTGTGTTTTCCACTTTTCTTGTTTATACACATACATACTTCTAGAAATTAAATCATCCAGAGACATGGGAATGACTTCTCAATACTGATCTGCTTTTTGATACTCTGTTATGCATTTTTGTGCTCACAGCAGACTCCCAAATCTGCCTCACTACTTGCTTCTGTGGCATAACTAACAACAGGCAGGACGTGGCTCTAGAGTGCTGCAGAGACACAAACAGTAATGAGGATCTCATCTGCAGTAAAGCAGGCTAACTCTGGGAAACACCAATCCAGTATCTGAAGCCAGCCAGCAAGCCAATATTACAACAAAAGGTACTGTTTGAAACACAACATTGCACAAGTTTTCACTTACTTCAATAAGAATAAGCTTTTTATCATTTTCTGAGGACTCCCCAAGCATCTGAAGTTTGTTATACTTATTTGCTCTTAATAGAAAATCTTGAAAGAGAGCTGCTTGGGCCTGACTCGGAAACGTATGAAAATTTGAGTCTGAAAAAGAAAACTAATTAAAAATATGTATTCTATATTATGCCAAGTAAAATATAAATACCCACATGAACTAATACCCACCCATATTATTTTCTGACAGCAGCACTGAACAAGCCCTTTGGCAAACATGTGACAAACAGGAGAATTTTTAAAGGGGTGTAATTCAACAGAGAACCCAGACAGAGACACTTACCTGTTTTCATTCTTTTGGTTCAGATTACATCCAGGCTATTACAGCACTCTCTATACTGATTTGAAGTGTCAATCATTTTGGATGAAACACTGTAAAAAACCCTAAATCCCTTTCCAGATAAAAGCCACAGAGAGAGTCCCATTAAACACTAAGGAATGGACTTAACATGGAGGATCTGATTTCATACGTGACAGACAGAAATGAAGCAAAAATATAAGATAAAAAACCCACAAAAGTAACTGGAAGGGGAAATAAAAAGTTAAAAATATAAACCCCCAAAATACTTACCATGGCCAAACATGTTCCTCAAGTCTTCCTTTGTGAAGTCTAAAGAGAGTGGATTGGTCCATTCTTGCACCTGAAGGCCAAGATCTCTGGCTAGAATTTGCAGAGTTGCAGTTTTTCCACAGCCAGGAGGACCAGTCAGCAGCAAGACAGAGCCACTCTGACACAGAAGTACAAAACATAATCCAGATGTGACAAATAAAGACTGACAGCTGGCTAAGGACGAATACTGGTTGAGCTTTTCCTGTTCCTCTGGTAATGATCCTCTCTCCCAGTGAAACCCCAGTCACACAGTTTCTGCTGTTAATTCACCTGCTGAGTACTCAGAGAGAACCAAGCCAGGACTCTGAGAGCCTTGCTCTGTTCCCACTGCCTCTGGTAAATAAACTGCATGTGACACTCACCTGAAGAAATGGCTCTGGAAAACACCAGGCAAGGCTGGCAATTTGTGTCCAAGAATGCCTCTTATCAATTGAGATTAAAAACATCCTCACCACCCTTACACCAGCTCAGCGCAACTGGAAATGTGTCAGGAGACTTAAAAAAATCAGCCTGGCAGATAAAATGCAGCTTCAAGCACATACTGAAGAGTTGTGATTTATGACTGGATGCCAGAAAACAGTATTTCTGAGCAAAATCAGAATCCACCTCTTAGGAGCATAAGCCCATTATAAATGTATGAGCTCTAACCTATGTTCTTAGAGTATTTCTTACAACGATACACAGTCACTATCTCCCTCAATTGAGCTTTCTCTCTGAACCTGAAATTGCATTGCATAGCTCATTTGTATGGTTTGATGCCTCCAGTTACAATTTTAGCAAGTTTACCTGCTTTGGCTGCCTCTGAACTATGTGCATTTTTAACCAGGTTTCAACTTCCTCAATTTTCTTCTTTTGCACAGCAAGGTCATTCTGAAACAAGGTTAAAATATGTGAAAGTTATATATATATATATATATGTATATACACTAAACTCTTGGTTTCTAATGATGAAATTAAAAAAATAGAATAAATGCTGGATAAAATATCAACAGACATGTTGGTGTGTGTTCCAGTTACATGTGTGCCCTGCAGAAGCAATGCCACCGTTAAGGATGATCATCTCATCCTGTTTCCTCAAACAATCAGTTTCCCATTCCTTGTAGTCAGGAAATAATGAGCTATTTAAGCGGTTACACTACAATCTTGTCTGTGTCAGGATACTTCATGGCTCTTGCTGGAGCTAGTCCTTTTTACTTTTTTTACTCTACTGCAGAGGGTTTTGTAACTTCTGCAAATCCCACATTGCTGGAGCTAGTCCTTTTTACTTTTTTTACTCTAATAATGAAGAAGTTTTTGTAAGTTCTGCAAATCCCACATAGCTGTGTTTCCCCAGTGCTTGGAATACCAGATGTGTCTGGAATTCAGTAACAGGTCTGAGAGTTTACAAGTGGACTGACAGGAAACAACACCTCCTGAGCAACTTTCCTGCTCAGGAAGCCTGGGGGAACGCGTGTCTGCCACAGACAGAGAGCTCCTGGGGTGTGGCAGGCAGTGAATGCATCAGAAGTGACAACGCAAAGACCCAGGAGCCGCGTGCTCTACCAGCAGGGTGTGGGGGCAGGCTGGGGCAGAGGCACAGCCCGTCCCGTGGTGCAGCAGCTCTCACACCTGGCTCTCAGGCCGGTATCTCTCCACCCACGGCAGCTCCGCCAGGGCCCGGCCGCAGGGCGGATCCGCAGCTCCCGGCTTGGCTCTCTTCCTGCGCGGAGCTGTGGCTCGGCTCTTCTCTGCCGCGGGGCTCGGGGCTCTCTGCTGCTGCTGCTGCTGCCCGCGGGCTCTGCCGGCGCCGCCCCTCCGCGGCCCGACGGCGGCGGCACACGGGCCCGTGCTCCCGAGGAAGCCATCAAAGGGATGTGCCAGCCACTCTGCCACCTGCAGGAACACAAAACTTTGGGTAGCAACGCGGCGCCCTCCTGCCCTCAGCCGGGCACAGCTAGCCCTGGAGAATGGCACATTTTGTCAGGTGTGCAGTGCCCAAGGCCAGGCTGGACACTGGGGCTGCGAGCAGCGTGGGACAGTGGGAGGTGTCCCTGACATGGCAGGGGTGGCACTGGGTGGGATTTGGTCCTTCCAACTGCAGCTGCTCTGGGGTTCTGTGATTCTTCTGTATGAAAAGGAAAGCTGCATCATTATGCCAGGAGTATTCTGCAGCAAACTGGCAAATCACCGAGGTGAGAACTCCACAAACACACATCCAACCTAAAGAATTAAAAATTAATGGAAAAGCAGCATCAGTTTACTCAGACCACTTTTATATGATAGTAATGCTTACACTGTCTCTGTGTAGTCTTCAGTATGTGGCACTTTTCCCCTGCTTTTAAAAAATATTTACAATGCAACCATTTTTGCATAAAGGTTAGAAACATTTGGCAGAGGACAGCTGCTGAGGCAGCACAGTGAAATCAGGGAGTGTTTGCTGCCCTGGGCAGCTTGCGCTGAACCAGAGCCCGTGCCAGGACAAGGAGCAGTGCTGAGCAGCAGCAGGGTTTGACTCTGGATTGGAGGAGCACCCTGCTGGGGCAGGGAGGCAGACTGACCCCCAATAACACCAGAGGGGCCGTGGCAGCCCCTCGGTGTGGGGCAGCAGGCTGGGTGAACATGGGAGTGACAGCGCAGACACTGCATCCCCCAAAAGGGCTGTGGAGCCCTGAACCAACACAGCACACTGAGAGCTGCTGGAGCAGGAGGCTCTGCCGGCAAGGGGCTCACACAACCCCAGCAAGGCCCTGTCCGCAGAGCCCCAGTGGGAAATGCAGGAGGGGATCACTGCTGCTTTTGGGGTGAATAATGCTGAAACCAGCCTGACTCCTCCATCCCAAAGTTCCACATCCTCAGAGGGAGCTGAGGCTGTGGCAGGGTTGGACAAATCCCCAGAGAAAGGAACAAGCAAGTGACCCCACTGAGAGCTTCTGCAGAGCTGCTGAGCTGGCCCAGCCTGGCAGGGCAGCACTTCAGACTGGCAAAGCCCCATCCTCTAGGGGAAGATCAAACAGGAAAGCCTTACAAATATGATTGTCTGGCAAAACATTTTGAGAATATGGGAACTACAAGCAAGACTGAAATGAAAGCAAGCTTTCAACTGCAGGCTGAGCCATGGGCACACAGCCTGGGTGAGCAAGGTTCTGTGTCTGTGCCTGGTCTCTGCTCTGCCACTGCTTTTGCAGCTGTCACACAGCCACCCCAATGCTCAGAGTCACAGAAGCACTAAGGCTGGAAATGCCTCCAAGAAGTAAAGGCCAGCCTTTCCTTCACATTCCCACTGCTCACACAATTCACGTTTCATCTGTGGCTGCACAGTGCACTAGAGCAGTGGTTATACTGCCTGTGAACAATTCTGGCTAAGATGTCTTTGTCTAATCATTATCAAATGTATCTGTTTGGCAGCCCCAGTGCTGCAGGAGAGGCTCAGTGCCATCTGTACAGCCCTGTCCCTCTGGACAGCTCTGGGGCTGGCACCACACCCAGCTGCACTCTCTGAGGGGTTGGGAAGTTGGGGGTGTGGGGTGGATTACAGGAGGTTTTGGGGTCTCTCCTCCTCACAACGTGACTACCCTGAGCTGTGATGCAGGCTGGGCCCCGGATCCCAAATCCCCCTGGGCCGGGACCCCGGGCCCCAAGTCCCCCTGGGCCAGGACCCCGGGCCCCAAGTCCCCCTGGGCCGGGACCCCGGGCCCCAAGTCCCCCTGGGCCGGGACCCCGGGCCCCAAGTCCCCCTGGGCCGGGACCCCAGGGAGCCTCTGTGAGGCAGAGAACATTGTCAGAGGTTGTTCCTGCCATGCCAGGGGAGCAGGAGCCTCTGCAGATTCCTGTCTGTCCCTAGTGAAAGGAAAACGAATGGAGAAAGTCTACTTTGAAAGGAAAAGTCCGCTTCACTCAGAGTACATTACACGGATGCTCCTTGGATGTTTTTGTGTGTGACAGGCAGGTCGTGCACTGACCTGGTGCTCCCCACCCCACAGACTGCACCCGGAGGATCTGAGATTCCCCCCTGTGGCTGAGACCGTGTCCAGATCATCACCCTGTCCTGGAGATCTCTTTCTCAGATATGTCCTTACATGTCTCACCGTGTCTTGCCCGCTACCTGCAGCACTGCTCATTGGCATTAACATCATCCAGCACTGGTTTCAGTCCGCTCTCTGAGAGTTTGGGAAGCCGGGGGTGTAGGGCGGTTTACGGGAGGTTTTGGGGATCCCTCCCGCACCTTGAGACCTAGCGAGAGCTTCCCTGACAAGCTGTGACTGTCCCTCGCTCCGTGCCCGGGACAGAGTGGCGGCCCCGCCACCGTTACTGCCCCACTCACCGCATAAGGACGAATTTGCAGCCACTACCCGCAACATCCCCGTGAAATTTAAAAATCAGAGCCCCTCAGAACAAGCCCCGCTGAAACAGGACAAATACAGAGCCCACGGAGGAACGACCGGGCCGCCGAGAGCCCTTATTTATAAAGAATAAGCATTCTTTAATAAATGACACCAACCTCCGCCGGCCGTCCTGGGCCGCTGCCGGACATCCTCGGCCGGGGGAGCCCCCCGCCGGGCCCGGCCGGATATCCAAGGCCAGGGGAGTGGGTGCCGCGGGACTCGGAGTGGCTCCAGGGGCAGGGCGAGCCCCGTGTGACCCGTCCCGGGAGCTGCCGACGCTGCGCTACCGGCACGGCACGGCACGGCCGCGTCCCCTCACACGGCGCCCAGGGGTCCTTCCTCCCCACCGGCTCTTAGCTGTCCGCGCCGCGCCGGGCGCGCGCGGTGACGCCATCGGCGCGCGCGGCGGCGGCGGAGGCCCCTGCGCACGTGTCTCCAAGGCGACGGGCGGCAGCCATGAGGCGGCCCAATGTGCTCATCACCGGTGGGAACCGGGGACACTGGGGGGCAGCGAGGCACGGCCCCATCGCGGCCCGGGGAGCTGCGGGTGTGGGCTCACTGGGGTCCCAGCCCTGGCCCGGCCTGAGGGGATTCGGGGCGCGGGGTTCCAGCCCGGCGGGATTTGGGGTCGGGGCCCGGGCCCCGGGCCCCATTACAGCCGGGGCGGTTCCGGTGTGAGGCAGCAGCCTGGCTGCTCCGAGGTGTGGGTGCAGCCCGGGGTGGCTTTGCAGCTCCCCTCCCTCATGAGAGTGTGCATCTCCTCTGTGTTACTTGGGGGTTTTCGAAGGAGTGCGGATTTCCCTTGTGTCCCGCACGCTGGGAGTGGCGTTCCTGCTCACAGTCCGAGTTCTCTCCCTGTTTTCCCGTTTCACTGCCCCAGCCTGTTTCTCTTTGTCCCGCAGCTTTTTGCCCCTTTTCAACCCATGAACTCTGCGATGTGGGCTGTCAGAAGGCTCCAGGGCGCTTGGCGGGGGCTCTTCGTGGTGACCTGCAGCTCTCCCCTTACCTTTGGCTGCGGTTTGTTCTGCAGGCACGCCGGGAGTTGGGAAAACCACGCTGGGAAAGGAGCTGGCTTCCAGATCTGGGCTGAGCTATGTCAACGTGGGGGACCTGGCCAAGGAAGGTGCTGTGTGACAGCAGCCCCGAGCTGTGACATGGGGACAGAGAGAGCCCCTCTCTATCTCTGTGGAGCTGCTGGCCGGGACTCTGCTGGGCTGCCTCGGGCACTGGGAGCCCCTGCACACCTGTCTGGGACACCTGGGCTGGGCTGTGAGAGAGGAGAACAGTCCAAGGAGACATCAGAGCCCCCTCCAGGGCCTAAAGGGGCTCCAGGAGAGCTGCAGAGGGACTGGGGACAAGGCGTGGAGGGACAGGAGCCAGGGAATGGCTCCCACTGTCAGAGGGCAGGGCTGGATGGGATCTTGGCAATGAGGAATTGTTCCCAGGGTGGGCAGGCCCTGCATCCCTGGCAGTGCCCAAGGCCAGGCTGGACACTGGGACAGTGGAAGGTGTCCCTGCCATGGTGGCACTGGGTGGGCTCTGAGGTCCCTTCCAGGCCAGACCAACATGCAGTTCTATTCAAATTAAATTAATTTACTTCAGCAGGCATGTCTGTAGCAGCACACTTGGTGCTAAGTAATAAATGACAAACTCATAGTGACATGCATTTGTAAACAAAGTGCTCCCTACCCTGAACTCTGCCTTTTGCCTGCAATCTCCTGAGACAAAAACAGAAATGTGAATTATTGTGCTAAATTACCATGGTAACTGCTGTGGCACCCAGCAAACACCTGTGATTCCTCTGTGCTGCAGGAGAGCTCTATGAAGGCTTTGATGAGGAGTACAACTGCCCCATCCTGGATGAGGACAGAGTGAGTGCAGGTCCCGGGCCACCCCTCTGCTCTCTGAGCAGTGCAGGTGAGCCCCCCTGTCTCTCTCAGTGCATTTCCAGGTGAGTCTGACCTCTCCCCCTCTCTGTGTGCAGGTAGTGGATGAGCTGGAGGCCAGGATGAGCGAGGGAGGGGTGATTGTGGATTACCATGGCTGCGACTTCTTCCCCGAGCGCTGGTTCCACATCGTGTTCGTGCTGCGCACAGACAACTCCTGTCTGTACGATAGGCTGCACAGCAGGTCTGTCACCTGGGTGTCATTGCACCGGCCCCAAAACCCCTCCTCAGCCTCCCTCTGTGCCTCACTCTGCCTCTTGCTGCTCTCTCTCCAGGGGCTACACGGGCAAGAAGCTGCAGGACAACATTCAATGCGAAATTTTTCAGACTTTGTATGAGGAAGCTGTGTTGTCCTATAAAAAGGAAATTGTGCACCAGTTACCCAGCAACACTCCAGAGGACCTAGAGAGAAATTTGGATCAGATTATGCAATGGATTGAGCAATGGATGAAGGACAATAACTGACTTTTGATGAAACAGTAACTGCTGGATCTCTTTTTGGGAGGGAGGGTTTAATAAATTATGTTTGTAATTCTTGTACTGTAAATGAACCTGAGTTTTGTTGTAAGTGGCTGGGGAGTAGGAGAAGATTGAGAGTAGCCAGGGTGTGTGAGGATGTGTAACAGCACCCTGAGAGGCAACAGGAGAACTGATACTGATAAAACTGATACAGCAGGAGAAGTGACTGAAAGGATCAAAATGAGGCGGTTGTCCTCAGTACCAGGAGCTGTGTTCAGTAACTGAGAATTCTTTAGACCTTACAATTAAAACCAAACCATGAATTTCCTGTGAGAAAACTGTAAAATCCTGCTGATAACAGGTGGCAGTTGAAGCAGTTTTGATTTCCAGAGGGTGGAACAGTGTCCTGGAAAGGAGTTGGTTTGAGTTGTGGGTCTAAAACCTGCTGTGCTGCACTGTAGGCATGTGAGGACAATGCAGAGAGGGAGGGTTTGCTGCAGGCTAAGGTGTTGGAGGGAAGACAAGTGATGTGAGAGTTGCTTTGAAATGATTGCACGGGGCTTTTGGAGATTCCTTCATGTGTAAGGAAACATCAGCTATGTGAGCACTGGTCTGGAGTGTTAAACAATAAACTTCATTTTTCCTTTTTTCTCTGTCTTCCCTGTCCCAGTGATGGGAGGATGACCCAGGAGCTGCATGCTGTGTCGGGACAGACCCGCATGGATCCCGAGCATGGTCACAGATGCAGTAGGATCTGTTCTGAGTGCTGTTTAAAGCCTGGGCCCCAGGGGGGCAGGGCTGCACAAGGAACAGGAAACCGGTCCTCACAGAAAAGCTGCTTGGAAGGAAAGCCTTGTGGAAGGTTCTGAAGGAAGTACTTGCTTCTAAACCCTTTATATACACGAGTTTGGCTAGTAAAACAACTTTCTTGAGAAATTCTGTTGTGAAGAGTGTTGTTGTCACATATTTGCAGCTTTATTTTTTATTCCAAATGTGCTGTTGGGATTTTTTGGTTGTTTTTTTTTTTTTTTTTTTTGGTGACACTTGTGCAGCAGTACTGCAACAGAAAACTGATGATATAATAAAGCAAAACGGTGAAAAACAGTGTGTCTCCTGGGAGAATTGGGCCGGGCATTGTGGCAGCTGGGGCAGAGGCTGCCGAGAGTAGGGAACAGGTGAGGGGATTGTGTGGGGTGTCCGGACAGCCCCAGTCCGGGAGAACTGGGATGGGACCAGTTGGAGTGGCCGTGCCTGGTCACCGCAGCTCGCGTTCCCACGCGGGTCCGGGCCGTGCAGGGGACGGGGATAAAAACCATGATAAATGAGCAAACCAAATGATAAGAAACAGAAATGGGCAAACCCCTCCTTTCGAGCCGCTCCCGGAGCCGCTCCCGGAGCCGCCCCGGGGCGGGACCGCTCCGGCAGCCGCTGGCGGGCGCGCAGGTGGGTCGGGGTCCCGGGCGCGGCCGGGGGGTCCCCCCGCTGTGTCCTCCAGGTGTGTCCCCTCGGGAATGTCCCCCCCGGGCCGGGCTCTCACCGCGGGCGGCAGCGGGGGTTCGGCAGCCCCGGCTCCCGCAGCCCCGCGTTTCCCTCCCGGCGCTCGCCCTGCTGCTGTAAACGCGGAGCTTTCCTGTTTTTCCAGATGAAATCTGGCCTTGCAGGAGGCGCTGTTCACCGGTAGGTGAGGGGCCCTCGGTCAGGGAAAAAAACCCCAAACCAACGGAAAACCCGAAAAAAAGGAGGAGAAGATGGAGGAAGCAGAAGAGGATGACATGACATGTGGAGACCTGGGAAACGGACTGGGGAGAAGACCGGGAGGTGTTTATGAAGGGGAAAACTTACAAAATTCCTATTCAGTTAGATCTAGGAAGGGGTCTGGAAAGACTTGTAATTCCCCCTTGTCCGCAAAGGTAGCAGAAGAAAGTGATGCTGCAGCTCTTCCTGCTCCAAAACGAAACAGCTTTTACGATGGATCACTCAAAAAACCTGCCTCTAGTTCCACACGGCAGAATAGCTGTGGTAAGAGTAATTTGGAAGTTAATTATTCACCATACGAAAGGTTTTTGTTAGTGGAAGTGAGCCGTTCAGCTGCCTCACAAAGTGTCATCACGTTTAATTCGAACCACTTGCCAAAATCCCTGAAGGGCTGGGATCCTCCAGATTCCTCCCGGAACATGAGCAGGAGAATTGCCTCTCAGTGTTGAAGGCAGTGGCCATTCTTAGTGTAAAATGTCCAGTTTTAAGGTGTTTAATTCTGCATTTGAAAGCAACATTTATCAGAGAGCATCCTGTGGTGGGTGTACCAGCATGGGTTTGGCTGTGTCTGTGAAAATGGGTGGCACTGCTTGGATTCCTGCTTTAAGTCAGTTAAAATCTTCCCAAAGACAGTTCCTAAAGTTTATAGCTAAATATTCAAAATCTTTTTTGCTCTTTAGTTGAAATTAGTGAATTGGCTTACATTAGGGGTTAGGAAGTAGCTTTTAGAACCTGCATTGGCATTCATCTTCCTTTCTTTGTGAAGGCAATGCTGCTGTAAAAACAATCAAATGTAGGCAGTGCTGTTCATTACAGTCTGGCTGCTTTCCTGTCAATCTTTAATATTTTGACTGAGGTATTTCTTTGTAACTTACTTATTTCTCTCCTTTAAACAATTCCCTGTCATCCTTTCCACAGTAAGCTGAGCTATCTCTGCCTCCTGAAAATTGCCCCTACTTCTAAATAGTGCTAGCTGTTGTTTTGAGTGTGGATGTTGAAAAGTTACAATCAGAAAAGAATCTAAACAATTTTTTTAAAAATCAGGATGGCAATTTTGTTGGCTTTATTTTAAAGGAAGTTATAAGATGTTTGCCTTTACTTTATGTCTCTTTACAGCTGACATTTTTCCCCCATTTCACTTCTTCAATTCTGAAGCAATGTGTTTGAAGATTATATTGGTGTGTTTCTTAAATCTGTTTATTAGGTCCACAAGAAAAAAACCCGCACAACACAAAGATGAAAATTCACCTTTGTATGTTACCTGTTTTCAGGGTCAAATCCTCACTTTTTTTAAAATTTAAATGTCACAATATCTTATCATTTATTGTCTTCTATGGATCCTACAGAATCTAATACTGAAGTGTCAAATGAGGAACTAAAGCAACAGCTTCGGGAAGCTCTGGAGGTTGGTAACCAGCAGTGCCCAGGGTGCTGCTCTCCAAATCTGCATTTCCCTCCCATGTAGCAAGAGGACCTTGGCATGCTGGGAGACTTGGGTGCACCGAGGTTCTTGGAATTACAGCAGGAGTTGGAAGTTTCATTAAACTTTATGTCAGGAAATTGTAGTGTGATTTTGTGTACTTTATATTCTGGGGGGTTTGTTTACAAAATATTTTTAAAGATGGAGAGAATAGTGAAGGTACTGCTGTACTTTTCTAGCAGATGTTTATGTTTTATTAAGCTTTGGGGCTTGAAAATGTGTAAACAATCTTTGGATTTTTAGTCTGCATGTTTCTTGAAAGGTAGTTAACAGTACATTTTGATTTTACTGTGGTTAAATGTGTTGAGGTGTTGGCATCACAGCCAGCTGACTTCAGCTGTAAAAATACACGTTCCACCTGCACTGTGTTCTCTGACCTCAGGTGAGCCCATGGAAAGACATCATGCAGGTAAAACAGAGGTTTGTTTTTTGAGGAGGGCGAATTTACATTGGTTTTACAGCCAAATCTTATCAGGATTACCTTGGCTTTTACTCAGTGTGTCTACTTTGCTTTACCTCAGGAACTTGAAATTCTGAAGGTTGAGCTTGAAGCATCTCAAAGACAGCTTGAAGGAAAAGATGAAGCCCTAAGAATCCTGCAGAGCATGGTAGGAGCTGTTCAGAAATCTCTTGGTGGTAACAAGGAAAACAGAGGAAATCTTCTGCTGCTCCTCATCAAAACCTCAAAAACCTTAAGGCCTTCCCAGGACTGCAATTTACATCATCGAGTCTGCAGGTGTCCACAGACTTGCCTCTACAATTTACTGCAACTAGTGTGTTATTTAAGAAGACTTTAGTGTTGTAGCAATTCTTATAATTTTAGCTTTGACAATCCTTGAGGATTTATCTACTAAAGATAAAATTAAGGGCTTTTTGCAGTCCCTTATATTGAATATTTAGGCAGTGCTTGGAATCCTGCTGCAAAGCATGAGTATTTTGAGTTGGCTGCTCCATCTGCTGCCCTAGAGGACACTGTGCCTTAAATGTCAGGTTGTTCTTTTGTTCACCATTTGTAGTATTCTTATTCTCTTTCATAACAAATTCTGCTGAAATCAGTTCCTGGAATTTAACCTACTTACATAACCCATTTCTAATTGTGTAGTTTCTACCATCACATATTTGTAGCCAGTTAGGCCTGGATCAGAGCTTAGGTGTGTTGTAACCCAGTTGTTCAAGGTGTGATTTCCTGAAGAAGACACGATCTCAACCTGAATGATGCAGCAGAGGTTCTGGGATTGAAACCCAAAAAGTTTGTTGTGCTCAGTTAGACTTGAGATCAGAACCCTCTGGGGCTCATGAGGAGGCTGCTGGTGTTTGTGACTCTGCACTCTGCTGTTTGACTATGGGTGTGAAACTGAAAATTAACTCAGTTTAATCACAGCGTTTGACAGAGTTGCATTTTGGGTTTTGCTTTGGTTGTTTGTTGATTTTGCAGGCAGTATTTGATAAAGCCACGAGCCATACAAAAGCAATGCTTCAGAAAACTGAGGAAGAAAAGAGGACTCTAGAGAAGGTAAGTGTGGGTGTTTCCTTCACACAGAGAAGCCCATGGCTATTAAAAAGGGGTTATCAGACTGTCTATGTAATGTGCTATTAACTGACATTAATTCCAGGGGTTTTATAAAAGGAATTCCTGTCCCTTTTTGGTAGAAAGTGGAAATATTAATTTATCTCTTTGGATTTCGGCCTTTTCATGCTATCATTATAATACCGTAAAACCACCAGAGCTCCTCCTGTACTTTGAGCTGGTGTTGGTTGAGGGTTTCAGTTGCCCAGAGTGAGCTGCACAGCTCCTCAGGGATTCAGCTGAGGCTTCCCAGGGACCCTGAAGAATGGCTGCCCAGTTTTAGGAGGGAGGTGGTGTAGAGCTCCCTTGTCAAACTGAGTTCTTTGCTTTGTTCCTCCTAGAAGAACAAAGGTTCTTGTTCTGCTCTATTCCACACCATGGGAGTGGGACAGGGAGGTGGGACAGCGTGGGTTTGTCTCTGTTGGAGGCCTCTGGAAGGAGTAGTTCTGAACAGAGACTGGAGTCCCTAGGCCAGTGGTGCAGAAACTTTGGTGTCTAGTACCAAATCTGTTATTTGTTATTTGATCTCAGATTGTCTCTCAGATTTCTGCCAAACCCAGCATCCCTGGCACCCTTCTGGGGGGAACCCTCTAATGAGCTGCTGTAAGTTTGTTTTGTTTCCACAGGAAATAAATATTTTGCAGTGGGAAATTGAATTTGATCAGGACAGATTTAAAAACATAGAAGACACCTGGACAGAAAAATATGACAGGTATTTGGCTTACACTGTGTATCACTGGGGTTTTTGGTTGATTCTTAAAATTGCACTGAGTGCTCTATGTCTTCTGTTCTGTGTTCCAAATTTGCTTCCTCAGGTTCGTTGTATTTTCCCAATTCCTTTCCAAATTCTGAACCATTTTGATTGTTCACACTAGTCACATTTGTATTTTTCAATTAAAACTTCTAGATGTATCGTCCTGATTTCTTTTTTTTTTTAGGTGTCAGTAGGCTGGCTTTCCTAGGCTAAGTTTTTTTGAATCATATGATATTAGCCAGCTGGGGGATTGATTATCCTTATTTACCTTAACCACAGATAAGGCAGAGAAAATAATGGTATGTTCATGCGTGTGGAAATATAATTCCCTGGTTAATCATTTCTTTATTGTCTGGCACTGTAGGTCCGGGCATGAGTACAGGTAAAATGCAGTGCCTGAGAGAGAGGTTGATCAAGAGGTTCTTTGTTAAATAGGAGTCACTCTGGGTGGACAGCAGGTGTGGCTGGGCAAGAGGAATGTGCCAGAGGCTCTAAACTAATTATACATAACAGACCTTGAGAAATGGGACCAGCAGGCTCACTCATTTACATGTAGAAATTGTATCTCTAAAGTCTACCCATCAGAGTTGTTATTGTCATTATTTGTTAATATTCTTGCTGTTGTTTTTACAAATCAGAATATGGTTTTATATTTAAATATGTTTCAGCTTCGAATCAAAGAGTAAGCCACAAGTTTACAAACTATTCCAGAGACACATTTGTCAAGGGATGCCTCTTGAAAGGCTCTCTGGCTTTCCTGACTGAGTAGGTTGGAAATGTGGCTGTGCAGTCTGTGGAGCCACAAAACTGCTGTTGGCTGGTGGAAGACACAGACATAGCTTCAGAAAGCTGACAGCCAGGGGCTCAGCCTGCTTTGCACAGCATCTCATATTTTTCTGATAGTTTTCTGACATCTGAGGCAGCAGGACAAGAAGAATGAGCATTTCCCTTGGGTTTTTTCCAAGGCTGCATTTACTGAGAGCTGAGGTGCACCAAATAAATTGTATTGCTTTGACATTTAGGACGCTGGATTGCCAGTGTTCTGCTCAAGAGGGAAATGCTTCAAGGAAAAATGCATTATCAGTGTGTGTTGTGTGTTCTCACGTAGCAACACCTGAAGGCACAGCTGTTCTTGAAAACAGGATTCAGACTACAGGAAGTTTACAGACCAGAGCTGTGCTCCTCAAATGTCACTTTTGTTCCTTCAAGGAAATAGGAAATTTCTAGCAAGTGTTTCAGAGGTTCATAATTACCAATTTCTTTGCATTTCTAATGGAAATGTGACACTTAAACTAATATCTTGTTAAAGCTATGGGCACTGCCTACTTACACATGAAGGTTTGGGATTTTTTTTAATGTATATCTAGTACTCAACTCCTTTCACTTTTGATTTTTTTATTCTGTCTGTCAAGTAATCCTAATTTTAATTTTCAGAAATATTAGATACCATATTTTAACAGGTTATTTTTAAAATTATTGACTGCCCACTTAAAAACGTTTTTAAGATTATAATAAAGCCATTTTCTGACTTCTACAGGATATACTGTGAAAATGCAGCTCTTAAGGAAGCATTGAAACTGAGGACAGAAGAAGTTAAAACACTTAAGGCTGAAAATGCAAGTAAGCCAGCAGCAGCTATTCCTCTGAATACACTGTTTTTCAGGAATAAATCAGGTTTTAGCTGTGGTGGAAGATTCCTGTGGGGATCAACGTCTTGTTCCTGGCAGCTGATCTTAGTGGATCTGCAGAAGCCTGGAAATTAAACTGGAAAGCAGCCAGGGCAGCCACTGAATCAGAAGACCCGAGTCCCTTTCCTTCATTTTTGCCTTCCAAAAAGCTTTGAAATAGCTGAGTTAAATCATCACTTGCCCGATGTTGTGCTGTCCTAAATGGGAGGCTGCCTGACTTCTGAGTGTACAAGGAGACGGGCACTCAGTCCTGAGGCAGAACAATACAGGAAATGCTCCTCTCTAAGTGGGCCATTACTTCTGGGAGAACACACCAGGAGAAACAACTGGGAGATGAGTTTCGCCTTCTACACACTCATCTTGTTCCCAAACTGATGCTTGAGCTGTAAAGCTGCCTCATTCAGGTGTAGTTGAACTCAGAAATGAAGAAGTTGGAGCAGGAGATATTTGTAATTCTCTTCCTTTGTTTTATTTTGTAGTCCTGAACCAGCAGTGCTTGGAATTCCTTGCAATGCTAGATGTGAAACAACAGAAAGTTTTTCAGGAGAACATGTTGAACAAAAGTGACATCACTGATTTCACAGGTCTTGAAGTAAGTATTGCCTGTGTGTTTTTCCAAATGGCTGCTTCAGAGATATGTTTTTGTGTGAAAAACTGCCAATCACTTGTTTTTAAAATTTTAAAAGTTTAATAGTAATAAAATGGTTGTAAATATAGTAATACAATTAGAGTAATAATAATTTGGACAATTAGGATTAGGACAATATGAGACAATAGAAACAAAGAGTTATGGACAGTCCAGGTACCTTTTTCTGGGCAAAATAAGCCCCAAAAAGGACCCACGTTAACAGAGGATTAACCCTTAAAAGCAACAGCCTGTTGCACATTCATACACCTCATCCATGATGCATAAATTCCATTCAAACACAGGATTCTGTCTGGGCAGTGTCAGCTGCTTCCTCTGAATCCTGACAGCTCTTCAGGGCTGAGCAAGGCAGGAAGAAGTTCATTTGTTCTGATAATGGAGCAATGAATTCTCTTTCTCTGAAAGATTCAGGTGTCCTGTGGCTGCTATCTCACTGTGAGTCCTTTCTTTAGAAAAAGTTTCTTACATAGCACAGTTTCTATTTTAACAGTTTGTTATAACTTAAAACTATATTTAACACACTACTTAAGAAAATTAATACAGCATTACTTTCTAACATAACACAAATAATATTCATTTTAATATTTGCAAAAAGCCAATCATAAAATACGCATTTTTCGCATTGTGTACAAATGACACAGAGAAAAAAAATATATATATAATTGCTCATTACACACCCTTTTATTTGAACCCATTTTTGGCTAATTAGCACATGCCTTTGCATGCCTGTTAATCAGTTTTCTTCTACCTGGTCCACCTTGCAAAGAAAGATCAGGCAGGAGAAGGCATCGGGCTATTTTTCACAAGCGGTGATGCTTATTTTCATTCTGCCTAGCACCTGACCGTGGTTGCTGGCGCTGTACCGAGCCCAGCAGTAGCCAGTGAGGGCTGCAGGGTGTGGCACACCCATCTGTCAGGTTTTGCCTGAAAACACAGCTCTCACTGTGAGTCATTCCCCTCCATCTCCCGCAGCTGCTCATGGTTCCGGGGGGGGGAGTTTCTGCTGGCCCCTCTGTGAAAAATGCGTATTTTATGATTGGCTTTTGGCAAATGTTATAATGAATATTATAAGTGTTATGTTAGAAAATGATGCTGTAATAATTTTTTAAGTAATGTGTTAAATATAGTTTTAGGTTATAAGGTTAAAATAGAAACTTTGCTATGTAAGATACTTTTTCTAAAGAAAGGACTGGCACTGAGATAGCAGCCACAGGACACCTGAATCTTTCAGAGAAATGGAATTTATTGCTCCATTATCAGAACAAATGAACTTCTTCCTGCCTCACTCAGCCCTGAAGAGCTGTCAGGATTCAGAGGAAGCAGCTGACACTGCCCAGGCAGAATCCTGTGTTTGAATGGAATTGATGCATCATGGATGAGGTGTATGAATATGCAACAGGCTGTTGTTTTAAGGGTTAATCCTCTGTTAACCTGGGTCCTTTATCGGGCTTATTTTGCCCAGAAAAGGTACCCAGACTGTCCATAACTCTTTGTTTCTGTTGTCTCATATTGTCCTAATCGAAATTGTCCAAATTATTATTACTCTAATTATATTTTTACAACCATTTTATTCCTATTAAACTTTTAAAATTTCAAGAACAAGTGATTGGCGTTTTTCGCACCTCTGTGAGCAGATGCTGACCTCGGGGTTGCTCTGTGTTCCAGCTGGCAGTGCTGGGAGCCTGCACCTGCAGTCCTGCCAAGGGGCAGCCCTGCCCGTGTGCCAGAGTGGCAGCTCTCACTCGGAAGCAGCTCCTTCATCTCAAGCAAGAGGTGAGGAGGCCTGGCAGCGTGGCGACGAGGAGGGGGTGCTCCTGCACCAGTCCAAACAAAGCCAGAAACACCCAGACACTGTTTACCCAAACTCTCACAACCACAATGGATCTCAAAACACTGTGAAGTTCGTTTGTGATGCTTGTAATGCCATAACTTCTGCTGGTAGAAAAAAAAATTATTTTTATCTACTCAGCTTTACTAGTTAAAAAAAATATTTTTGCATTCTTTCTCCCCATATTTTTTAATCTGAAAAAAGGGAACACGCCCTAAGTGTGTGCTCTCCATGAATGTACACACTGCATGTGGACTAGCACTGAACCTTTCCCTTCCTTCCTGGCAGTGCATTTCACCCCTCCCTTGTTGGCATCAGCTCCCACAGCCCGCTCACTCAGCTAGGGCAGCAAGCTGATCTTGCTGGAAAATACCTTTTAACCTCACAGTTAAATCAGTTATGTGAATTCCAGGCTCCTAATTTTTTTCTATTTAGTGAAACTGTGTGGATTTACAATTTTTCTTCTATTTTGTATTTGACTCTGCAAGTGTGGTAGCCATCCTTGTGGTCCTGCTGCAGAGCTTGCAGTTGGCTAACTGGTTTTGAAAATAGGTGCTGGCCTGTCCCTTTAGGTCTCTCATATGGGCTCCAATCTCCTGCTCCTTTTTTTCTTGCTTGGCCGGGATGCGATGGGTTATTATTTCCCTCCTTGAGCTCTTGTAGATGTGCAGAGATAAATAAATACACAGAAATGATTGTGTAGGTGGCTGGGAATGTGAATATTTGCAGACAATGAAGAGTTAGGACCTTAGTACATGTTTCAAAATCCATTTCTTTACATGTCAGGAAAACCCTTTGGTTCCTGCTACTTCCTTGATTATATTTACTTGCAAGCTGTCTGTGTCTTAATTTTAAATCTGCTTTTGCTTCCAAATTATCTAACACGTTTTAAATTTTCCCCGAACTAAAACCAGATGGAAAACCTGAAGAAGAGTAAGGATGAAGCGTACATCATGGCAGATGCCTTCAGGATTGCGTTTGAGCAGCAGCTGATGCAGAGGCAGGAGCAGGCCCTGAGGCTGGCAGAAGTGATCAATGTGAAGAAGGAGAGCAGATTTGCAAGCTGGAGACGCCTGCGGGGCGCTGGTAGCTGGGCAGTGTGTCTGTGTGTCTGTCTGTCTGTGTGTGTGGGGCTGGCAGAGCAGGGCCTCTTCTGCCCCTGTTGGATGTGTGCTGGTGCCTGAGCTGCTGAGCAGGGCTTGGGCACTGCACTCAGGAGAGCTGACATCTGGCTGGTTGTGTGCTACCAGCAACTGCTCTGGTGTTGGGGGTTTTGTTTCAAGTTGGCTCCATGGAAGAGTTGGGGAAGGGGGAGAAATGCAAAAAGGAAAAAAGTGTATTTGGAGCTTTTTTTAGCTCCAAATGGGGTATTGAGCAACGTGGTCTAGTGGAAGGTGTGGAACAAGTTGAGCTTCAAGGTCTCTTCTAACCCAGGCCACTCCAAAATTCACTGGAGTACCAAACAGATGGTTTTTTTTTCTTGAATATTTTTAGCCTTTAATTATGCATATGTATCAATATTAGTGTTTACTAGTTTTATTACATTAATACAGAGTTACAAAGCCCTGTGTAAAAGAGGAAGAATTCCGATCTGTAAATAAGAATAATTCTAATAATAATTTATTCTTTAAAAAAAAAAATTAAAAAGGTTTAAAGAGAATTAATTAAGTGCTTACATCATGGTCAGAACCACTGCAGACTTCAGGAATGGCACAATATCTTTGTTTTGACCATTGGCCAGGAGGTGCCAGGCTTAGAAGTGTGCTGTGTCTCCCAGATCCCTTGGGCTCTCCTGGGGTGTAGCACTACAGCAGCATAACCTTGAGTAGCTGTTTCCCCTATGCTGACACCATTGCTTTCAGGCTCCGTTAACTGGCACAGCTGTTCCTTAATTTTAATGTGTTTTCTGGAAATCTTACAGACTTTTAAGTTTGTGGCCTGTGTCAGAGAATCTTTGGACTTTTTAGGCTACTTATGGTTTAAAAACAAACTACCTTGAATTATTCTTTAACTAGAGCATCAAAAGTGTATTTTCCATAGAGCACAAAGAATTCTCAATGTGCCTCCGTGTAAGGTCTGTGTAGCCTTTGTGGGACAGCAGGAGCAGTGGGAACCTGCCGTGTACCATGCAGTGGGGGAAGCTGCAGCTCGTATTGCCCTTTTTTATGGTATTAAAAAAAAACTAAATTATTTTAAATTATTAAATTATTTTCTATGGGATCCAGGTTTACAAGTGCCTACTTTCTCCCAAAGTCGTTTTTCCCTACCTGAGCAGTTCAGCAGCTGACACACCTGTGTTTTCCACAGAGCACGTCAAGTTGGAGGGCAGCAAGACCAACCTGGGGAGGAAGCTGTCCAGCTTGCTCTCGTCAGAGGGGGACTGCAGGAAGGTGGAGGAGCTGGACAGCGCCCACGAGATCCTCAGGATGCTGATTGATCTGGTCAGTACCTGTGTCAGCATTCAGGAACACACAATCACGGAATGATTATATGCAGGTGCTTTTGTTGAAGAGTTCTGGGTGTCAGGGGTACAGACCCAAATCTGACCTGACATGGTTCCCGACCAAATGTGTATTTATATCTTATCATTATGTAACTTACATATTAATTATTAAACTTACATTGTTCTATTGTATACATTGATTTCATCCAAGCATGGATTCCTTGTGATCCCCTCAAACCTCTAACATAGTTTCTTATGATTCTTTAAACAAAAATTCTATCTAATCTAACAATTATATCATTCATCATATACTGACTACACAGGTGCAGTTTCCCATGATCTAGCAAACACAAGGCCTAACATTCCCCAGGGCCTACCTTTAACATTTTCCCAGGGCCTACTAAGCCTTTCTTTCTAGCTCCCTGAATTTTCTTTTTCCTGAATTTTCTAATTCCCATAATTTTTGATTTTAAAATTGTTTACTGTCACCTGGTTCACCTCCTGGAGTGCGTGTGTTAGCTGGGTTCACAGTACCCCAAGCTGACTGTGGCCTGCTCTCCTTCCTCTCCGCAGGTGAACGACAAGGAGGAGGCCCTGGCGCACCAGCGCAAGGTCAGCTACATGCTGGCCCGGGCGGCGGAGGCCAGGCCGGGGCAGGCCGGGGGGCACACGGCAGGAAGGTGTCGGAGCCCAGGAAGGTGTCAGAGCCCAGGAAGGTGTCAGAGCCCAGGGAGGCTCAGAAGGCTCGGAGCGCAGCGCCCCCCGGCCGCCCCTGCCCCGAGCTGTGCCTGCCCGCCCCTCACGGGCGCAGCCGCCATGCTGCCAAGGCCGCGCTCTTGGCCCTTGGGCATGGCTGAGGGACTGCGGGTGCTCTCGCCATAGTGTGGCTTTGTGAAAAAGAAGATTGTCGTGGAAACACCTGGAACTGTGTGTGATGGTGTCACTGTGGGGCTGATGGCACAGCATGGGCCCTGTGGGAGAGGGGCAGCTTCACCAGCTTCAGCAGGGCATGGTGTTCCGGGGCCTGGGCCTCCCCTGAGCCCAGTGCCCAGGGATGGAGTGACAGTGATGTCACTGTGAGGGGTATGATGTCACTGGAATGGGCACAGACAGGAACTGAGCAGGGGTCTGTACAGGCAGGGCTGATGGAGTGGCAGTGACATCACTTGTGAGGGGTGTGATGTCACTGGAACGGGCATAGACAGGGCCTGAGGGTGGCAGATGTCGTGGCAGTGACGTCACCGGGGTCTGAGGGTGTGACATCACAAGACCCGGATGGGAGGGGCGCCCCCTGCCGACGGGGTACGGAACAAAGCAGGAGGTGTGGCCTGCACGGGAGGCTCCGCCCCCATAGGCCCCGCCCCAGGTCCGTCCCGTCGGCGACTCCGCCCTCCTGCACTGTCAATCAGAAGCACACCCCGCCCGTTTCGGTATGCCACGCCCTCTGGCGCTGTCCGTCAGCCGTGTGGCCCCGCCCCTGCCCCGGGCTGCGCCCCATGCCGGCCGCGGCAGGAAGCGCACGCGCAGGGTGGGGATGGGCGCGGCGGCGGTGACGTCAGGCGCGGGTGTGGCCGCGCAGGCGCGCTGCGCGCAGCGGAGAGGCGAGGCCGCCGCCCGGAGCCGCCGGCGGGGCCGGGGCCGGGGCGGGCACTGAGGGGAGACGGCCCCGAGCCGGCCGGGTGAGGTCGGGGCGACGCGGCTGTGGGAGTCTGACCTCTGACTGAGGTTCCCTGGGTGGGTTATTTGCCCCCGGAGGTTTGTGGGTGTTAGTGATATTGCTTACTGCTGTTCTTATATACGGTATATCGAGTATAGTATATATACAAAGAGTGCTGTGTAGAGTATATGGAGAATATATACGGTATATGAAGTAAAATAGACGAGATTATTTTATAGGTTGTATAGGATACATATGTGGTATATAGAGTAGAATGGACAATCATACACCGTACACTTAGAGAGTGTAAATAATTTTGAGTCTGTGCGTCAATACGAGCACAGAATGGTCCCTGACACCTTCTGGGGAGCACGGCCGAGGCCACAGCCGGCTGGCAGAGCCCGTGCTGTCGGTGCTCTGTGGCCGGCGAGGTGTGATGCGAACCTCGGCTGGTTAATAATGCAAACCAGAGCAGCGGGGTGGTGAGCGAGCCGTGGTTTCCGCCGAGCACCGAGGGCTCTGCCGGGCCTGGTCCTGTTCTCCAGAGCCATTTTCTGTCCCGGCTGGCAGATACAGGTGGGTTGGGTCTGCCCGGCCCGTTCCTCCCGGCGGGGCTGGCTGCTGGTACTGCTGGTACTGGGAATCAGAACCGGTCTGTTCTGCCTCCAGTGTGCTGTGCCCACGTCTGGGCTTCACAGCAGAATAAAGAAGAATCTACTGGAGGGCCCAGGGCAGGCCCCAGAGAGGATTTGGGCTGTGCAGCATCCGTGTGCTGGGCAGAGCCTGCGGCAGCTGGGCTGGGCAGGCTGCAGAAGGGAACGCTGCCAGGGATGCCATCAATGCATCCCAACATCTCCAGGGGCTGCCAGAGCACGGGCCGGGCTCTGCTCGGTGCTGCCAGTGCCAGGATGAGCAGCAGTGGCCATCAAATAAAGGGCAGCGAGGTGCAGGGCAGCAGGAGGGAGAACTTGTGTCCATGGAGGGACAGCAGAGCCCTGGAACAGCTGCCCAGGGAGGGCCTGGAGTGTCCCTGGCTGGAGACATCCCAGCCCCAGCTGCACCTTCCTGTGCCCCCAGCCAGGGCACCCTGCCTGGGCAGGGCTGGGCTGGGGAGCTCCAGAGGAACCTTCCAGTCCTTTAATTCAGGGATTCTGGGTGGTGCTAGTAATGCTGTTCTCAGTTCAGGGTTTTTTGTGTGGATGAACGAACAAAAATCCTCACAAGCTGAAGGTGATGCGGGATGGAGCTGTGAGGGTGGCAATGTCCATGCTGCTGCTGGAGTTCTGTCCTTCTGAAGAGTCCATGTTTACCTAAGGAGATGGCATTCTTCAAACAAGACAATTTGTTGTGGTGTGTCCTGTAAGCTTGTCCTTAGACGCCTGAAAACTTCTGCGGCTTTTTGTTCACCCCATGATTCAGCTCCTAAACTTGCTGTGGCAGCAGCCACCTCAGCTTTTGGTTTGGACAATAGGTTGTTCTGCTCAGCAAGAATAATTTTTGTTCTATTTAAATTTTTCATGCAGTGTTTGTTCAGTTGTGCTGAACTTCTCCATCAGGTTGATTGCTGATCTGTGGGCAGCTGTTCCCTTAAACTTTTTTGTCTTTAGGGCTTCAGGTCTATGTGTGGGTTTATGATGTTAGGGAGGGGTAAAAAGCTGGAAATTAATTCCTTCAGTACCCTTGATGCCTTTTCCTTGGTCTTAGAGTTCAGAGTTAGACACGGGTAAGGGATAAAGGTTTTTATTTTATATTTAATAAGGATTTTTATGGGGTAAAAATTTGTCACGGTGGAATATACCAAAATGCGTACATATGAGGAGATAGTGTGTACAATTTTACAAATTTTAAATTAGTATATTTAACAGAGATGTTTCAACGATAGGTTTAAATAAATAGTGTGATTTTTTTTTTATTTTAAAGTATTTTTTCTTAGATAGGCCTAAGTTTACCGGATGTGTTTTAGAGGGGATGTTTGTTTCTCAAGATAGTGTAAAGTTTTCTGGCTTCTAACTGTGAGGCTTTTATGAGTTGGGTCTTTTGGCTTAGCAGAATACCAAGATTGTATTAAGATATTAGGCCTAAAGAATTACAGGTATGTATGTTAAAGGTACTGAGAATATATAAAAGGTATATTAAGAAAAAGATAAAAATCATCATGGCATCACCCTTAGAGAGGGAGAAGGGGCACACTGTACTCCATGGGCATTTCACTGTGAATTTAGTGCTGAGTGCTCGTGTTTATATTGGAGGTTTTGTTCTGCCTGTGCTAGCTGCTGGGGTGCTAAGGTGGAAAAAACCATTTCAGTGCTCCCACAATCCTTAGTTCAGCATCCTGCTCAGGCCAAATGTGATAATTAAACACGGTGATGGAGCTGAAGCAACGTAGCCAGCGAGCAGAAAGACTGCAGTTGTGGTGATCAGAATTGTGGTGGTGGTCATCCTGTGGTCATCTCTCTGGAGGGGAGAGATGTCCCCTGTGCCCCTGCTTGTGTTCCTTTGCCTCTAAACCCCAGCTTGGGCTGTTCTGGTATGTTTGCTGTAAAATCCTCTGCAGTGGGGATTAGCTGTAACAAACTGCACGTCTGGTGGTGCCCGTACGTGTGAAAACTACAGACAGTGGTTTCAGGGGTGCTTAGATATCAAAAGGTACCTTGTCTTCAGACATTGAATTGGCTAGTTGGTAATAATTAACCTATCCATTCTGTTTTGCAAGTTATCACCCACCACTGAGAGCTGCTCACTGCCTCCATTTACAGAGTGTGTCTGGGGAAAAAGCCCTGACAAGCCATCCTGTAAGCTGGCCACCCGGTGTCCCAGCAGCCTTGTGTGATCTTCTCCTTTAAATAAGAGCGTGTTGAGAAATCCCCAGTGGAATGCTGGTTTTGAACTCTGGAACATGTGCCTGTTACGTCTGAAGGGATAAGTAATTCATGAAGGATTTAAAGGAAGTGTTGAAGGCTGTGAAGGGTTTTTGGACGCCCTGTCACACCTGCAGTCATCGAGATCTCAGGGTTTGCATTCCACAGTTAACAGTTTTAGTGGGGTGGAACTATTGCCTCTGGTTCTTAGGTCTGTGTGGTGCTATTCTGGAAGTGTGTCAGACCATTTGTTGGGGATCCAAGATGAGCCTGCTTAGAGGCTTATCTGGAGAAGTGACATGTCCAGTTTGCACTTTTTGGTAGTACCTTTTGTGCTTAGATGATTATTTTCCCTTTTGAGACAGACGGCTATTTTATCTTCAAGTCTCCCCCTACATAAATGTTTGATCTATCTTTATCTGAAACCATATAGTCTTTAACAGGCAGTGATTTCAATATTGCTTAAAAGTTTTTTTAAAAAATCTGTAAAATGGAGCTGGTGAGAGCCTAAAGTTGTATGTCTCCTTGCAGTGTTATTGCCTCAGGTAAAGTCATAAGTACAACATTTATTAAAAAAAAACCTAATCTGTGAACCAGTTTAGAGAGTGCCTAGTGACTGTATTCAGAGCTCTCAAAAACAAAATCAGAAAACAACAGTTGCCTGCCTAGAAAACATATGGTGGTGGTGCTCCTGGTTTCTGATAGTTAGAATGTAGTGTAATTCTTTTGTTACAAATATAAGTCTTAAAAGAATATGCTCAGAACAAATGCAGTTTGCTGAAGCATGTGGTTCCTCCAGACCCTTCACTCAGGGAAGCAAGCAGCCATTTAATAAAAATTTGTCACCAGAGCTTTTTCATGGCTTCTAATACAAAAATGTAAACACTGGGACAGGCTGCAGGCAAATCCAGGCAGCAGAAAAATAAAACTTTTAAGGCTTTTAGAATTCTTCGGTGATGCAGACACATGGAGTTGGGACAGAGAGGTGCACAAGGGACAAGGAGGTACTGCTGGTCTGCCCTGTTTTGGGGGTTTTGGTTTTGTTGTGGGTTTCAGGGTTTTTTTGCTTGTAGGTCCATTGTAGAAAGATGAAGACATATGAAAAGTTTGTGGAAAGAGTAATGAAATTAGTAATAATGCATATGCTGGTTTTTCAAGGTTAGGTTAGTCATTCAAAATACTTTACCAACTCAAATAACCATTTTATTTTTAAAATAGATTTAACTAAACAAAGCAACATTGCTGGGTTAGACTGAGGTATGATAGTTTTGTGAGCTCTCTGTAGAAGTGGGTTAATCTATATTAAATAGATGTAAATATTGGTGTGTGGTTTTAGTTCTGCGGTTCTTTTCATTGAGTTCTTCCTTTTTCTGGAGACTTTAGTGGGCCAATGCTGTACAGCATCAATGCACCTTTCTAATTAGCATTATAATCTAAAAATAGATAGTGTTGTCATCTAATAATGCCCTTATGCTTAAATCACAGTTTGTTTGTGTGTCTTTCAAGAGTGCAGCACAGTGAATATTCCTTAGGCCTCTTTAAGTAAAAGACAAAGGTAGATGAAATAATTGCTTGGCCTCTCGTCTTTTTTTTTTTCCAGTGGGGAAGGTTTTTGTTATTTGTAAGCTCCTGTTGTTATTGATATCTGTGATAAGTGATGAGGTTGTATAATAAATACCTACAGAGGACACAAACCGGCATTACGCATCCTTTGATACCCGGTTTTCTTGTAACCCTTCAATATTTCTTGTTTTTGTGGTCTATCTGAGTATTGACTGCCCACAGATACGTGCTTTAGGGACGGAATCTGCACTTTGATGTCTCTCAGCGAATCACCAAAAGGATGTTAATCGTGTAAGGCTCTTAATTGAAATAACTTCCAGTCCATGTTGTTGCATCCCCCTTGCCGGGAGGTCGTGATTGTTACAGGAAGGAGCTGTGCTCAGATGGGTGAGGAGAAGGGGCACCGAGTCCTGTGCTTGCTGCTCCTCCAGCGCTCCAGACAACAGTCAGAGGCTTGTATTAGAGTGCAGCCTGAAGGCTTTGGCTGTGACTGATTAATGGCCACAGATACCCAAACAGTGATATATTCGGGTCGTTCATTTTTGGTGACATTTTTGTGATCGCTTCTTCCAAAATTTTAAAAGTTTAATATAAACTAATATTAAGTTTAAAAGTCTAATATACACTAAAATATAAAAATAGTGATACAAATTAGAGCAATAAGAATTTGGACAGTCAGAGTTAGGACAATAAAGGACAATAAAAAAACCAAAGAATTCTGAACATTTGGATGCTTTCCTCTAGGAAGCACGGCTCGGCTCGCTAACAAAGGATTAACCCTTAAAAGCAAGAGCCTGTTGCATATTCATGTATCTCATGCATGATTCAAAAATTCTTTTCAAGCAGAGGGTGTTTCCTGTTTATTGCCAGCTTTCCCCCCCTCATCTTGTAAATCAGTCATCTCCGTCCCCACCAAGTCTGGTTCTTCCCAATAAGGAGGCAGTAATTCTTCTCTTGGGGATTTTGGTGTGCTGTTGCTGTTATCTCTGTGCAAAGAATTTCTTGAGCTAGTTAGAAAAAGTGTCTTACATTGTATTGTTTCTATTTTAATATTATTTTATAGCCTAAAAACTATATTTAACACACTACTGAAAAGCGTTAATACAGCATAGCTTTCTAACATTGCACATATTATATTCATTTTAACATTTGCAAAAAGACAATCATATAATAGGCATTTTTCACATTTTTGGCTTACTTATGGGCACAAAGTACTGTGTTACTGCGTATTTGTTTCACCTTCCTTAACGCTTTTGCAAGCCCCTGTTTGAACCACACGTTGCCCTGAAGTGTTCTTGTTCCACGCATTCTAGTGTGGAACAATAATTGCGTCACATGTGGTGAACAGTTACACATTGACACGGGTTAAAGCTCCTGCTCTGAACCATTCAGCGAGGGGAAGCCTTAAAGCTGGGGGGAAGTAAGGCATGGACTCTAGATCTGCAGCTGCAGGGCGGTGTGCGTGGCGTGAGAGGACTGAAGTGTTTGCTTGTCTGGGCTCTAAGCTTTCGGGAGGACGGCTGGGCATTGCTAGGCGGTCAGAGCTCCAGTGGCCTTGGGGTAGGCTGTGAGGTCACCCAGTGCAGAGGCTGAATGCACTGATGAAAGCAGGAGGAAAACTGGACAGCTCTCCAACAGGTGTGGTTTACAGACGTCAGACTAAACCGATCTCAGTCCCTTCAGTTCGCTCGGAGGAGCTGTAGATATTGATTTTTGACTGGTAGTTCCACTGTATGGGTGTTCAGCCACTGAAGAAGATGTGCAGTTGGAAGGCAATTCTGAATGACCAAAAAGGCATAAAATTGAGTGGCTGGAAAGGTTCATTAAACAAATAAACCAGGGTGTTTTGCAGTGGGGGGGTGTGATTGATAAACAAATAGCTTTCTGATGACCTGGTAAGTCTATAATAAGAGTTTCATGTTCTTGGGGTCTCAGAAGCATAGTTAGTGTGTTTTGAGTAGAACAGAAATTATGAGCTCAATTACCATGTTGGATTTTTAATTATTACTATTATTTACACAGTTCAGTTGTGTTGAAAGGTAATAATGGCCTATTTTGTTTTTTGCCTGTGACCTGTGTGGCATAAAATGTTTATGGGGTCAGACTAGAAGATCCTAATATTCCTTCTGGTTTTAAACATGCTGACATTGTAATGCCATAGCAGATGCTTTCAGATGCTTTGGTTTTTGTTTGTTTGTTTTGGTTTTTTTTTTTTTTTTTAATAAGGATCCTCAATTCTGCAGTTTGAAGTGAGTTTGGGGATGTATTGTTTGTAATGCTGAGTACACTGAGCATATCCAGAATGCTTAGAGGCTGCAGCCCTGTTTGTGCTTAGGTTTTGTTTACGTGGAGAGGGAACAAAGTATTAATAAAAATAAAAAAACACCTCATATGAGCTGCTGTCTAATATGAACACTTGGGCTTTGTAAACAAAAATTGCCTTGAATAAAATGCTGTGTTTTTCTCTGTTTAAGGTTTAAGAAGGCTAAAGCTTCGCTAGAACTGAGACTAGAATGGACAGTTACTTTAAAGCTGCAGTCTGTGACTTGGACAAACTGCTTGATGAATTTGAGCAGAATACAGGTTGGTTTCTGCGTTGCCTTTTTAGTGGAAGTACATGGTCAAATGACTGTTACCATGGAGTTTGAAAGTAGCATCTGCTAAGTAAAAGCTTGTATTGATGAATAGATGGGGTTGAGAGGAGGGAGTACACTGTGGAAAGAGAGCAGTCTTATAAACTTTGCTTTTGATCTCTTCTTGCTTAAAATAGATGAATATGAGTGCTTCAGTGCACCTCAAAATCCATACGACTCAAAGCTGTCTTCAGTCCTGGATTGCTTAGAGCATGCACACCCCACAGCAGAGCTGCCAGAGGATCCTGCTGGATGTCCTGCCCCAGAGGAGAGCTCTCCCTGCGTCCCTGCAGGCACAAGGGATGTGCTCAGCTTCTCACCACCCAAAGAGAGGGGTGTGGCTGGACCTGACCTCCTGTCCACTGTGGACAGTAGTTCCCTAAATGAAGCTGAGGCTCTGAGCCTGGGAAGGTGTAGTAGCGTGCTTGTGTGTGATCTTGTCAGTGACACAGCAGATTTAATCCCCTCAGTGGCTGCTCCAGAAGGGGCTCAGGATGAGTTCCAGGGCAGCCAGGGGCCCGCTGGCTGTGGTGTGTCTTGTGTCCCCACTCCTGTTTGTGTGACTTCACCTGGCTGCAGCAGGGCTGCCAGCGCACAGCAGAGGGATGGGGACTCAGTGTTACAACGTTCAGGGCATCTTACAACAGAACAAATTAATAATTCAGCTTTAAAACCTGAAAGTTACGCTGCAGGAACAGTCCTGGGTCTATGTGATGATCAACACAGGACAGAACCTGTAAAGTGCAATGAAGTACTCAACCACCCCGGACAAACTGCTGCCCTGGATCCTGAATGTGTCAGTGTAACATCACAGAGCTGGAATGCACACAGTCCCAAAGATGAAAAACTGCCTTTTGAAACACAAGACGACAGTGCGTGCTCTGCAGCAAGCAAAGAAGCGTGTGTAGGAAATGCCATAGGAAAAGTAGACCCAAACAATGGGAGTAATGCTGATTCCATGCCTTCAGATCTGCCAAAGAGGCACCCCCTGCACAACAGCAATGCAACAGTACCTGGAAATTGTGTCTTACCAGGCTCTTCGTGTCAGATAGGAGCTGAAGTAGAATTGGAAAAGAAAGCCACAGAAGAGAATGTAGATAGTGAAGAACTTAATAGCAGTGAGATACCAAGCAGTGTTTCCAGTTCGTGTATGTCAGCTGAGGATGTCCAGACATCTCAGTCTTGTCTTTCCCTTCCTGTGTCCATGTGTGGTTCCTTAGTTGTATCAGAAGAAAAGGTTAATCCTCTACCTCAAAATGCAGTGGCAGAGGTTATTAGTGATACTGTAACTGTTCATGCTGGAGAGTCTAAAACTCATCTCCCTGGCAGGGAATCCTGTGAAAGTACAACCTGGCATGAGCAAGAAGATGTAGCTGAAATCAGTGAAAATATTGCAGAAGAAAGTGGAGATGGAGAGAAATACAGTACTGAGAATGTAATTGATGATAGTGATTCTCAGCAAATCAAAGCTTTTGCTTCTGCTTTTCTAGACCTTGGAGCTGAGCCATATGATGTTGGTGTAGACACTTTTTATGATGAGAGCGTGAGCTCTGTTCTGGCTGACTTTACTGTTGAGGAGAATGTTATTAAAAGTGATATTCTGATAAGTGACGCTGAGCTTGATGATTTCTTGTATGGACAAAGTCTGCAGTCCAGTATGTTGAAGTCTTCAGACAATGATGGTAACTTGGTGGAAGCTGATGCAGATGGAGGGAGTTTAACAGATCTGAACAACCTGGATTTCACAGAGGTCAGTGAAGAGCTTATGCAAGCAAAACTGGAGGAGATAACAAGCATTAATAGTAACCTTAAAGCATCTATTCCTGACAATGAAGTGGAAGCTGCAGCAGAGGTCACCATGTCTCAAAGTCAAGGCATGACTGAGAGTGGCAGTGGAGCTCTGGCTTCTGATGTTTGTATTAAAGGTGCAAGACCAAAGCAATTGCTTGACCTTTCCCAAGGAGCTGCTGGTCAGAAACAACTGAATAGAACAAATGTACTTGAAAGAGAAAACCAGGAATGTGGTTCTGTTAGCCCAGAGGCTCCCCTCTCAGACACCAGTGTAAATGTTGGTAATACTGAGCCTGGGGAAAGCAGCTCTGGGGCTGGAGAAAATCAAACATCTGAAGGTGCTGAGCCACGTAAAGCACCTGCAGCTCTGTCCTGGAAGCAGCCCCTGTGGGTCCCGGACTCAGAGGCACCCAACTGCATGAACTGCCAGGCCAAGTTCACCTTCACAAAGAGACGACACCACTGCCGAGCCTGTGGGAAGGTGAGTCACTGGGGAGGGGTCCTGTGCTGCCACAGGAAAAGGACGTTCTCATTTAGCCATAACCAAGATAGAGAAGGGAGAGAATATTGACAGAAGTGTTCTAGGCCCAAAGTACTTTATTTAACAAAGGCCAGGTTGTATTTTCCCTCCACAGGAACCTAAAGACTATTGGAAAAGACTGATGTAAATTAAGAAACATGTGGCCTTTTTTGTGAAAATTGTGACTAAAGAGAATTACAAAGTAAGTTCTTACCTGCCATTACTGGATAGCTTGGTGTGTTTTGCATAGAGTAGGGGAGATGAGATGATGGACTAATTAATCATAATCGTATTGAATCAGCCCGTTATTGAGCTTTTAACTTAAGTATTTTTGTTCTAAAAAATTGAGGTGGTGATGATAAGAATCCAGTGGATTTACTTTATTGTAACTGTGGGGCACTGCCAATGAACCTGAAGGGATTGTGTTCTTTCAGGAGCTGTAGCAGCAGTACCAATGCAAAAGGATTTATGGTCTAAATCTGTCTTCCAGTGTGTTTAGATGTATCACTTTCTAAGGAACTCATCTCAGGGGAAAAGTATGTGATTCACCAACAAAGTGAGTAATTGCAGAACTTTTTTTAAGCCTGAGGTCTTCTACAGAGAGTAAGCGATGCCAAAAACTGATGATACTCAGTTCAGATTCCCTTGTGATCTACTGTGGTTTGTACTAGTACATAGATGGAAATGCTAGGAGTACTAGTGACCTCACTGTTCTGTGTTGCTCTGTAAGCTCTAAGGATGACGAGACAGAGCAAAGACTGGTGTCTGCACTAAATTTCTGCATCCCCTGTGTTAAGCACCCCCTGGAAAGGCACGGCAGTTTTTCTTTCCACCTCTCTTCTAGCACTCTGTATTCAAAGCACGATGCTCATTTACTCAGCCACTGTGAACTAAAATGTGGGTGTGAACTGAGGTGTCCAGGAAATGAAGAATTCCTTGTGCTGACCTGGCAGCCATGGAACTTACTGCCAGAACATCCTGGTGAGATTTTGTGATGGTTTAAAGCACAGTCCTTCGGAGTGGGTTCCATTTTGGTCATAAGTCTGACTGACTCCAGGTTCCTGTTTCACATTTGCTGTGAAGTTCTCACACCTTGTCTAGAGGTGGGGATGGGAGACCCTTCACTGCACAGTGCTGTTGACAGCTGTGAGTGTGTCAGCTGAGGGGCTCATGGCAGAACAGCAGTGTAATTAGGGAGCATCACAATGCCTGTTCATTAGGAGAGGGAGTGAAGGCAGCATGGGTTGTCTAAACCTTACAGATATGGGAGTGCTGTGCAATTACAGCTTTTGTGAATGGGCAGCTTAACTTTCTGCCTCATAAGACTTTGTGTCTTTTTAATAGCAACTTTTTTTTTGTCTTAAAAAATCCCAAATCGGACACTCCTTGTGAAGCTGTAGTTTGTTGTGCTTTCAGCCATTTGGGAACTAAGTGAAAACTGTTTGGAATTCAGAGTTGTCCTCTGTGGACTGTTCTAGAAGACAGTTGTATGGATTCCCATACCTCTTTTTTTATCCCTGAAAATAGCAACACTTGTGGACTCTGGCATCTGTGGCACAGGGAAGTGTGAAGTTAGTGGTCCCTGTTTTTTCTCTGCCCTCTGCAGCCCTCACAAGGCCAAACAGCTTTGCAGTTCCATTGTCCAGGTGTTTCTCTCTTGCTGTGGTACCTTTTTTCTTCCTAGTTCAAGCAGGACCCACTTGCTTGCTCAACAGCCTGCTACTTACCTCCTTTCTCCTGTCCCTTAGTTTGCCTTCACCTTTCAGGTGCATTAGGATTTAATCCTCCTGCAATCCCCTGCAAGTGCCAGTGTCGGCAAGGGTATGAGGAGAACACTCCTTGCTAGGGATTGTGCTGCTCGGCATTTGAAGCCCTGAAGTGGATTATAACTGATTAGCAATTAATCCTCATCCATTACATTCTTAACATATGTACTGAGCATGTGTGTTTCCTGTAGAGGTAGATTACCTGTGGCACTAATCCAGAAGCAGCTGGAATAGTTTCTTCTTTTAGCTTGTAGTACACTGATCAATCACTGCTTTTGCAGTGAGTTTTCCTGCTTGGAGGAGTTAATTGTAGTAACTTTCTTTTTTCCTATGCCACTCCTGTTTGGGATTTGCCTCCCCCCTTCCCCCCTGCCTTGATCCACTTTGTTTTTCTGGACTGGGAGCAATTAGGAGTAGAGAACACCTTTAGGGGGTTTCAGATGACCTTTTGTAAAAGGTCCAGAGTCTGCATATAGCTAAAAATGGTGTGACTCATTAAAAACTTGCAGATCATATTTGAAAGAACATAAGGGGAAAGTGACAAAACCTCCAGATATTTATAGCAACTCTTGCAAAACACCAGCTATTCTAAAGACATAATTCTTTGAATGGGATTGTGTAGATCCCGTTGTAGATTGTCCAGGCTAATGAGGCACACTTTTCCCCTGTTTCTGCTTTAAAATAGGGAGGATATATACCTGCTGGAATAGAAGAGCATATTCTGTTCTTCCAAAGCAGCGCTCTTTGCAAATACTTGTCTGAAGGGAGCTTGTCCCATGCAGGCAGCACTGCTTGTTCTTGCTGAGGGAGCAGGAGAGCCACTCAGCAGCCCCAGCACATGAGCCAGCCTGCCCCAGCAGCCTGCCCCAGCAGCCTGCAGCAGGGAGCTCTGGGCTGTGCCAGGCTGGAGAGGCAGCCCTGAGCGCCTGGCAGGCAGGTAACAGCTTCCTGAGAGCCCTGCTGCACACAGGGCTGCAGAGATGGTCCTGAAGCACCAGAGCAAGAACCAGCTCTGCGCCTCACTCCTTGGCCCTGGCACTGCTGGCTGATATAAAATACTTATGGCAGGATCACATGTAGGATTGAGAAGAATTTGGGATGGGTGGTGTGACCTGAAATCCTTTTCTTCACTCCAGAGAAGAATTTTATTATAATTTCAATTGGGTCCTCCATGTTCTGCTTTCTGCTTGGTATTTCGAGGGTTTTGTTTTTGTCGTTCTTTTTTTCCTGAGGATTTCTTTGTCAGGGGTTAAGATACAGGCTTGAATACAAGGCTGCAGATGGTTTAGAATGAAGGAAGTGTATTTTGCTATTTGCTGTGCAATATGTCTATAATATTTAATGCAATACTTTTCTGATTCAGGTTTTTTGTGGTAGCTGTTGCAAACGAAAATGCAAACTGCAATACATGGAGAAGGAAGCAAGAGTCTGCACTGGCTGTTATGATGATATTAATAAAGGTAAAGAGGTTTTTTTGAGTAATTGCAGTAATCATTGAACTGTCTCTTTAACCCTTATTCTTTTTGGGGAGCTTGATTACTTTAATTGGTGTAGGTTTTTCTATTTCTGAGATGGAGGGATAAAGATAATTGTTTCTTAGTTGGATTCCAGTTCTTATTGTGAACTTTGAGGATCTAGTTGGTTGTTTTTTATTAAAAAACAAAAAAATTAGCTTTTAACTCCATAGGACTAAATAGAAAGTTACAGAAGAATACAATTTGAGTCATCTGTGACAGGAATCTAGCAGAAGTTATCCTCCCTCCACTGTAGCCCTGTGTATGTTTAAAGGCCACATCTCTCCTTGTTCTCACATGTTTGCCCAACTTTAAGTTGCTTCCTGTCCTGGTGTTTTTAAAGTTACTTGCCAGGGCTGCAGTAAATGACTCATCAGATAACCTTTTCTTAACTGGAAAGCTAACCATGGATGCTTATGAAAACATCAGGAGAAACAAGTGAGGTCCTGTTGATGAGTATGTGAATAACAAGTTGAAAACTATGTCAGATTTTTAATAGGCGCCTCAGTGGATCTCAGATGTGACACATGTTTGCCCCAAGGGCCAGGGGTCACAGTGGTGTAGCCACTGCAAGGAGAACAAGGGGAGGTCTCTTTATCTCATGAGAAATGAGGCAATTATGCAGGTAGAAAATGAGTCTAAATTTTCTTCCATACAACAGTTTGACTGTTTATTTTTCATAGCTAGATCACAAACTTTACATTGCCTCTGCAAAAAAACCCCCACCCACCTACAGTACTGCTCTGCAAATGAAATTTAATAAATTGTGCGATCTTAAAAACTAACCACATTATTTTAGCACAGGCATTTGAAAGGATGATGAGTCCAACTGGTCCTGTCCCCAATTCCAGTGTCTCCTCTGAGCATTCTTCTGCTGCTGTGCCTGTAGAAGGGGCCCAGATACCCGGGGGTGCCAGCTCTCCTTCACCATCTGCACTGTTGCCTACCTCAGCACTTAAACAACCTGGTCCTGAAGGTACAGATCCTTGGTGTAACACACATCTGACACTTTGAGAGTCTCTTTGGGAAGATCTGCTTATCACGTCTGGGATTTATAGTTGGGTTTTTTTGTGTGAAACAGGAACACTCTGAATGGAAACACTTTCACTTCCCAGTCTGGGTGTCAGGCCCCAGCTGGTCCTAAATCTCCATTTATGAAAAGTGGATGTTACTTTTTTCATTGCCTTCTCTGTTTACGTTGTAAATCTTTTTGTGTAGCTGTTCATTCTATAATTTTTACATCTCTTAGGAGATGTCTTTTACATCTCTTAGGAGGGAGGCTTGTGTTGGACTGCCAGTCTTAAAGTGAAAACAAAAAGTACCTGGGAGAAGGTACAAGGGAAGAGCAAAGCTTATTCTCTGTGTAAATACAAATGATTAGTGGCTAACTTGTGTCTTTGTTCAACTTTTTTTAAACATTTGACCTTCTTCAAACAAAACACATTGTTAAAATGATAAATCAACTTTTTTTAGAGTGTATTCCATCTTTAATTGTGATATGCATTTCATTCTTATGTCACTGCGGAGGGGTGATTGAGGAAGTAGCCTTCTGTAATACGAATTGATAGATTTAACTGTAGCAGGGCAGCTTCCTCTGCAGGTGAGAGGTTACATTGCCTGACTGGAGACTGGCTGATGTCACCCTGTGTTTTGTTGCAGTGAACAGACATTCTCTGTCCATGTGGTGGGGAGAAGGGGCTTCATTTCTGTCCCCCTCAGCTGTTGGAGCGGCTGTAACTCGCGATAACACAGAGTTGTTGTTCTCACCTGTCACAGGGCTGTGCCCCAGAGAGCAGAAGAGGGTTTGGTTTGCAGATGGCATTCTGCCAAACGGGGAGGTGGCAGACACAGCAAAGCTGTCCTCAGGAGCAAAGCGGTCTCAGGAATCCAGCCCGGAGAACGCAGACCGGCCCGAGACACCCGCGGTAGGAGTTGGGATGGTTCAGCTGCATGAATTACCTGTTGGGAGAGCTTTGCTGGCCTGGGAATGGGGTTCTTACACACCGTAGCTTCTGAGTCACAGCCTTTGGAACCTGAGACAGTCCTTTGGGCACCAGCTCTGAAGTCCTTGGATTGAAAAACATTGTAGTAATTTTCAATTTGAGTAAAACTGAGCAGAGTTTTCAAAGGAAAACTTTGTTTGGTTTGAGGAGTTTGTGAACTTCAGAACTGGTGTGGCTGAAAATTTGCCAAAGCAATTTTTTCAGTACACAGTGTTTGATGAACCACTTTTGTGAAGGTGACCTCAGCCACAGTTCTTAAGGCTGTCATTAGCAACATGCTTATAGTACAAGTTTGTGGTTGTTTGTTTTTATTCCCAGTGGTATGCTATATTATATTTTATATGTACTATATAACCAATCAGTTTATATTTATATGTACACTATATAATCCATCATCAGTTTATATAAATACATTTATCTATCTATCTATCTATCTATCTATCTATCTATCTATCTATCTATCTATCTATCTATCTATATTATATAATCCATCAGTTTCCCTGCTGAATCAGACTAACCAACTTGCTTAGTGCCCTGCAATTATTAGGGCATTATAGGTTGCAACATTATAGGGTGCAACAAAATCTGTGTATTGCTTTTAGTGTGAACTAATACTGAACCAAGAGGGGGATTGGTTTTCTAATAATGAGTCACATGCATACTAGTGAATGAACTGCAATTTAAAAAAAATGTCCACAGAAGAGGTGTAATGTTTGCTGTGGAAAGACTTAGCAATGTTCCTCAGGTGAAGCCTTTTTAAGATAAAACATAGTAAAGCACTGAAGCACTGTCTCAATTAGTAACTTAAATTCCATGATTTTCACAGCACTCAAGAATTTTTAAAATATATTGATAAAGCTAAAAAAACCAGATCATTATTATTTGTATATAGAGGATCTGAGCACTTAACAGGTGCTTATACACTTAACACTTAACCAGCTTATACACATGAAGAACTGTAGTAATCAAATAAAAAAAGAGTCAAACAAAAGATACAGCCTGTCTCTCATTTTGGAGAAAGAGTAGGATATTTGCACTTGCAGAAGATGGGCAATGTGTAAAATTAAAAGCAGCATGGATAAAGTGAGTGGAAGACAATTAGTTGATGGTTCTCCTGTGCAGCCTCAGGAGCTTGGACAAAACCAGCACAGTGCAGCTCCGAAGAAAAGGCAGCACAAAATCCTGGAAGTGCTGCTGCAGGTGTGTGAAGGGCAGAAATGCCAAGTATGAAACACCCACAAGCAGATTCAGGGAAGAAGTCTGTTATTAGCCAATTTAGCCTTGGTTTTGTCTGTGTTTTTGTGGAGTCTTCCCTTTGGAGTTGGTGGCTTTTTTTTTATTTTGTGGCAGCATATTTGTTAAATGGAGGATTTGCTGGAAGCTGATGGGACACCAGGAGAACTGCTACAGGGCAAGCTTACAGTTGCCAGGGTTTTTCTTGCATGGACAAAGTCTTCCCTCTGGTATCGGATGCAAGGCTAAAGAAAGATCATGTACATCTCTGATTTTTTTGAGGGGTCTTGGGGGATTAGTTTTTTCCATTTTATTTTTTTATGGCAGCTGACATCCCAGTGTGCCTGGGTATGGCTGTCATACCTGTCTTGCTGGGGAAACCGTGTGGGTTGGACTCCAAACTAGAAATTAATCAGGCTGAGCAAAGCTACATTCAGCTATTAGTAGAATAGTAGAAATAGTGTAGAAATGTTTGCAGTACACAGCTGCTGAGCCAGTTTGTGTTACCAAACAAATATATTAACTCTGCATCTTCACTCATGTAACTCCTAAACAAAAAAAAAAAAGAGAGGAGGATCCAGGAGAGATTGGATGGCTTTCTTCTTATTAGGAGGAAATGTATTCCTAACTTTTGTGATAGATTCTTTCTCTTTTTTGCTTCTAGAGTACTAGTAATGAAAGTTTAGCTGGTTATGAGACAATGTAGAATTTTTTTTGTTATTTCTTCTTTACAGGCTGCAAACCCAGAGGAAGATGACCTGGTAACTGATGTAAATCAAAAACTGAAGGAAGAAACAGATAAGATGACAAGAATGGAGGGATTGCATCCTTCTATTCCTTCAGATGGTGCACAGCAGGCCACGCCAGGCCAGAGTGAGGTGGCACCTGGTGACAGATCTGTCACTCTGGGCACTGAGGAGTGTTCCCCTGCAGCAGCAGCAGAGAAGAGCAGTCCCAGTTCAGAGGGTCGGAGCACACGGGCTGTGCCTGTCTCTGCTTCAAGCTGCAGAGCCCTGTGTGGGGTAGAGAGCTGGGTGCGACGAGACATCAGCCTTCTTCCTGGTGGTGATCAGCTGCCTCCACTTCTGCTGGCGCTGGGTGAAAAAGGGAAAGGTAAAAGCTGCTAACTTCTTGAGAAACTTGTTGCTGTTTACTCACAGAATCCTAGGATTGCTTGGCTTTGGAAGGGACATTAAAGCTCATCCAGTGCCACCCCCTATCACCCACACCTTCCACTATCCCAGATTTGTAAATACAGACTCATCCATAAATACAGACTCAAAAACTTGTATTTTAATATAATTCTCATGTAATTTATTTGTTGCACACTGGATTGTTGGGTAATGACTGTGCACTTTTAACAAGATCAGTATGTTATGAGAACAGTGGGTCACCACTTAATTGCATGATAGTGGTGGCTGTGCTCATCAGAGGTACCTGGCAGAATCAAGGTATGAATGAGCAGTCAGCACACTTTCAGTCAGGGATTTCCAAAGGAAGGGCACCCTTGGTTTGCACCTTTCTTTCAAGCTGCTGCTTCAGTTCTCTATGTTCCTTGAATCTTAGAGTAAGCTGTTCCCTGGTTGATCTGTAGCTCTTCAAATCTTGGGAATTACCACAGGGGTAGGAGGATGGGATGACTCTGTCATGCAGTGAACTGATTCTTGGTTTGGGTCATTGGCTGGTATTTTGAACTAAATCATGTGTCACTTTATTTAGATCTTGTGGTGGAGGAACATCCATTTCACCAAAAGGTCACCTTGCTGCTTGGGGAAGGAGGTCCTAATCCATTGACTTTTATTCTAAATGCAAACTTGCTTGTCAATGTGAAGCTAATAACATGTAAGTATTGCACATTTTCTTTTCCATTAAATCAAGCCTTTTCTCTTTTTTTTTTCTGTCTGTAAAACAGCATTACTGTGGTATCTTATCTTTTTAAAGATTCCTCAGAAAAGTGCTGGTGCTTCTCAACAAATGGACTGCATGGTTTGGGTCAGGCAGAAATTGTCATTCTGTTGCAGCGTTTGCCAGATGAAGATGTTTTCCCTAGTGAATTATTCAAATTATTTCTTGACATCTATAAAGATGCAATGAAAGGTGTGTCATTTTAATGTCTAACTTTTTCTTGTGTAGAATATTCTTGCTGATCTTTAAAACGTAAAGTTGATAGGTAATTTTTCTTGAATTATTTGTCTAATGATTCTGTTGAAAGAGCTTGCAGTGTTAGACTAGAGTTCTAAATAACAGAAACAAATAAATTTATGCTTGTTTTATATACTTCTGTAAACATGTTGCAGGTTTTTTTGTTGTTTTAGTTGTATTGTGCTGGAGATTCTGGGTATGAGCCCTGAGTCTGTAGTTTTTAGGACACCTGCACTTCATTTGTAGAAGTACAGTGCTCATAAATGTAAATATCTTAGGTCTGTTGATCAAACACATCCACTGATGTGTTTAGGACTTTAGGCACTTGTTTGGAGGAGCTTAGTTTCGTAGTCAGGTTCATTTGGTGATGAAGTACAGGGCTCATACTCTGTGGGTTTAGATAGCTGACAGGCTGCAGGAAGATGTGAGGGGAAGGGTGGGCTGGCAGGTCTGTCAGAGCTCACTGCTTAGTGCAGTTCTCTGAGTGACCCAGCTCTGTAAACACTCTCCATTCCTCTTTCTACAGGAAGGTTCATAAAAAACATGGAAAACATTACTTTTACAGAAAGCTTTCTCAGCAACAAAGAGCATGGCGGATTCCTGTTTGTTTCACCAGCTTTTCAGGAACTTGATGATCAGATTCTACCAGATTACCCTTTTCTTTGTGGCATTCTTATCCATAAGCTGGAAATACCCTGGGCAAAAGTGTTTCCAGTACGTTTGATGCTGAGATTGGGAGCAGAATATGGGGGTAAGTTTTAACAGTGCCAGTAGCTGCATAAACTGTAAAGTTCCCTTTGGAAAATACTAGTAGTTTTTAGACAAGCAAGCTATTTTAAAATAATCTTTGCAGTATTTTATATTATACTTGTATAAGCCCAACATGTGGAGCCACCTGGGAGTGTTCATTGTCCTGATAGACTTCTTTGATTTTTTTTTTTTTCTCTTAGCAGATGAGAAAGCTAAGAAACAAAAACTGTCAGTAAAATATAAAGATTTTTTTGGTTGTAGGAGAGGGGTTTGAAGGGATGATCACAAGTCCAGTTTGCAATTCTGATAAAATGGTTATTTTAATTAAATTAGTTTATTGGCAAAATATTACTGCTTCATTAACCAAATAAAGGTATTGATTACTTAAAAGGATAACTTATTAATACATTGGAAACATCTAGGCACGTAAAAAGGCTGTAGCCCACCACTGTAGAAGCTGCAAGTCCATAAATGTGAGAAATGGATTTATAAGGGATTCTCCAAACCTGACTGAAAGCTCTCACAGCCTTGTTTGCACATCTGTATGCAAACTCTGAGACAAGGTGTGCTGCCTTAGGAAGGCCATGGAATAGAGATGACATTGGTGAGAGAGAGATTGAACTAGAAAAAAGTTTCAAAGGATGGCCTTGCAAAAAGACCTGATATTTTGAAGATTTAGAACTGTGAAAGATGCATTGTAGCAAAACCACATGGGGTAAAATAATAGGTGGTTGGTGTTAGAAGTATTAGCAGCACTGTGTGGCTACAGCTAATAGACTGAGAAACATTTATGAGGTGTTGTAACCAGGAAATAAGTGGGTTTCTGATAGAATGGCGTTGAGCTTTACATCTCTTATGTCTCACCCTTCAATGAGACTGATATGGAATAAAATCTTTTAAAATGCCTCTCAGTTGCCCCGTCTCTGTAAAGGTGGGAATTGTCCAACACATAAACATGAACCTGTCACCTGTTCATGGACTTCTGGAGCCCACAGTGGACCTCTACCAGCCAGATCCTGTCTGTGTGGTAACAGAGGTGGCAGCTGCTTTGTTGTTGTTCTTTTTCTTACCAATCCACTTGCTGCGCTTGGCTTTTTTAGCCACTTTTGTCAGATATAACCGTGGGGGGAGAGAACCACACAGTGGCTGAGAATTAGAGAGGGGCTCTGCTTCCTTTGGCTGGTAGATCTTGAGATTTAGAGACAGCTTCCGGCTGAAAAAAAGCCTATAGAACTACTTGGAATAGCAAGTTGTAGAGTTTGTTGTTAGGTAAATGTGCCCTTTTTCTTCCTAGCCTATCCAGCTCCCATGGTAAGTGTCAGGCACCGGGAGCCGCTCTTTGGAGACATGGGACGCACATTGGACATTCTGAATCTGCCTGTTGTGAGTAGATGCTTCATTACCTGCCCTTCCTGTTGTCATCAAAATATCCTCCAAACAAATGCTGAATCTTGAGAGCAGAGCAAATGTTTTTGTCATACTTAACTTAAAACTCATGAGAGAGTTAAGAAAGCAGTTTGTTTCACCTTGTACTGTTATGCATTAGTTCTGGTAGCAAAAAAAGACTTTTAATGAGTGAGGGAGATCTTGGCATTTGCATTGATGCTGGTAGTCATCATTCAGGTGCATTTCTTTCTTCTGAGCATCATTGTGGTGCAGGGATTCTGGTCTTAAATCTGACAGTTTTACATGTGAAGAAACACTTGACAGGCAGATGCTGGGGACTAACTGCAGTTTAGTTGCTTTGTCAGACAAACTTAACCTTGCCACAGTTACTCAGCTTGACTGTCTTTTGTGAAGGGCATTTTGGCAAAACTGTAGGTCTGGAATTCATGCCATTTCCTGTGGAAGCTTTCCCTCTGTTACCCAAATGATTTGATTTCAGATTGCAGTAAGCCTGCGTTCCTGGCCAGTAACCTTCCTCTTCTGATACTTACACAGAACTTCCAGCCCTTCCATCCCAGCATTCAGGGCAGGGCCATGGAAAGCAGAACAGGTCTCATTTGGGCAATCACTGCATCCTCTCCTGGGTCTGGAGACCATCATAGCTGAGATGAAACTGCAGTCTCTGCCCCTTTTTGCCAGCACAGGTGTGCAGATCGCAGCTGGAGGAGGTGCCCCATCAAAGAACAGCACATTTCCTCCTCCTGTAGGAGCCTCCCACTGAAATCCACGCGCCACCACCAGCCTCACTGGTGCTGTGCAAGTGGCACTGTGTAGCTGCCCCCTGAGGCTTTGGGCAGCCTTCCTGCAGTGCTGCTGCTGGATGGGGTTTCTGTGGAGCTCCTTTCCAGGGGGATCAGAGTTACCTGGGTTCCCCTTGGTGGCTGTGTCAGCCTGAGGCAGGCAGGGGCAGTAGGTGCTCCTTGCAGGAGTTCCAGTCACTGCATGGCTGCAGAATGTTCTCTGGGTGGTGCCTTGGCACCTGTGATGCAGATGCTCTGTGAGAGATCACGCAGAGCCTGTCCCCACACAAGTGGCTGAGGCAAAGGGCACCTATGATTTACATCCCTACTGCAGGATGCTGTCCCATGGAAACCTTAGTGCCCTGAGATGTTTTGTAAATACCCTTCTTGCTGCAGCTGTGCTGATGGAGGAAGGCACTGATTGCCTGGCTCAGCTGGTGAAAAGAGCCTCTTTATACTTTTTTTCCTAGCTGAAGTAGTAAAAGCAAATGAGACCATTTCATACCTAATGTTGTTGTTCTGGAAATAAACAGAATTTTGCAGAAGTGGCTGAGGTTATAGGAGATTACTTCTGCCACAGAAAGGGATAAGAAACGTTGCGCTATTCAATCTGTAAATCAAATTAGAGATGTAGGGGACAGGCTGTGAGCTTGCAAACTAACTCATCTTCCACAGTTCACTTTTCTATCAGAGAAGGGAGAGTGTTGAAGTTTTTCTTTCCTTAAATCACTGGGATTCTAATGTGAATGAAGTAGCCATAGAGTAAATAACCCATTGGTTAATACAGCTAATTTGTCAGTGCTCTGAATTTATTAATACATTCACTGAGATGCCTGTCACATACACCTGGTGGGCAAAAAGGGATCCCTAAGTCTTCAGCCACTCTAAATACTACTGTTTTTTGGAGGTCCTGCAGATGCATTTAGAGTACCTTCATCTAAGTGATGAAGGTAAGGAAAAGGTAATAAAGCAATACTTAATTGTCTGCTAACATAAATATTTTGTCTTTTATAGGACTTTAGAAATTACCAATATAGTTTGCCTACCATAGACAACCTGTTTGTCCATGTGGAAATGGGTAGAAGCTGTATTAAAATACCTCTGAGGAAGCACCATGAGGTGAGTACCCACCCCCATCTTAGGTTTCTAATCCAAACTGCTTTAGTCTTCCATTTTTTTAATAACAGCAGTCACACCTCTACCATCAGCTCTTTGAAAAAACCCTCTCTCAGAGCTTTATACTGACCTAAACGTGTAATGGGAAGGGCATGCAATTACCTGAGCACACACTTCCTTCTGTGATACACTGGAAGGTGGATAATGAGGAGTAGAGGTTTAGGATAGCTGTTAAATACTGAAAGATCTGCAGTCTCTTCAAAATCCTTCAGCATATTATTTTTAAACATTCCCTCTTGCAGATTTCCTGATTATGATGTTTTGCTTTAGTAATTAAAAAAAAAAACAACAAACAAGCAACAACCAAAAAACCCTCTTGGTGAGATTTTTCAGTGTAATGACAAACTTTGTGTTGACAGGTGATGAGGGTGATCAGTTCCTCTAACGAACATGTAATTAGCATTGGAGCCAGTTTCAGCACCGAGGCAGACTCTCACCTGGTGTGTGTGCAGAACAAGCAGGGCCTCTGTCACACACGGGCCATCGGTGCCACGGGACAGCCCAGGAAAGGTAAGAGGTCTGGGGGAGGAAAAGCACATTTCTAGAGCAGAAATGGAAGTTCAGCGTTAGGCTGCACGGAAAATGCATCTCTGGTGTCACATTAAATTGTGTTTTAGGAGGAGTGCAAGTTTAATGTCAGTTATGACTGACTGGAGTGACACGAAATGGTGCTGACTTCCTTCTTACTTTGTCCAGTTACAGGTGCAAGTTTTGTGGTGTTTAATGGAGCCCTAAAAACATCTTCAGGATTTTTAGCTAAATCCAGTATAGTTGAAGGTAAGAATTTTGTTCTGTTCTCCTCTTAAGAGACTTAAAAAAAAAAAAAAATAGCAGCAGTCTTGTGCAAGGTCTTTATGCCTCAATAAGTTAAACTTTTCAGGTTTTTAAATTTTGTATGAAACCTATTGCAAAGAAATGCTGCATAAAAATACATGATAGTTCACCTACTTGTTTTAAAACATTCAAATTTAAACTCTGTTTAATCACTGCAGTCTTTCCTTTATGGAACTATTTTCATTGACATATTGCTGAAATATATATATTGGCATATATATGCAAAAAATTTCAAAAATTAACTTAAAAGTTATCTTTTAGTTTGAGTTCTGTTGACAGAATAGGTTTTCTTCCTCTTTCATGTAACGTTCAGTGCTGTAGGTAGGGCATGCAGTACTTTTGTGCATTTATTAATTACCTGTAGGAGATGGTTGGTCTCAGTAGAACTGAAGCCAAGATTCTATAACAACCTGAGCTGCTTTTCCTGTGGATAATGTGGAATTTTAACTGGTTTTCTTCTAGATGGGCTAATGGTACAAATAACACGAGAAGCTATGGAAGGCCTTCGTCAGGCATTAAGAGACAAGAAGGACTTCAGGATAACCTGTGGACAAGTGGACACAGAGGACGTGAAGGAATACGTAGATATTTGCTGGGTAGAAAATGAAGAGAAAACAAACAAAGGGTAAATGTACTGCCAAAGCCAGACATCTGAGAGAGTTCTTGCTCCCAATGTTCAAATATCTCCCTTTAGTTTCTTAAAATTAATCTGAAGTATTCTTGTGACAGAAAGTGCTTGATACCAAGGATGGTTTATAGTGTCTTAAACCTGCAAGATTAGGTTTCTATTAATGCTGTTGGTTCCCTGTTTAGGATATTTCCTTTTGTACCATCTGTATTTTCATAGTGCAAGTCCTGTTTCGTACTTTGTTGTTAAGGTGTTTAAATAGCCTTAAAGGATAGGTAAATATTAATGCTTAGAAGTTACTGTATCTAAACTATAAGTGTTGTTTAAATTGCTAATCACACTATTGTTTTCCATAGAATTTTGAGCCCAGTTGACGGAGAATCAATGGAAGGAACTCAGAGGGAAAAAGCACCACAATACAGAGACTTCGAAAGAGAGGGAAAAGTTATGAAGTGCACTGAAGTTAGTGAATTACATAGCTCTTGAGCCTTTTTTATTACTTATGGAATATTTAAGTGGTAATGTGATGGTACTAAGTGAAGCTGTTAAAATGAGCTGATTTTGTGTGTAGCCATGCTGCCAGGCAGAACGTTCTCTGCAGCTGCTTGCTGAGTTTACACACTTGTAATTTTTTGTCCTCTGAAAAAGACTCAAGTCTGTTGGCAGTGACAGCTCTGTAAATGCCTAATGAAGGCATTCCCATGGTTCCTGAGGTATTTTGGTTGTGTGGATGAATGACTCGGGTGCTTTCCCAGCAGACAAGCACCAAAGCTTGCCCTGTTTGGTGTTATGTGATCCTGAAATACTCTTTTTCCTAACCTTGGGCTGTACCAGGCTGCTGACTGCCCCTCCCTTTCTCTGATCTCAGGTTTACTATTTTGCAAAGGATCATGAACTCTCCAGTGCTGTTCCCCACCGGTTTGCAAGAGAGATTGCCATTGCCTGCAGCACTGCTCTTTGCCCTCACCTTAAAACCTTGAAAAATAACGGGATGAATAAGATAGGACTCAGAGTTTCCATCGACTCAGACATGGTAAGCTTTCAACTTTTATTGCACACACTCCATTTCCACTGAAGTACCTTCCCTTGTAAATACCTTGGATCTCTCCATGAAGGTTTAGAGTTTTGCCCTACCCAAGATCCAGGCTGAGGATGACATTTGGGGAAGATGCTGTCTTAGTCATTAATTTCTCACTTCATGGTAGATGGAATACTCTTTTACTGTGATAAAGCATGTTTTGCATATAATGTTAATACAAGAAGTGTTAATTAATATCAGTATGTTTCCCTCCCAGGTTGAATACTTAGCAGGCTCTGGAGGACACCTTCTCCCACAGAACTACCTGAACGACTTGGACAATGCTCTGATTCCTGTGATTCACAGTGGAATGTCAGATCCTACAGCTCTGCCACTGAAAATGGAATTAGTGTTTTTCATTATAGAACACCTCTCTTGATGAGGCTGATTACATGCTTATACTGATTTGCTAGATCTGAACACCAAAGTTGTAATGCTACAAACACTAAAAATGTTAAAGTTTCTAAACCTTTTATGTTTTAATAGCTTTTCAAACTGTTTATTTTTAAACCCCTCAGATGCTCTCTGCTTCCTCTGCCACAAAAGAGTCAGTTTGTGTCATGGAGTTCCGAAAGCTGACACTTAATACAGGTGCAGAAGAGTGCAGGTTTTGCTACTGTCACACAGCTGCAGCACTTGGTAGGTGTAGTGTGACTCCAAGTCATAGGATCTTGCCTCTCACCCTCACACCAGTGTGCAACTAAAGCTGCTGGGGCTCTGTGTGATCTCTGCAAGAGCTGAGCACTGGAGCAGGGCTGGCCCAAAGCCGTTTCCTTTCCATGGGAAAGGGGTTCAGAGCCCAGAGGTGCTGAAGCTGCCTGGAGCCCCCCGTGTGCCAGGGCAGCTCTGGCAGCACAGGGGAACGCTGTGGCTGTGTAGATAAACACCTCACTGAGGTCCTTAACCTGGGGATGTGATGCTGGTGCTTCATATGCTCTCAATTAATGTTTTATAGAGTAACTGGTTTCTTTCTTGTATTTATAAGGATTTATCTAACTTAAATGGATGCTATTTTTATAAAAAGTGCTTTTTTCTTTACTCTGTTCAGAATTCCATACACAATTTGACCTTTCAAGGATTAGGAAAAAACAGATTACTCGTGATGTAATCTACATGTAGCAATAAGTCAGACAACGATTCTGCAGTATTTTTTCTGCTCCTGTCTACTGCTTTTGCCACATTTTAGTAGCCACCTTTGCTTTCAGGGAGAACAGATGTATTAAGTCTGAATTTTCACAAACAGGTTGATTCTAGTGGAAGGTGTCCCTGCCCGTGGCAGGTGGGGTTGGGACTCTTTAAGGTCCCTTCCAACCCCCAAACCGTTGTGGGATTTTTAGTATACCTGAGGTTCTTGCATAGGATGTATTTTTTATACCGGGTCATGTAGACCTATTTATGTATTTGTGATGCATGTGGTTTGTACTGAGGTTCATCAAACTGCCGTTGGGGTTTGGTAGCAGCCACACAACTGCTTGTCGAGAACAGAACCAAAACTAAATAGATACAAGATCTATATTGTTTTCAGTAAAAATGCTGGTACAATTTTATAATGAGAATATTAAAACTTGGATGCCTTCTTGATGCTAATAGGGGATATTTTATGTTTTTGTATCAAAAACAATTTGTAATTTAACCTAATCTGCTCTGCTGTTACCTGTGCTTTAACACTCCAGTCCTAGAAGGGTTCAGGCCTCGAGATCTTACCCTGGATGGAGCTGAGCTGCATTTCAGCTGACTTCTCCTGAGAAGCTGCTGTTAGGGAGAAGGGCTGAACCCACGCAGAGTACGAACAAAACTGTCCTTGTTGAAAACAAGCTGCATCCAGGCCCTCGAGGGAGCCCCAGCAAGAGGCTCAGCAGAGTTTTGGGTCTGTGACAGGGCAGGGAACCTGAAGGAACAGCTGCCTCTTGGCACTTAACCTCTACTAACTCATTTTCAGTAATGATCAATAAAGTTAACTACAGTGCTTGCAGCCTTCTGCCTCTTACTCGTAATGAAACAAACAAAGATTTGGAATGTGCGTGTCCTGTCTCTGCAGCTTTCTGGGACTCCTGATGTTGCCCCAGAAATGGGGTTCATTCCTCAGCGTGCCACAGGCCAGCAGTGGCACCCAGGAGAGAGATCCCCACCGGGGCTGGGCAGGCCTGGCTGCCCCCCGGGCTGTTCCAGCACAGCCCTGCCCTCTCCCTGCCAGCGCTGCCGTCGCTCACACGCAGACAGAGCCGGGGCTGCCCCTGCCCTGCCCTGTGCCAGCAGTGCCCCAGGTGCCCCGCAGGCTGGGTGAGCCCTGTGTGACCTGCAGGGCTGAGTCCGGTACTGCCCTGAGCAGGGGGGCTGCAGCACCTGGGGGCCCTGAGCCTTTACACCAGGCTGCCAGGCATGCAGGGCCCTACACCAACATCCTGATATCACAGAGAACCACAGAATTAATCAATTGCAAAATCCCTCCCAGCCCATGGAGTCCCAGCTGTGCCCCATCCCCACCCTGTCCCCAGCCCAGGGCTCTGAGTGCCACCTCCAGGGGACACCTGCAGGGCTGGGCACTCCAAACCCCCTGGGCAGTGCCAAGGCAGTTCCTGAGCCCCCTTTCCATGGGGAAATTCCTGCTGTGCCCACCCTGAGCCTGCCCTGGCCTAGCTGAGCACCGCGTCCTCCCGATCTGACTCCAGCGTTCGGAGCCCCTCGTGTCCGTGTCCCGGCTGCCTGTCCCCGCCTCAGGCCTGTGCTGCCGCTGAGGCTGCAAAGGACACAGCGGCACAGCAGCCCTGCTCGGGATCCTTCGGACACACACTACACCGAGTCCCGGCCCGGCCCCGCCCGGAGCCGCGGCGGCGGGACCCAACCCCCGGCGGGGCGGGGCCGGGCCGGGCCGGGCCATGGCGAGCGGGGCGCGGGGTGAGCGCCGGGGCCGGGCTGGGGCTGTCAGGGCTGGGCTGGGGCCGGGTCCGGGCCGGGGCTGTCAGGGCCGGGCTGGGGCCGGGGCTGCCGGGGCTGTCAGGGCCGGGCTGGGGCCGGGGCTGTCAGGGCTGGGCTGGGGCCGGGGCTGTCAGGGCTGGTTTGGGGCCGGGGCCGGGGCCGGGGCCGGGGCTGTCAGGGCTGGGCCGGGGCCGGGGCTGCCGGGGCTGTCTCAGAGCCGGGGCTGGGCCGGGGCCGGGCCCGGGGCTGTCTCGGGGCTGTGGGGGGCCGCGCTGAGGGCTGCCCGCCGTGTCCCCGCCGTGTCCCCGCCGTGTCCCCGCAGGCGCCTGGAGCGAGTGGCCCGTGGATCACTTCCTGCGCACCGGCCACATCGCGGCCAGGGACGGGGCCGCCGTGCGCTGGTTCCACGCCGCCAACAGCCGGGCACGGGCCGCCGAGGCCGCGCGAAGTGAGTGCGGCACAGGCCTCTTCCTCCTCCTCCTCCTCCTCCCCTTCCTCCTCCTCCTCTTCCCCTCTCTCCTCCAGGATCCCCACGGCTGTGAAATCCCTCCAGGGCTGGGCACTCCAAACCCCCCTGGGCAGTTCCAGTTCCTGAGCCCCCTTTCCATGGGGAAATTCCTGCTGTGCCCACCACGGCCGAGCCTGAGGCAGTTCCCTCTGCTCCTGTCCCTGTTCCCTGGGCTGAAATCCCAAATCCCCCCTTTCTCCTCTCAAGGAAAGGTTGTGCAGAGCCAGAAGGGCCCTGGTGCACCAGCCTGGGTGGCAGTGAATTGTGTGTAAATTTATGTGAATATTTGCCAAACACATATTTGCATAAATGTATATATGATATCCTTTATCCTGAATACCATCAGTAGCTCTTTTCTTTGTATTTCAGCCGTCACTGTGTGTTTAGGGCCCTCTGCAAAGCTGGTAGCACTGCCCAGATTCATTACATAAAGCTGTTTTCAAGAGCCTGAGCTCTCCTGAGACTCCTCTTTGCCTGTCGTGTGTGTGAGCTAACATTTTCCTTGTCGGTTTTGGCAATGAGTCAAGGGGAATGCTCATTCTCTGCCAGTATTAAATCCTGCACTCATCTTTCCTCTCTCAGGAACCCTATTTACAGAGGAAAAGATGTGAAATTTAACACCAGTGGATTCACATGTTGGATGTCCATTTATCTGTTCTCGTGAAGAAAAAAACCCCACGTTGTTGCTTGGCCAAATGCCCCCTCAAACATCAATTTTCACTTGGTTGAAGGCTTGCAAAGAGTTTAGTGGCTGGGAGCCCCCCAGAATGGCATCTCTCGTGTCACAGAGAGCAGCTCCCGTTGGAGTGAGGCTGCAGGGCTGCTGTGGACAGACTTGCTGGGTCGTTGTTGCCCTGAAGCCCCGAAAGCTGAGCTGCGATTTCTCAACCCCCAGGCGATGTGCACATGGTGGAGGTGGACGTTGTCCTCCGGGGAGGGGACAGGGACCCCATCCTGGCTCATCCCCCGGACACTGACAGCGACATCACCCTGCAGGAGTGGCTGGCACAGATGGGCAGCACCAACAAAGGCATCAAGCTCGACTTTAAGAGGTATCTCAACAAAGGGATTGTTGTGTTGTTTGCATTCTTACCTGTTACAGTTCTACAGCTCGTTGTCAACCAACTCCTCCTTATTGTGCAGTTTAGCATTCAGAAGCATAATCCATGTGGAAAAATAGTCCATAATTCTCAAAGCATGGCAAGAACAAAACCTCTAAAAGAGTTTTGAGCTACAAGTAGTGATTTTGGTTTTGCTCAGTGAATTAGGTGCTGTGAGCAGAACTTTCCCATCTGGCAGGTGAAATGCTGGTGCCTCTTTGGAAGGCTCCTTTCTCTGCCCTTACTAACTAAACATTCAGAGGTTCAGTCACAGTTTGAGCCATTAGCTGTTTCATTTCTCGAACACACCTGAAAGCCCCAGGAGATTGCCTTGGAAGAGTTTGAAATGAGCTGTGACCTCCAGACATGAAGCCCTTCAGCTCCTGACTCTTGCTTTGTCTCGGTGTCCCTGTGCTCAGTCTGTGTCGGCAGCAAATTACAAAGAGCTTCATCACTGCTTAAGGACTCCATAGAAATGCAGAAACCCCCCACGAGATAGTTGTAAAATGTGATTTATGCCTGTGGTTCTGTGTTACACAGTCACGGTTTTCATGTGAAAGTTCATGAAAGTGAAAAATGTGGGCAGGCTAAATCCTTTTATTGTCACAGGATCTGTGTGTGTCCTTCTGGGCAGAGGAGGGGAAAAGCAGCAGTAGGCATTTGTTTGGGCTTATTTCTTGTGAGTTTTGGTGAAGTTTCTCCTCCATTTTAATTATTGTTTAAATGAATTTTAAACTACCTTCCTTTCATTTTTTTTCCACAAGGAGTTTACAGCCAAGTGGAGTGATTCAAGAAAACTTTTAAAAGTACATGGCATTATAAAATAACTATTGTATAAAAACATTTAGAAGTAAATCACACAGTGCAGATAGAGTCAAATAGTGAATTTGATGTTCCTTTGCATAATAATTAATTGGATGCCATTGCTGAAGTTTTGGAGATTTATTTCAATGGTGCTTTTAAAATGTACTTTTTTTATATCTCTGCTCTATCAGCCTGATTGACCACATAATTACATTTCCTGCTGGCTTTGGCTACTGAAATTCATGTATTCTGCAAAAGGTCTTCAGTGTCCCAGTTCTGAAATGCCAAAGTCATTTCACATGAAGTCAGCTGTAAGTCTGAGTTTTCTGAATGCTGTGCAACAAAACCAGTGCTCTGGGGTTTGTGGTTTTTGGGAGTGGATTTTTGTTGTTGTTGTTGTTTTGATTTGATTTTTTGTTTTTTCTTCTCTTTTTTTTTTTTTTTTTTCTTTCTTTCCCTGTGTTGCCATTTTGCTTTGTGCTTTTTTCTCACCTTACACTTTGCAGTACAAGGGGAGGGATTCCTCTGGCCCTGACAGTCCCTTGCATATGTGAGGATATCAGCTGTTCTGGCCCCAGACTGTGAGGAATGCTGCAGCCCACACCTTAACACCATCACTGGCTTTTCTCCTACAGAGCCCGAGCTCATCTCAGTGAGTGGAATTCCTGCCTCTGCGCAGCCTTCCCAACAGCACAAAAGGCAAAATACACAAAGGGACTCTACAGAGGAAACAAGACAAGCAGCTCAGGGGACTGACCTAACCTAATTCCAAAACTCTGACCATAGTGATTTTAAATTCCTCGCTGTTACAGAGTGCATTACTTAATGGGCTATGACAGAAAGAAGATTTTTTTTCTTGGTGTTCATTTCTTTTCCCCACTGTTCCCCATCTCCTTTCCTTCCTCAGTGCTTTGAAAGTTGTGGTAGGAAAAATCTAGCTATGCTTTTTCCTGTGGCTGGACAGGACAGTAGGAATATGTGAGCACGGGTTGTGTTAAATGCTCACAGGGTGTCTGCACTGGTTCCTCAAGTGATGCCAGCTCATATTTAACGATTCAATAATTATCTGTCAGATGATCACTGGACAGGCAGGCTTCTGTGTGCTGCCACACTTAGGAGCTGTGGGACAAACCACAACCAGGCATTAAATGTTCAAGTGGGTGCCTTTTCTCTCTTTTAGTTGCCTTAAATTGGTCTGTGTCGTGCCTTTTATTCCCCTAGTACAGGTGCATCACCTTGCATGCATCTGAAGGTAGCTTTGAGTCTGGATCTGCCTAATGATAAAATCTTTTCCAGTTTGAGTGTGGTTAAGGTGGGGACAGATGGCTTTCGCTCTCTGGGCTGGATTTGCAGCAGTTGTGGCTGATGCAGCACAAGTGTTAGAGACTGCAGTGGCTTCCCTTGTTAAAACCCTTCTCAGGCCTGAGATGAAGAGGTGGCAAGGTCAGGGGGTCAGGGTGAGGCCAGGAGGTGCTGGGAGCAGGGGGTGGGAGTTGGGGTTTTACTCCTGCAGGGGCAGTCGGGGGATGGCAGCGGGCGCTGGGTGCGCCCTGCCCGGCGCAGAGGCTGCGGTGACACTGGGGTGACGCTGCCATCCTGACCCTGCCCTGTGTCCTGCGCAGCCTGGCCGCCGTGGGACCCTCCCTGGAGCTGCTGGGGCAGGCGGGGCAGTCCCTGGACAGACCCGTGTGGCTGAACGGGGACATCCTGCCGGGGCCCGGCGGGAGCTGCGCGCCGCTGGACGCCCGCGCCTTCCTGAGCGCCGTCACCTCCTCCTGCCCCGATGCCACCCTGTCCCTGGGCTGGACCACGGGCTGCCACCGAGGGCAAGGTAAGGGCAGGGCTCCTGTGCTTCCTGTGCTGCAGCTGGCAGCAGCCCCAGGCCATGTCCTCGGCTGGGAACTGCAGTGACTCTGGGGACCCTGTCCTGTGCTGCGGTGTTGGACAGAGCACTGTGCAGCGGTCAGACCAGTGCTGCAGTGGCAGCACAGATGGGTGAAAACCACATCTTTTGGTCCTAAAATAAGCTGGTTTGTGCTTCAGCTCCTTCTCACCTGCTGAGCACTTCTGAGGGACAAACTCCTTAGCCTCTGTTTCAGGGAGGGCTGTCCCTGAATCCTGGGAGCATTGATCTGGTGGTCGGATGGCATGAATCCTGAGGAAAAACAGATCAGCTGAAAATGTGGAACTTTATCTCTGCTTTTTTTGATCACTGAAGTCAAATCATGGGTCAGCCTTATCCCTAACATTTCATTTCTCTTGGAAAGTTGAATTTTTGGAGTTAGCTTTCCAATTTTCATTAATATAGGGTCTTTTTCACAGGCTTCCTCTTGCAATTCTCATGAGAAGTAGAGTCCCCTCCAATATTGTCTGGGGCCACCGTGTCAGGATTATACACTACTCCCATTGCTTCTTACTCATTAGCAAGATTTAGTATTCTGTTGTATGATACACTGCAGTGTTATTAAAGTGTTCAGTGCTTTCTCCCAGGTATTTTCAGTGCAGGAAAAAATTGCTGGAAAATGCATTAGAAATACTGGGTAACCTGTGAAAACAAATTTCACTTCACCTCCATTCCAAATTTCAGTTTATGGAAATACTAAGTGAGGTTCTACTATAAAACTTAAGAAAACTAGCTCATCTGAGTGATTTCACCTAGAAGTTGCTGCTTGGCCCAGAAAACTTTCTTTAATATTTACTGTGTTTTTACTCTTTCTAGTTACTGCATTCCATTTGAGTAATGGAGGAAAAAATTATTAACTGTTGTTATAGGATTTTCATAGCCTGTAGAAACAAAAGAACAGTCAATTTAATTTGAAAGAGCTCCAGTCCTTATAAAAACCCCAGCAAAGGCACTTTTAGTATTTTAGATTGCTCGATTGTAGCAGTTTTAGGCACAGAATGGTTTTGTCCGTGCGTGTTGATTTGTGTACATCTTCATTCCTAGGATTAACTTAAGTTTTCGTCCTAATTTTTTCTTAATGTTTTTATTTTTAAAGGGTCCCCAACAATGTTAAACTAGGCCATATTGAAGTCAGTGGCAGGAGAATTTTTTAGAGAAAGGACAAAGATACATTAAAAATGCCACGTGCTGTAGAGCTGTATGTAAAGTAAGTAAGCGTGTATGTAAAGTATGGGAAATAAAGGTTTTCATAGCAAGTTCATTTTCCATGTTGATAGCGCATTTATTGCATTTTTCCCCTGGGGCGTTTGCTGCTCAGAGCCACGCAGCAGTTTCGGGGTGGCGCTGTGTGGTTTTGAGGAACGCTGGATGTGCAGGTTTTGTGTGTCCAGGGGACCCCAGGGGCGCGGGACTGCGTCTGTCCCCAGGATCAGAGAGCTCTGAGTGTCCGCAGGGGCTCGGAGTGAGCTCTGTGGGTGTGCTGTGTGTCCCCAGGCTACGAGTGGCCCGTGGTGCAGGAGATGCGGCGGCTGTGCCGCGCGCTGTCCCAGCCGGTGACGTTCGCGGTCAGGGCTGCGCTGGTGCCCGGCTCCCTCCCGCAGCTGCAGTGGCTGCTGCAGCAGTGCCCCAGGTCAGTGCTGCTCCCTCTGCATCCCTCAGCCCCTGGGCCCTGGCCCGTCCCGACCAGCCCTGTGTCACACTCAGCCCAGAGGCATTGGAAATGTGGAAATTCTTCTTCTCCCAGCGCTTCATTTCCCACAGGCCTCCAAGCGTTGGAGTCCTCAGACAGAAGTGGTCACTATTAATTTCTCTAAAGTAGTTAAATTCCAGAAGCTTATTTTTCATTACCTACTATGAGGACTTTTAAATGGTGCATAGCTGTGGAACCCGGCTGTGCTGCAAGCATTTCCTGAGATGAATATAGTTAAATAGACTAAATAGTTTGATGTTGCAATTGGGAATTCATCCAATCCAAAGACTTTGTATTGGGTTCGCTATTTATATTTTTTGTAGCATTTTTGAGAAATGTCAAAGATGATTTCTAAATTGGAAGTCAGGTGTTTCCCTCCATGCTAATTAATTTTACTGAGGCACTTGAAATGTATTCAGTGGTTTTCATACAGGAACTTACATTTTTCTTTCAAAATCATTCTTACCAACCCTTAAGCATTTAATTATAAAAATTATTCACATGTAATGGAATGAGAATAAAAACAGCTTCCCACATATTACCATTTACTCATCTTTTTCAACTGCTGTGCCTACCCAGAGTTTAATAAAACCATTCCAACCAAGGTCAAAGCCCAAGACAGAAAACTTAAGGGAATCTCTGAAAAATTTCTAATTATTCAGAAAAACAGGGTGAACAAATTAAGTGCTGATATTCTTTTTTATGATGAGCACTCAAGACAGAAATTGTTAAATTCCTGGGAAATTGATTTTAAAATGTTATTGCACTAAGAATGTATCTTATGAATTTTGTCAGTCTCAAATATCAATGGATACAAACATTCCAACTGAAATACTGGGATTTTTCTCTTTTACCTCCTCATAAAAGTCAGGGGGGTTCTTCAGTGGCATGATTAGAAGACAGACAGAAATTCCTGAGCCAGTTTTGCTCCCATACAACTGAATGTTCATTTATCCATTTCTAAAATTAATACAGTTCTATTAAACAAAAGGGAAAAACGAAGTATATGTCATGTGGAGGATGTGGAAATAATGCTTTAACTGAATAATGCTTTGGGGGATTTCAGTGTTTTTTGAGAAGTTGTGTGCAGTTAATGAGAATTGGATTAGGTGGCATCTCTAGACATTGCTGATGTGACAAAGCACAACAATCACCTGTGTCTGGGATTGCATCATATGTCCTGTTTTGAGGCTCAGCTTATGACTATTGATTAATTTATCAAACCTTAAATGCTCAGTCTGGCAAATTTTGTTGCTGGATATTTACCTGGGGTTTTTTATTTAAATCCCTCTGAGGTTTGGCAGAACAATCACAGATAAATTGGGGGTATTTAATTACATTTCTAAAGTTATGATGCGTTAATCCTGAGTATTTTTAGGAGTCTGTTTTAGTGCAATGTCTTCCTGGTTTACATGCTTTATCTTAACATACTCTTTTTCTCTTTGTTTTGTTTGTTTTCTCCCTGTTTCTGGACACAGGTACAGCCTCACTGTTTGGACAGGAAAGGAGGATGTGTATTCTGTGGAAGACTTGCTTCTCATCCGAGAAAATTTTGATAAAAGTAGGGTTTATTATGACATTTTTGAGCCACAAAATTCTGAATTCAAAAAAGCCATTGGAATAGAATAGTAGATGCAAAGCAGGCAATGCCTGACCCTGTAGTGCTTTAAACTGTAAACCCCTTCAAATGTGAGGATATTTTATTCAAAGAAATGCAATTTCCTTGCCAGAAGGGCCGTGTTGAGCACGCCTGTGGTTACTGGAGGAGTTTTGGTTTGGCACTGTGCAGAAACAGAAATGCAGTGCCGTCCCCATTGGCCCTGCTTTGGCGTGGGACCCTGGTGCCACACTGGAGGAGGGGAGGATGGCACTGCCAGCTGCTCTGCCCGTGGTCACCGTGCCCGTGGTCACCGTGCCCGTGGTCACCGTGCCCAGGCAGTGCCAGGGCAGTGCCATGGCCAGCGAGCAGCCCTGGCTGGTGCTGAGCTGGGCTGGGTGTGGGCAGCAGTGCCCACACCTGGGCTGTCCCCATCAGGGCTGTCCCTGCTCTGGGCTGTCCCCATCAGGGCTGCAGGCACATCCCCATGGCTCTCAGGCCCTCAGGTGCGTGATGGTGGCTCGGCCCTCACTGGGCCCGTGCGGCCCTGCAGCTCTCAGAATTCTCCACAGTGGAAATTTCCCAGATAAAAGCTAAACCCCTGCTAACCACCTGCAGGAAGAGCCTGACCTGGTTCATTAAAGCCATTTATTGCCTCTTTTGCTGCTGCAATTCGCCAAAATTCACACGGACTGAGACACCGACCCTGGGGGATTGGCTTCTGCCAAACACCACAAACGATAGCAGAAAAACCAAAGGTTTCTGCCACAATCACAGAGGACATCTTAGCCTCTGAGTAACAGCTAATGCCCTGAGAGGCATTACTTTGTCAACCTCTTGTCCTCCTTTCCCATTCCTCTCACATGGTTCCTGTAGGAATTTCATTAACTCACCTGTTAACCTAACAGATACTGTACACAGCACTTTACAGGCTGTTAGTACTAAAGTAAACTACAGTAATTTTTGGCTCTTACATGGCATTGGTACAGCTGTGATAAAACAGTTACATTTCTTAATCCTACATTTTGAATTATCGTGATCTCACACTAAAATTCAAGACTCCCTTTTGTAATCTACAACTCCTTTGGGAGATTTATCTAATAGTTGTTTTCCCTTATTGAGGGGTAGAGCTTTCTTCATTTTGGTCATTTACTGAGATGTGCTTGGCCAAAAATTAGGAAAAGATTGTTCCACATAAGGAAGAAAACTACCTGATTATACTTGGGATAACTAAGCAGAGTACTTAATTTAATTTAATCACCCATAAAATGAGTGGCAGTAACAACCAAAGGGTCAGTCTTGGCTGTCTGATTTCTACAGTGAGTTTGGAGAAGCAATTCATTCTTCAGTTGTGTTTTTTTGCAGGCAGTTGCATTCACTGATTTGCAGGATTTCATCTCTCAATGGTAGGCCTCTTTGGGACCACAGGCACACATTTTTCTGCTGTTTATAAATCCTCCCACTGACCAGTTCCCACCTCAAGTACTGGGATTTGTTAAAACTCATTAAACTATTAAGTAGAAAACATCAGCAACTGCCAGAAGTATTTTTAAGGAAGAAGTATATCTGAGCAATATCTGTGGATGTCAGTAAACAGGATAATCAGATAAAATTAAAGAAGACATCATCTGGATTACCAGGAAATGGCTATGTGGTGAATATGATTATTCTGTATGGATTATTCTATATATATGAATTTCTGTAAGTAATTTTACCTATGTATCTTTGCTAGTTCTCTGTGAAGTTGTTTATGTCAGTCTAGTCTGACTTGCGCATAAATAAATTCATCTGATTTTGTTTCTCTGTGTTTATTCAAATGCTCTCCTAAAATAAAATGTGTTGCTGTGGGCCTGGCAGGGAGACATTAATGTGGCTTTAACATATATGTACAGGTCAGGTTTATTTTTAAGAACCAAGACGTTTTTGAGAGAAGGCAGGCTGTAACTCACTCCGCCTGCAAAACTCGCATGAAAGTGTTCAAAGTTGCTGATGCTTTCAGGGAAAAAATACAGGAATTCACTGCAGTTCCTCAGCGTGCCTCTGTGTCTGAGTTTCAGGAACTTGAGAATAAATAGCCTCGTGTATATTTCTGGAAAATCTCTCTGATGTTCAGCATAAGATCCCAGCATCATTTTTAACTAGCTGGCCACAATTTTTGGGACAAAACCCCTGGATTAACAGGAGCTCTGCAGCTGCCTGCGTCATCAGTCCGGGAGATGCCTGGCTCAGGTAACAGGTGCTGCTGAAAAACAGGAATTTTGCATATTTAGACATATACATATATATGTGTGTATATTTATCTCAATGTTGGGGAGCTTTTTCACAAAAAAGGTCAGCAGGTATACAGGAGTGAAAGACCCATTGTCTTTCCAAGAGGGTTGACAGCTGGGTGTTTTATGGGAATATTTAGTGATGACAACTGGAATTTTATCCCTTTGACTCTGAAACCTCCCCCTGAGCTTCCTTAAGGTGTTTTGTTATGAAACCTGATTTCCTCGAAGTTAGTGCAGTGCCAGTATTTACAGTGAAAATGTAAGAATATTTATAAACCCCTTGCTTTAGTTGGGAAAGTAGTTAGTTGTGCTGTGTATGGCATGCAGAGAGATAAAAGTCTTACATGGGATTGACGAGGAGAAGAAAGGAAATTTAGTGCCTACTTAGTTTACTGTTTTTCTTGTATAGCTGCATCAAATTATGGCAATATTCTTTTAGAAGTGCTGTGCAGTTGTAAAAGACAAAGATCACAACAAAGCAATTACTCCTTAAAAGCGAAACCAAATTAAATGTGCAGGGAAAGATATTTTGAAGCCTATACTTTGAACATTGCACCTTAAATACAACCTTGAAAACTGCTAGTTCATGGCATTTTTGTGTAGTGACTTGCTGCTCTTAAATCCCTTAAACCAAAATAACGGGAGTTGTTACATAATCACTGCTTTTTGTGAAGCCTCCAGCATTTGTTTTGAAGTGGCTTTCATTGCACGGTCCGTCAGCCTTCTGCAGGGAACATGAAGGGAGAAACCCGGATTGTTTCGCACCTTTCCCCAGCCGGCAGGTGGCTGTGCGATCCCGCCTGCCCTGGCTCCCCCCCAGCCGCGGCGCAGCCAAGGACACCGAACAGGCTTGTTTTTCACCCGGGATTTAACACCAGGCACTCGGGTCAGGCTGACCGTGCTCTGCTGAAAAGAACATCGCCGTGGCTGGGAAATGTCATGGAGTCAGGCTTCAAAGATAACACAAGTGCATCTCTGCTCCACAAGTGGAGCCGCAGGAAGCTTCCGGCAGGTGGAGAGAGCCTCTCTCGCACCATACCCTGGACAAATTTAGCTGTATTGGATTAAATCGAAGTAACTGTTCCCATTTTCTTGTACAGAGGCAGCCTGAGAAACACTTGTGAGTGAGTACCTTTTGCAATGACTCATCATTCCCTGAGTAGTGAATAAAAGCATGTGCTTATTTCCATGTTCCCTCTGAGGGGGAAAAATAACTTTTATTTATTCAGCATAACAACAGCAAGAGAACAAAGCTTTTTTCCTTTGAAGGTCACTTGTAACAGTAACACAAACAATAATACTAACACTTCACACCACTTTACATCACAATCACACAATACTGGTAACACTAGCAAAAAACTTCCCTTTTCAAGACACTTGCCACTTCCCTCCACTGTCTGAGCATTTAATAGAAAAATTATGGTTTCATTTAAGGAGCCATGGTCCCAGATACATAATTAATTTTAAAATCAAAACAGCATAAATTGGGGTTTATACCCTCAGCAAAGATACCAGTTAGAACACCTGGTGATAGTCAATTTCTTCTAAGAAAGAATTTTTATTTTTTAAAGATCTATTTTCCCCTTCAAATATTTAACTTCACTATGAGATGAACGGTTGAGAACTTGCCATTTCCCTTTGTATTATCATAAAAACATTAGGAAAGTTTAATCTGTGTAGGGACTAATTTGTACTCAGTTAATACTGACATATGTTGTTCCACATAATTTCTGTTTCTTAAAAATATGTCCACATAATCCTTTTTTGTACCTGACGTACAGAGGGCCTGAAGGAAAGGGCAGAACCTGAATGGAAACAAATACTCCCAAAAGTTATTTACAGAGAGTATATGTTGGCAATCCCCATGGTTTAATGTTTAGAATCCCCATTAAATTGTTTTATGGTGATGATCCCCATTAAATATTTGAATGTTGGTGATCCCCTTCAAATTATTTCATGTCCCCGATCGTCTTTAAATCGGCTTCTGTTTAAGATCCCCGTACCACTGTTTTATGGTTAAGATCCCCGTTACATTGTCTCCTACTAAGTGCAAAGCTAAATAACATTACAGGGTTTTTTTAGGCAATGCCAGATTTCGTGAACTTTGACTGAAGCTGCAACATACCCACTGAGCATTTTCAATAAATAAATACCTAATTTCAGTATACTGAAATTCACATTACACAGACACAATTTCAATACAACTAATGTCTGTAAATTACAACACAACAGAACACATTCACTTTTTCTCAAAATTTAGAGGATGAGATCTAAATGCAATACCAGAATTCCAACATCTATGGGATGCACACAAAGACAAGGGAGATACTCAGAATCACAAGACACTAAAGGAAAGAAAGATTTTTAGATAGAGATACCCAAAAATACACAGTAGCTCAGAGGCTGCAGAGGACTGCTTTCCACTGGTGGCGAATTCAGGCCTCTGTTTCAAATTAGCAGAATGTGGGTTTCCATCTCCCAGGTGAGTTTCATAATTAGACTCACAGGATCACAGAGTGATTTGGGTTGGAAACCATCTGAAATAAAAGCCCATCTCATTCCAAGGCCCCTGCCACGGCAGGGACACCTTCCAGTAGACCAGGTGGCTCCAAGCCACTGGCACATCCCAGGGATGGGGCAGCCACAGCTTCTCTGGGGAAGCTGTGCCAGGGCCTCACCTTCCCTGGAGCTGTTGGGTTATCTGTTTTGGGTCTGTCTGAGCGGGAGGGCAGAGCTCCTCGCTGCTCCCCAGTGTGTGTGTGTGTCTGTGTGTGTGTGCAGTGCCCTTGCTCGTGCAGACGCTCCGGGTGTGTCCCGGTGTCCGTTCCCGGTGAGGAGCGCTGTCACGGGGGCACATGGACCCGGCCCGCCGGCCAGGTCTCCTTTTGGGGGCTCCAGAACTGCAGGAGGCTACAGAGCCTGTTCCAGGCGCAGGCTCTGCCCCCCGCACCCTCGCTTCCCCCAAATAAAAGCGCTTTTCCTCGGTTTCCTGAATGAAAGAAATCGCTCTGGAGCGGATTCCAGAGGCTGCGGCTGCAGCAGCCCGCGGTGCCCGGGACGGCCTGAGCGGGGCTGGCGTGTGGCACACCCCGGGCAGGTGGGTCACTCGCCCTGCTGGCTGCCGGCAGCGCTGCGGAGCCCCGGGGCTGCCACCGCCGGCGCCCGGGGCCCGGCGGGCTCGGGGGCACGCTGCCGGGGCTCGGCGGGCAGCACAGCCCTGCCACACCAGTGCCACCAGCCGTGACGTTCTGCGGGGCTGCTGCGGCCAGGAGACACGGCCGGCGTGCGCCTGCTGCCGCCCGCCCCGCCGCACGCCGCTGCCTCGGGGTTTCTGTGCGCGTATATACAAGCTGGACACAGGCAGTCTGGGCTCCGGCATCACAGTCAAACGCTTCGGGGTCCCAGACTCCGTGTGCGCCACCTCTCTGGGTGCTGCAAGGGCGTGCGCTTGGGGAAAGCCTGGAGGGGTACTATTTACAACCTACAATGAGAACTGCAACACTTAAGGACTGCTGTGGGTTGTCTGTCACAGGCAAGTTGAAAACTTTACAAAACCAGCAAAACAAATACTGCTTAGATTGCAGAGGACAGCCTCATTAGACGTCTTTTCATTTACTTTCTGGGCTGTACCACTAATCCTGAGGCAGACATTACTTTACATGACAGACCTGCTCTATTTTGTGATACATACTATTACAATCAAGGACTGCGGTGAATTTATTTACATGTAAATATCCCCTTTGCTCTTCTGTTAAAGATTCAGTGAGTGCTGAATCTGTTTAGACTGTGATCTGCTCATAGGGCCTCCTCCGCATCAGATTCGTCTCTTTGGGCCCCTTAGGGAAAGCAGATCCTGGGGGTGCTAGGTGAGTTTGTCCATAAGAAACCATTCCAGACACTGTGTTTATGACAGTCAGCTCTGGAACTGGGGGGCGGGGGCTCACATTCAGGGGAGGCAGAAAACCTGGCCTCGTCTGATCCAGCACTAAGGCTCCTGAGGCCTCTTCCTCTAGGGGAGCCTGACTTCTGCCTCTTGGAGAAACAGGAGACATCTCCAGACCTCTTCTTGGACTTCGCAACAAAGTCTGGTATGTAGGAAGAATCTCTCTATTTCCTTTTGGTGACTTACTACCTTTGGTATCAGCAGCAGGAATTAGACTGTTGGTTAACAGAGAACCAGAGATGTTGTAATTTGATTCTCCACTTCCTTTCTTGATAATACTGCCGAGGTCTGAAAGTAAGCTGATTTGTCCCAAACTGGCATCCATGCCCATGGGAATCTCACTGGGGTTGTGTTTCTCTTCGACAAAAGGAGGCTGATAGTTGATTGCATCACGTAGTGCTTTCCTTGACATGGTTTGATCAGAGGTTCTCAGTGCCTGAGCAGGGTCCTTCCTGTCTCTACTTTCATAACTGGAGGTGACACTCTTGCACAAGTCAAGGTCATCGACTTTACAGCAGAGCTCTTCCATGGGACTGATACTCTGGAGTTCTTGTGGAGAAGCAAGTTTCCTCTGCTGGAACACTGCTGGACAGCACTTTAGCCACGGATCACACTGCAGGACCTGTGTCAGCTTGAACCGTGCTGGTGTGGAGCTGCATTTGGTCATCAGTGGCACTCTTTCAGAGGAGTTGTCCCCCTGCTGCCCACCATACAGCTCTTTATAGCTGAACGGGTCTTCTGGACCCTCGTCTGGTTCTATCTCTGACGGGGAGATGCACTCAGCTGGGGAAGCGCATTCCTCGAGGTCTGGAGGAGGCACGTTCAGGTACTGCTTTGTCTTCTGCCTGCCCGAGGCGGACTTGTCGGTGGTGATGATGATGACCTCTTTCCCTCGCGCCTTGCAGGCCTTCAGCAGCAGCTCCAGGGTGTCTCTGTCGGCAGCGTTGATGGCGTACACCAGCGCGGAGCAGTTGGAGTGGTCCGGCAGGCTGGGGTCAGCGCCGCTCATCAGCAGCAGCGACACCACCTCGGGGCCTGCCTTCTCCAGGCAGGCGTGCATCAGGGCCGTCTTGCCCGACTTGTCCTGGATGTTGGGGTCGGCCTTGTTGTCCAGCAGGTACTTGACCATCCTGGCCTTGCTGGCGCTCTGCAGGTCGGCGTGCTGGGTCATGCAGGCCACCATGAGCGGGGTCTCGCCGCGGCTGTTGCTCTCGTTGATGTAGGCGCCGCCGTCGATCAGCAGCCGCGTCAGCCGCAGCCGCCGCTGGTACACGGCCTTGATCAGCGAGTAGCCCTCGGGCGGCATGTCCCCCGCCTCCATGGCCCTGCTCTGCCCTCGGCACCTGCCCTGGCCTCACAGCCTCACTGGCCTGCCTCAGAAAGCACACGCGTCCCCGGGACAAGGAGAAGGAAACGGGGAGAAAATAACAGAGGGTTTAACTGCGCTAATTGCTCCTGGACACGCCCTCGTATTTTGTGAAAAAACTATGAGGGGAAGAAAAGAAGAAAGGTTTTCCCACCCCTTAGACTTACAACAAATGTGTTGAAAACTTTAAAAAACCCCTTCAATATAATTATTATGTTTATATAAGATTAAAGCATGACTGTCACCTTCTTACTTTTTGACTGTCCTTTACACAGTCCTCTGCCTGAGTAGAGAGTATCAGCTCCACAACAAAAGAAACATTTGACAACATCAAAGAGAATGAGGAGGTTTCACACAAAAAATTAAGAGCTTAAATTACATTAAGCGTACATAACATTCATAACAATATACATTTGTAAATAACAATACACAGTCATATAAGAAAGTATACCTGCAGACATGCAACTGAAACTTCTTTGTCTTGTATGTGCTTGCTTACCTGTGCGTAGGGAAAACCTTCAGAGAGAAAAAAAAAATCAGTCTTTAATAGCTGGCAGAGCAATATTACTCCAATACAAGATTAGATATGCATTAAATTATTACATTCATTTATTTAAAATGTCTTTCCAGAGAAATAAAAATGTTAAACTGGTTTAACTGTAAAGGCAATTAATCATTTTTATTCATCACTGAAACCACTAGTAATGGTGATTTACTGAAAAGCAGTAATTTAATTCTGTTTTACTGTGAATACGAAAATCGAAGGATGATCTCAATATACTTTGTTCAAAAGTCCAACAAGCAAAAAAAAAAGAGAGTCAGATTTACTCCCTGGAAATCTGGGGAGGAAATTTGACTTTGACTGGTGGCTTGTTTTTTTCACCCCTCTATCTTGATAAAACATTTTTAAAAGGTAATTGCATCAAAATTACTTTAGGGATTCACTCCATTATAATAAAAGTACAGGACTCAGTACTGTCTATTTCAGCTTTCATTGAAGTGCAAATCATTATTATGATTTTCATGTGTACTTTTGACAAGTAATGTATTCATGATTATTGTAAAGTCTTTTATAAATGTATCCACTCAATTTGTGCACGTAGATTTCCAGAAGGAAACTGCAGAGAAATACCTGGTAGATAACACACATGTTGGAATTCTGGCTGTGTTCTCCCCTGGAAGTTTTGACCTACCTGGAAGTTGCTGGTGATTTTACATTTCTTTCCTATTTATCTAAACCTCCTATGATACTTAACTTTACTTAAGGGACAGCATATAGCTTTTATCACATAAGCCTTTCCATCTGTAGAAATCCCTTTTATGGCCAAAAGAACATTAAGTATTAAACAGGCATGGACAGAGAATAATGCTACCTGAAGTGGTGCAGCAGGTCAGGGCTGAAGGTGAGACTGCTTCTGATGCATCTCCTCGAACCCCTCCTGTTGCTGAAATTCGCTGTTTCTGCCGACTTCAGCAGGTCTGAGGCGGGGAAGGCTGACATAAGACAATAGCTGGAGTTGGAAAGTTAGGAGTAAATGGGGTTGGCAGGTATGAGCCTGCCTGGAGAAAGCCTGAGATGTTTCTGTGCAGAGAAAAGTGAAGACAAGATTCATGAAATGGGGAAGAGAAAGACACAAAATTCTTCAGAATCACATACTCTACCATCAAAAGAAAGTTTTATAGGTTCACAACTGGAACAACACAATGCAGAACACACTCCCGAGGGCTGTATGACAGCCACAGCTTCATCTGTTAATCATATCGCACCTGGACTGGCTACAACCTGCTCCAAAACCCCCACAGCTGGCTTTTTTGAAGTGAAAGACCACCGGCAAAGCAGATTCCCTAAAATAGTAATTTATTGGAAAATTCATCACAGATCGGTGCTGAACAGATTGGGACAATACAGCACTCCTAAATTTAATAAACTGCCATGTCAGAGGCACTCCATGAGTTTCTGAGCTATTGGGACTGACACAGGTGCTTCTCACCTGCGGAGGTAAACTTTGAAAGCAGCTTCAAGCTTTAAAGCAGTTTGAGGAATGAGGAACTTACGGAACTCAGTCTGTGACACTGAATCATGGGCTGGTCTGTCAAATCACCCACAAATTCCTCTTATTCTTGTGCAAATAATATTTCTGCACTGTGCTGTTTAGAAAGGGCTTAGCTTTGTTTTCAAACAGCAATATTGTCCTGGAAAGTACTCTGAGACAAAATAGCACCAGGCACCTCATAGTATGAAAACCTGGTTCTGAGTCTAATAGTCTAATCACAGCACTGAGGGGAAAAGAGCCCATCGACGTTATAACAAAAAACAAATGAAGTCAGTGTCATGAATGCGTGATAGGAATGAAGGACTCCTTGCAAACTATTCCTCACCTGTTTAATGTGAGAGCCAGATTTCCTGCCCTCCGAGCCTCAGCACCCTCACTGTTAAACAAGCTCTCACAGTTGTGTTTAGAGAGTCTAGAATCATTCCAGGGATATTGTCATTGATTCTCATCTCGGAAAAAAGCTTTCACACTCAAAGAGCATGAGCACTTCGGTATTTTTATGATTCTTCATATACATATTAAACCTGGCAAATTCAGTCAGGGTAGTAAAAACTTGTTTTGCTACTTTAAATTTACCACGTACGAGTTACTTTTGACTTAAAAAAATTCCCATTCCAACGCTGCCAAAACTGCTCCACCACCACCACCCCAAAGTTTCCACCACAACTCGCAACCTGACGGCTCTAAAGGGCTCCCTGCGCGGAGCCGGGAAAGAGCAGGGACCGCAAACTTCTCGGCAGCGACAAGCACACACAGCAGCAACACGCAGACACCACGAGAAGGAGATGAAGGCTGCGAGAATTAGTTTAAATACTTTACCGCGCTGTCGGCGGCGAGGCGGCAGCGCCGTTCCATGCGCGCTCGGCTCCGCTGCGGGCGGGCGGACGGGACGGAGCCGCCGCTCCTGGCGCTCCCGGCGGCGCCAGCGACACCGGGACACTCAGCAGCGCCGGGACACCGAGCGCCGCCCCCGGCACCGCCCTCGGCCTCGGCGGGGCTGCGCTGCCCCTCCACAGCCGCTGCCCCGCGCAGCCCCCACCCCCGGGCCCACCCCCGCGGGCCCGCCCTGAGCCCCGCGGCTGTTCCCCAGCCCCAGAGCCGGACCCACAGCCCCTCACACCCTCAGCAGCCCGCGGCTGTTCCCCAGCCCCGGAGCCGGACCCACGGCCCCTCACACCCTCAGCAGCCCGCGGCTGTTCCCCAGCCCCGGAGCCGGACCCACAGCCCCTCACACCCTCAGCAGCCCGCGGCTGTTCCCCAGCCCCGGAGCCGGACCCACGGCCCCTCACACCCTCAGCAGCCCGCGGCTGTTCCCCAGCCCCAGAGCCGGACCCACAGCCCCTCACACCCTCAGCAGCCCGCGGCTGTTCCCCAGCCCCGGAGCCGGACCCACGGCCCCTCACACCCTCAGCAGCCCGCGGCTGTTCCCCAGCCCCGGAGCCGGACCCACAGCCCCTCACACCCTCAGCAGCCCGCGGCTGTTCCCCAGCCCCGGAGCCGGACCCCGGACCCTCACCCGGCTGTGCCCCCTCACACCCTCAGCAGCCCACGGCTGCCCACATCTACTGCCTCTCACACCCCCCACACCCACACCCAAACGCCCCGGACACCCCAGATACCTCTCACACCCCAAATACCCCTCACACCCCAGATACCCCTCTCACCCCACACACCCCACACACCCCTCAGACCTCATACACCCCAAACCCCCTCACACCCTTCACTCTCCTCGCACCCCACACAACCCACACACTCCACACACCCCTCAGACCCCTTGAAACCTCTCCCATGCCAAATATCCTTCACACCCCACACACCCCTCACACCCTTCACCTTCCTCGTCCCCCACACAGCCCACACACCTCTCAGACCTGTCAGACCCCAAAACCCCCTCAGACCTGTCAGACCCCACAAACCCCTCAGACCCCTCAGACCTGTCAGACCCCACAAACCTCTCAGACCTGTCAGACCCCACAAACCCCTCAGACCCCTCAGACCTGTCACACCCCACAAACCCCTCAGACCCCTCAGACCTGTCAGACCCCACAAACCCCTCAGACCCCTCAGACCCCACAAACCTCTCAGACCTGTCAGACCCCACAAACCCCTCAGACCCCTCAGACCTGTCAGACCCCTCAGACCCCTCAGACCTGTCAGACCCCACAAACCCCTCAGACCCCTCAGACCTGTCAGACCCCACAAACCCCTCAGACCCCTCAGACCTGTCAGACCCCACAAACCCTTCAGACCCCTCAGACCTGTCAGACCCCACAAACCCCTCAGACTCCTCAGACCTGTCAGACCCCACAAACCCCTCAGACCCCACAAACCCCTCAGACCCCTCAGACATGTCAGACCCCACACACCCCTCAGACCTGTCAGATCTCACACACCCCTCACACCCCACAAACCCCACAAACCCCTCAGACCCCACAAACCCCTCAGACCCCTCAGACTTGTCAGACCCCACACACCCCACACCACCCTGCTCTTGCCCACCCCTCAGCCCTCCTGTCACCCCACACACCCTCACACCTGCACCTCCCTTCTCTCACATCATCCCACAGCTCACAGCCCCACACACCCTGTCACCCCACACCTCCTGACCCCCGGCCCGGTCCCCTGTCCGCCCCCAGCCCGCAGCACCTCCGCGGATCACTCTGGCGTGGGTGGCTGCTCCGGACAGAGGCAGCACCGAAGGGTGCCTGGCTGTGCTTTGTGATCTCCTGTCGGTGCAGCCAATGGAGGAACAACACACCAAACACCCTCCTCACCACCACACTGCTTCCAGTCACCCAGGCAGGATTTAACAGGGCTGAGAGGAAGCTGAGCCCAAGGAGAAGCCTCCCTCAGGTGTGACCAAGTTTGACTTTGAAGTAATTCCTGGTTAGTTTCACAGGCTAAAATCCTGTGAAATTTCAAAGCACAAAGACACTTCTTGGTTTCCAGGCAAGCTTAGGATGCCTCCACAACACAGTCTAGCTGAGGCTGGAGAGGGATCTGTGGAGGTCATCCAGTCCAAGCCTCCTGATCGCCCAGGAACACCCTGCCACCATTTGTTTAATGCCTCCAAGGGCAGAGACTTCACAGCCTTCCTGGGCAGCCTGTGCCGGTGCTCGACAACTCTCACAGGCTTCCCGGGGTTCAGAGCCTTAGCTCTGAGCCCGTTGGGTCTTTCCCTGTCACGCAGCGCTGCTGGAAGGATGCAGCTCTGTGTGTGTGCATTCTCCTCTGGTGTACAGCAGTGAGACCCCTTCTGGGCATTGTTTCTTCCAGGCTATCCAGGAGCAGCTGCCTGAGCCTCTTTGCTTCTGACAGAGAGCCTGTGGGCATCTTCCGGGACACAGAGCAAGGATGTTCTCTGCAGAAATCCAGGCGGGCCCTGCCCACGCCTTCCTTGCTCATGGCAGGAGGTCTGCAGGTCGCCCAAGCACGGCTGCTCTGGAGCAGCCAGCCTGACCCTTGCCATCCCTGCGCTGCGCTCTGCTCTCTGCAGTTGCTGTGTGCCTCTGGTGGTGCTCACGGCGTGCTCTCCCATGCATCTGTGAGCCACAGGCCCTCCCGATGGCCCCCAAAGGCTCCAGGGGGGGCTTTCCTTGGAGGGCACCTGGCAGGGCGTCCTCGCTGCTCGCACGGGGCTGTGTGACTCCCTGCCGGCAGCCCTCACGGCCGCCTCGCCGAGCTGTGCGAGCGCGCAGCCACCCGGTGCGTGCAGCAGGGCAGGTGAGGGTGAGCTGGCAGCCAAAGGAGCCACCACGGCCGGACAACAAGCAGCCCCCAGCTGTACAGCACTGAGCTCAGCATCACAGGGAGAGAAGGCTCCAGGAGCAGTGTGATGGGGATCTGTGCCTTGCTATTTTTTAAAAGTGCACGTCAGGATCAATGAGAAGCCGTCATGACTAAGAGCTGGATAAATGGTATGAATAAGCCACTAAGACAAACAACATTCCAAGGGCAGGTTCCTCAGTTGCTCTTTAGCCTTCTCTTTCAAAAACTAAGTTGGGAGAATGTCCACAGATGTTTTGGGGCTTTTTCCTGCCCGTGGTGAGATTCTAAGTATCGTTGCTTTCTTTTCTCCCCTACCTCATCCACATTCTTAATACTCAGTCTTTGCCATGCAGCCTCAGAAAAGCTTGTGTACTGAGCACTCACTCTTGAGGAGTTTACTGCTCTTCACAGTCCTGTTGTTGGGTTAATTCTGTGAGATGGAGAGGCACTGTACATTTGTGTTTATACCAGCACTCCTGCTGCTGAAACAGTACCACTTCTGTAGTTCTTGCAGCTCTAAATGTCCCCTTTCTATTTCTCCTTCCATCCTTGCCTGCATTGTGCTGTTGAGCTTGATAGCCAACATGAATCATTGACCAAAAAAACCCAAAAAAAACCCCCGCGTATCAAACCAGCTCTTGGAAGAACACTTTTATGAAGATAATTAGATTTTTTTCTTATAAACATCACCATGGATACTCTTGGTTGGATAGAAAAACAACTACTGGTATCAAGAAGTTCCTGCTAAAAGTGGAGGAGACTGGAAAGCCAGAGCAGGCAACACATCTATGAAGCACAAATTTTAGTATAAAACACAGAAGATGTTTGCATATGCACATGGCCTATTTGTTTATCACATTTCTTGATAACCCTCTCCTGTATTTCGCTGACAGTTGGGCTACCTGAACATGTATCAGGAGAAAGTTCCATGGTTGCAGAATTCTAATAACAATTTTAATTAACTAAAAATGTTTGTCACAAACAGATGTTTTTAGGTTGCTCAAAGAATTACTGTAAAAGGTATTGCCAAATCAGGTTTAACATAATAGTGAAAGTGTAACACAGTTCATTGACATGCTTCACTCTACTACTCACAGCTCAAGCACAGAGATCAAAATCTAGAATCAATCAATCTAAAATTAAAATCAAATGAAAGTGATATATGTGGAGGCTGAGGACAGGAGAAAGAGTAGGAATGGGACAGGGTAAGGATGCAAAGGCATAAGGGAGACTCTGTCACTGAGTTACAGGGCTCAGAATGGACCTCCCTGCAAAATGTAGCCTCAGACGACCCAAGATTTAGGCCTAAAGATTTTAACAGCACTTAAACATAGTGGCACTGAATTAATAGCCTACTTCAAAGAATTTAACAAAGGACTCTGTAGAATTTACTAGAAGCATGACAGTAACTCACAGGCCTGACTTATGAATCTAGTGCATTTAGGAATCAGAGAGCAACATTCCTATTCCATTTGCTGTAGCACATTCACAGTCACAAACTCACAGAGGCAGAGCCTGCTCAGGTGTGCACAACCCCTGTACAGGTTCATCCCTGTGGGAAATGCCCCCCAACTCAGGGAAGGACGCATTTAGGACCAATGTTTGTAGGGTCACAACGTCAGGACCAATGTTTGTAGGGTCACAGGGTTAGTCATAGTAACGTTCCATCTGGATTGCAATTCTGCTTGGCAACTTTCTCTGAACGTTCAACAAGCAAAATGTTCATCCACTTGGACTTGCTCATCAGCCAGCACCAGATCCTGGGAGCAGACAATGTCTCTGGAGGACCTCAGCCCCTGAGGAGATGCTCGTCAAGGCCACAACCTAATGAGCATTTCTGAGATCACAGCATGGCCCCAGGTGGGTGATTCTGTATGAACTGTGCCCAAATAGGGGTGGGCAGGCAGGAAAATGATGTATTTAGTTTTCTGGATGCCAGTTGCCAGCAAGTTGCAGGAAGCCCAGCGCTGGACGGCAGCCTGGAGCCCAGGAGCCTGCTTTGGGAAGGCAGTCTCAGAGCTGCAAGCCCTGGCTTGGCACCTGGCAGTCCAGGCATACCTGTGGGGCCCAAGTGTCTTCAGCCAGCTGGGCCTTTCCTGTGTCCTTGGGGATCCTGGCAATCAGCCAGGTCAGCTGCTCCACTTTGTTTGTAAGAAGATAAAAGAAAGGAAAGGAATGGAAATAGTTAAACTCGGTCTGACATCCTCACCCCCTGCTCTAGTTTTGGATTTTGCTTCCCATGAGAAATTGTAAACACTCTGTCGTGTCTGTTTGGGACTGGTCAGCCTCAGCCTACACCAACAAGAACTCATTCAAGGAAAGGGACCATGATTGCTTACATATGTAATTACTTATATATTATTTCATTGCCCTGTAAATTGTTGAACCTGATATGATGTAATATAAGCCATTCTGTAGTTCAGTTACTTTATTATGTATTAGTGCATAGAATTATTTTCAAAATGGTGAATGAATGGAAAAATATAGAAGCCTAATTAACTTGGTTTAGTTGGGATGACTGAAAAAAGCCCCAAACCCTGAAACCATTTTTATGATATACTAATTTGGTATATAATAAAAATAAATACATGAAATACTTAAAAACATTATAAATCATTGAATACAGAGGCAGCTGTTTATTGTAGTAGAACTGTTTGCTGAGAGGAACATGCTCATGTTGTAAACAACAGTGTTCTTAAAAATATATCTAAAATGTAACAGGCACAGCTGCTTGCTTGCTCAATTCTTGAAAGGGGATTATGGTAGTGATGTAGAGACATCAGCTGAGAGGTCTAAGAGAGAAGTGGAGTGCTATGTTTTGTGCTTCAAAAATAATGACCAAAACCAAACAGAAGGAATTAGGAGTCTATGAAGTGTCTCACAAAAACCCCATGTGTGCAGTGTAAAATCCACAGAAGAGCCTTGTTATGTTATTGGTTTGTTTCCCAGGCAATTTGGAGGCACACATGGCACTGCACTGTCTGTGCTCCCTAGGCCTGCCAGGCTCTGGTGCGACCCTCTGCCTCCAGGCAGATCATGCCAGTGCCCAGGTATCTCCTGGTTTCCATCAAGCATGCTTTGATTAGCTATTTAGGACATGGAGCTTTCTGCCTGGATAAATAATCTCTCTGAAGTGTTTGGTGGTTTATTGCCAAGTACTTCGATTAAAAAACTGAGTGTGTGTGGGAACTGCACTTGTGACACTTGCAGGAATAATTGTGGCTGGTGACGGAAGCAGGGCTCCCTCTAACAGCTTTAGAGAATATATTGCAATAAATGTCTTGTTCCACAGGCACCAGCCTTTGCAAAGCTGCACAATTCAAGTGCTACCTTCCTGTCTGCTATAAATCAGCAGACTCAGGGGATAACCATCTTTTGCCAGCTCCCACAGTCTGTGAACATCCTTAGAGCAGAATCTTTCTCATACATACGTTTATAAATGGTTGTTTAGATTGCAGCAGAATGTTGGCTGTGCTTCTATGTCTGGAGCAGCTTCTAAAAGAATCTGAATTACATACTGTGAAAGAAATATAGTGAACTGTGCAGAAAAAAAGGTGAAACTGGTCTGCAACAAAAGGAACAGAATTTACATGATTCCATTGGAAAGATAACGAAAATTTCATGAGAGCCACTGAGAATCAACACTAAAGAAATCAATTTTGACTGGCTGAAATAGCAATATGCACAAAAATACTCAGTGAGTAAAGAACTCAAGTCAAATGGGTTGCCTTCTACAGTGATAAACAACTGAACAGGCACGAGAAAAAAAAAGGATTTAAATTTATTTAGAAAAAAATAAATCTTTCTAAACTTAGATATGTTACCTTAATGAGGTTTACCACCTAGGACTGCTGATGGGACCAGATCTAAATTTCAATATTTTTGAGCAAAACCTAACAAGAGGAGGTATAGTGATTAAAAGAGCTCTTGTGAAAATGAAGCTCTTTTTCCAGCTGTTTTCACAAGAAATAATTTCCAGGAGCTTTTTTGGACATGTTCAATGAGCTACTGATACAGAACTAAAAAGATTAAACACTTCTAAAGTGCTCCTTAGTACAACTGAACAAGCTTTAGTGCAATTCAGTGGCCCAATCCATTTTAAGTTATTAAGGTGAAGCAGGGATCTCCAGTGAAGGGCTGGTAATCCATCCACTGGGACAGCTGTCCAACGCCAATGTGAGTGCTCCCAGCAGGGTTTTGTGTGGAAAACTGCATTTGGAGGAAGAATGAACATCAAAATATTTTGTTTTTATGCAAGTGTCCATCTCAATTAAATCAATTACATAATTTATAAATGATTTTGTGGCTTTGAATAGTGGCTTGCTTATTGAAGAAGACTCTGCTTGGTGTTAGGAACTTATTAAACTGAACTGCTCAAGGAAGGGAAAGAGATTGATTTAGGGCTCCATAGGTAACGGTGTATCATTCATTTCTCGCCCTCTCAAGTTCTGTTTATTCTCAGTTTGCATTTATTTTCCCTTTTTTTTTTTCCACAGCAGACATCACTTACCAAAATATTTATTTTCATGCCTACAGCTTTGTTTACTTAGGCAAATATATGGCCCAATTTCAAGAAAAACACTTCACCACCACTTAATCAGAAATAAGCACATACTTAAGAGACATCTATTTGAAATACCTAGTTCTCTTGATCAGCCCAATTCTCTGAATTTCTGTAAATTTTCAATCCAATGAATGAGACTGAAGAGATAAGGAACAGAATGGTGAGGACTACAGCTCAGGGACTGAAGAGGATATAGAAATGCTGTAGCTAAACCATCAAATGATAAAAAGAGCAAAACAAGATATATGAGAAAAGATAATCTACTTTAACCTACGCAATTTAATTGGAGATGAGCAGACTTTTGCAATGTAAGCCATTGTCCAAGTCACTTGAAAAGAAGTTCTGAAAATGTAATCAGAATAGACCTCTGCTTAAGAGCTCATCTATTCTTTTTCCAACCATGTCAATTAACCTAACAAAAGGCTTCTTGTATGAATTTTGCTTTGATGTTACAGAAAGAAGACACAACGATCTGCAGAGAGCAGAGGGTAGAATAACCCAGGATCATCCCAGAGCCAGCTGAAAACAAGTGGAGGCAGGGAAAAGAGCAGGTTTCCCACGTGCAGTCCCGGAACCGAGGGAAGCAGAAGAGCACTGGGCTGGGCACAGCGACAGCCCCTGGGCACAGGAGGCTCTGGATGGGACTCTCGCTCCCGGGTGCAGAGCAGGCACCTCCGGAGAGCAGCTCCAGCTGAGGATTTCTGTGGAGCTGACAAAGGCAGTCACACAAACGCCCAGATCCTGAAAATCCCTCTCTAATTCTTTGTCACAGCAGCTTCAAGGTGCTAAACCCCGCAGCACTCTTAAAGTGTTTTCTTAGTAATTATAGCTACAGGGAAAACTAACACCATAAACCATGTATCCTTCTAGGAAACATCAATTTCCTCTTCTCAGCTCTCTTTCTCCTCTTCCACTTTTCTGTTTCAGGACCTGGCTCTTCATATTTTTCAGGCAGCCTTACCCTAACTTGGTTGGCTTTATTCCTACAGCCCTCCAGAGCAAGCAGAGACAGCTAATGCCCACCTGAATAACAAGGGAGGCATCTCCCAGTTTTGTCACCTCATCTGTCACCTCTGCTCACCTAATTTTCTATCCTGATTAAAGAACAGTCCTTCCATCCAAGTCAGCTGCTGCCTCTGCCTGCTCCCACTTCTGCTAGCAAAACTTTTCAAGTCAGCCTAGGTTTGGGTTTAGGTTTAAGTCCCCAGCAAATTAGCTGTTGTCTGATGAAGTCAACACAATTGTCTGTTCCCCATTAAGATGTCAAGTGCTACCAGTGCTCTCCTCAGATAACCTGAATAAGATAATCATTGCCATTCTCCCCTTCCTGTTTTTCCCCTGCTCTTCTGTATAAATACTAATAGTATTTTATTTGCTAAATTAGCTAACTTATTTTTCAGAGTGTACCTTTCTTTTCCACGGATTGCTGTCCACAATAGAGATTTGTTGTTGGAATGTTCCCAGCTCTGACCTTGAATACACCATGGCTCTAACACTACTGAAAGCATCAGCTTTCTACAGCCAAATGGAAATCGCTGTCCACTGTCAGATAAGAGATAATGAGTAATAGACAAGCAATAAAAACATTTATGTTTGTTTTTGACTTTTTATGCAAACCCTCTGGTTTTAGCTATCTTGTTAAATCTAGTATTATCTTTGAAAATTAAGATTTTAGTATGTTTGGAACAGTTTGTTCCTGGTAAAGCATGAATGAGGGGGATTAAATTATACCTGTATAGACTTTTCTTGGTGATTGGTAATTACACTGTCACTCATGATGCTGTTCATTGCACTTAGCTGCATGGAACTGGGTAAAAACATGACATTTCCCCCTGCACTGGACATAATGACAATCTATGGCTTTTCAAGGAATCATTCATCAATGAGGTACAGGAGTAAACAAAACATGGGGAAGACACATCTGGAACACAGGTTTTTTTTTTCTCTTCAAGCCACAGTATGAGAGACTTATTTTTACCCTGGGCAAGTAACAGGGGCCAGGTAACCACCCTCACAATACGCTGAGAGCAACCAGTCTGCATGTGCTTGCTGAGCACACAGGCTCACACGCTCCTGCCCACCCACCCTGAGACAGCAAGCCTTTAGCCTTGGCGTGGGTAAAGAGTGGTGCCTGGGCTGCCTGTCTGTGCGGGGAACAGATGACATGATTTTGGGTTCAACAACATGATTTTGGGTTCAGCTTCACTGCAGTCAAATGCATCCTCCTAGCTCTCGACAGGGCTCTGTATATTGAAAAGCTGTGGGACAAAAGGTGCTGTCCCAATGCAGTGCTTCTGCTGAAAACCACACCACACAAAAATGGATATCTTTGTGGCAGAGAGCCACACTGAAGGAACAGCATTATGTTCTGAAAAGTTTCAAGTAGAAGACAGAAGTTCGCATTTCCACGAAACGTCAATTAACTTAATTTGTTGTTGTATCTGACAAAGGACATAGTTAAATCTGGAGAGGACTGAGTGAGTCCACAAAGAATCAAGAGTAAACACTTATGTTCTGAGAAGGCTTGTTTTTGCACCCAAGGTAAAAGTTCTTTGAAATGATGCTACAAAATATCCTGGCCTCAGTGAACCCTATCTTTGCACTTAGGCACAAAGTTTCTAATGTATGTTGGCCTCAGCCAACATTGCATGAAGTCTTTTCTCCCACTTTTAATAAATGTCAGCTGTCCTAAACACAGTACTTTGCAAACTGTCAGAGCTTTCAACACTGACCTATAACAGGTATGTTTTAAACACTTTTGGGAGGTTATTCTCTTGCCAGGGTCACTGTGACTCGTATTTTAAAAAAACAAATGACATCTCCCTGGCAGCAGTCTCTTTCCTCCCCTTCAACAATGTGCTGTCAATTTCAAACTCTGGAGACTACTTGCAGCATTATGTAAGCATAAACTTGTTTTTATCGATTGATGTAACATCAGCACACATGGAACAAGAAGATCAATACAGGGAAGAGCTTACAGTTTCAAAGGAAACACAGAGAAAACTGAGACAAGTCAGAGCAGGCGCTGCAACAAATATGTTTTTTATCAGCTAGGTGTTGTAGTAAAGTGCCATGAGAAATTCAAGGGGTGCTCATAGCTGATATTCTAAGGGAACATCAGTGTAAATTATACCAGTTTATTAAATATTTTTAGTATTTTTGTATTTAATTATATCTAGTATTTAAAGATGAAACAGAACCACTCCACTATTGCTTATAATCCACAAAATCACACTGATAAACAAACTGTATCTTTACTGATAATGCTTGACAGGAACATAGGAACACAGACTTTTAAATCAACATATATTTTCTTCCACTTCCAAGTGGCTGCAGTCAAACTGACAGTGACTTTTTATGAGAGCAGCAAAGCTTTCACGCAGCTGTGAGCCCAGGGAACTATTAAAGCTTCTTTACCAGATTTTGCTGGGTTTGTGTGGCCAGGTGTGGGGAGCAGGTGGGCTGCAGGGGTGGCTTTTGTGAGAAGCTGCTGGAAGCTTCTTCCCCCGTGTCCCGTGGGGCCAATGCCACTGGCTGCAGGGCAGAGCCACTGCTGGCCAAGGCTGAGCCCACTGTGGCACCTTTGGGACAACAGAGGTAAGAAGGTGGGGAAAAACCCGTGGGGAACAACACCTGGGGGAAGAGGTACTGGGAGGGGAGAGGAGAAGAGCCCTGCAGGGCAGGTCAGGCAGGAGCAGCTCAGGCTCCCCTCAGCCCACGGGGAGCCCTGAGGAGCCCACACTGCAGCAGCAGATGCAGGAGGGGGCTGTGATCCCGTGGGCAGCTCCTGCTGCAGGGGCTCCTGGCAGCTCCTGTGGCCCCACAGGGAGAGGAGCCCACCTGGAGCAGGTTCTGCAGCAGGACTGGTGATCCTGTGGGATGCACCCTGGAGTGACAGTATAAGGATAAAATGTTTATACAATCATGGAATATTCAGGGGAGTTAGAAAGGAAGGATAGGCCTGGAAGGCCCTGGGAAAATGTTAGACTGCACCTGTAGAATCATTTAATGACTATGATAAATGATGTTATTGTTAGATGCGATGACTGTTTGTTAATTGGATATAATTATTGTTTAATCGTAACAGAAATCATGAGAAACGATGTTGGGGGGCACTTGATGGAAATTACAAAATCCATGCTCGGATGAAATCTATGTATACAATAGAACAATGTAAGTGGAATAATTAATATGTAGTTATATAATGATAAGGGTATAAAAACGTATTCATCCCAAACCCATGTCAGGCCAGATTTGGGTCAGTCTACCCCTCACACCCAGAGCTCTTCAATAGAAGCACCTGCATATAATCATTCTGTGATTATGTGTTCCTGAACACTAACAACAGGTCCTGGATCAGTGCACCCCTCAACTGCTGCATGAGACTTCCTGATCCCCCTTCCCCTGCTGGGCCTGCTTACCTTTACCCCTACACCAAAAAGGCTGTTACCAATGTATACAGCACCCCAGTCAAACTTGGGAGGATTGGTGCTTTCTCAGTGCTGCACGTTTTGAACAAGGAGAGATACTAAAACCCTTTGTTTCAGTAGAAAGGTCTGAGACAGTCAAATGCCCTTCCTTATCTGTGGAATTGTCAGGGATGCTGCCATGGGTTGTAAGATCAGTGCAAGGTCCCCTGCAACCTTTGTGGTGGAATTGCTCAGACCCCCTTCTGCAGGGTGTACCTTCAAAGTGTGGGGTGTGGTTTTTGGAACCATTCACTACTGAGGTATTGTACCATCAGGCATGATTTTCTTAAAAATTTTAATGTATCTTTACACTCAGTAAAACTTCATGGTTTAAAATACTTGCCCTTACACAGAAGTACAAAATGCCTCCCTTATTGTGCCATGACAGTTTTTTCATACACTTCAAATTTGTACTGGATCCCATTCTCTTCTTGGATATCAGCAGGGACACCTGGGTACCTAGGGAGAGAGGAGAAGAAAAAAAAAGCCAACAAGCAGGTAAGAATATCATTATGATTCACCTGTAATTTATCCAATCAACCAGAAAAGCAAGTTATTTGGAAAAAAAAAAATGAAAACATTGACTTTTAGAACAGGTACACCATTTTTAGGACTCGTATTAACTACTATCCATGATTTATATGCACATAATACCCAACATTTTTTATTAAAGCCTCCAATATGTTATTCAAAATGTCAGGCAAGGAAGACGAGATTATGGAACACTTTGGTTTTTTCCTTGCCTTGCTTTTCCTAAGTTGGTTTAGAAGAAATGCTAAGGACAAGGCTTTTTACAAGTCTGCAAGAGATTACTAAACAGGTGACTGCTACCACAGAAAGAGTTCCTCTATATTCCAGGTTTTCTAAACCACTTCTTATTAATAGACACTTTCAAAAATCTTTTCATCTCCCCGCAAAAGAAGAAGGATTTTGTATGAGTAATACTGACTTTGAGGGAGAGATATATTTTAAATTTATTTGCTAAGGTTTGGCATCGTCAGGTTTCCACTTCAGTGAGGAAATTACCTGTTATTTGACAAAATCATGTTCTAACACCAATGTTCATTTCAGTACATTGGCCAAAAACAACGTATAGCTAGGAACAGCCGAGAGGGAGCGTTGGGGTCAGATCTCAGGACGCTCAAATGAGCACAGAGTAGTTCACAATATATTGGGAGCTGGAGAAGATGACTCATCCTCCCCACCCACCTTGTCTGTCCAGCATCCCTCTTCCCTGCCCCGGCCTATCCTCCCCCAGAGCCGTGCTAATCCATTCCTGTGCCCCCCGAGGAGAGTTTCACTCCTCATACTTTCTATTTCTTCCATTGCTGCTCTGTAACCAGCTGAGAGCCAAAACAGGAGCAGCAGGAGGAAAACAGGTTTGGTCCTCCCTGGTTTTGAGGCAGGTGTCTGAATTTTTGCTGCTCCTCAGTGCCTGTTGGGTGTAATCTTGTTGCGAGAGAACATAAAAGCACAACAGAAATATGACAAAGATAATGTAGAAGAAACCACAGAGAATGGCAGAAATGGTAAGTTTTTGTACACCTTTTCCTACTGCATTTATTAGGAAGAAGGAATTTTCTCAAGAGGGAAGGAATAACCTTAGAAATACATAAAACTCAAGCCTCTACACCCAAGTCCATTTAATTTGTCTTTGGCAATTTTATAAAAGACATTCAGAGGCCAAATACAATTTACTAACATACTGAGAGTTACAAAGCTTAGTAAATATTTGAGTAATTCTAAACCAGGAAACAATAGGAAAAAGCTATTTTTGCAGCACACTGACATAGACAATTCTTTACTGTGAAGATCATAGGAAAGGTGAAGAACACAGCAAGTTCCAAGAAAATCTGTGTAGAGTGTGGTGCCATTCCAGGTTGTAAGTGAAGCATGATTCTGGGGAAAAATTCACCTCAAACTCAAACCAACATGGCCTTAATATGACCCTTAAAACATTCAAATTAGATTACTCTGAAGACAAGCCTGGTACTCATTTTGGTACTTACTCTGTTAGAAGCTTGTAGTCTTTATGGTCAATTTCTGGAAAAAATGTGTCACTTTCAAACTCTTTCAAGATTCTTGTCACAAACAATCGATGATGAATTGGCTTCTCCATTGCTGCCTTTAGAAACAACAGAAACTCAGTCACAATTTTATGTATCACAGGCTTTTAGCAGAGCTGTGAAAATTACACTCTGAATCTCCTCTTTTAGACTCTGCTGAAGAGCACTTTCTAAAGGGATAATTTCACCCTGTGTCAGTCCCACCTGGTAAGTGGCAGCAATACCGAATTCTCAGAGCCTGGGGTATCCAACAGAAGTTAAGAACAAAATTTAAATAACCCTGTGAGAAGAAAGGAACAGTAGGCCCAGTAGCAACAAGCAATTTCTGAATCACACCTCTCTGGGAGACAGGAAGGTTTAAGTGGTGAGAGATGCCCACACCACAAGGTAATTTGTTCTGATGCTTAATATCATATCACTGCTAGGGATTTGTGCTGTATTTTTTGGAATTCCAGATATCAATCTACCCCTTGGTTTAACTTCAAAGTTGGATCTGTTGCTCTTCTCTGGAAATGCTCCAGCACCTCAATGTCTTTCTTGCTGTGAGGTGCTTAAAACTGATCACAGCATTCGAGGTGCAGCATCTCTGGATGCTGAAAGCTTTTACATTTCCAAGGTCCTCAGATGAAAATGTTCTAAGATACTGTTTGTTAGGTGAGGCTTTCACCAGCAAATTCAGGAGTTAGGAATATACATTTTGTTTTGAGATTGAAAATGGCAACTCTTCCAGACCTTGTGGGTATTACAATAACCCATGAGAAGCTACACTAGGGCTAGTTACAATACATTTTTGAAAAGCTTGTAGCTGTTCCTCTCCGTCGCTTAAACTGGCAACGAGCAGTGCTTTTTGTGGAAGGTGACTCACCATGCAGCAGGCTATTAGCTACTACTTCAACAAGCACAGGAACCAAGTAATAACAAATGGAATCCAATAAAATTAATTAACCACTGCTGAGAGGCTAATTTGTAGAAAAGCTGCTCTACTAGAGATCAGTTAGAAATGAAAGAGGCAAGTCACAGCAGACAAGCATCGAACGGCACTGAACTGGTGTCCATCCAGTTTGTACACAAATACTAGTATTCTTCTTCGTTAAGGACAGGGAGATAAGAAGAGTCACACTTGCAAAATGACAGAATAATAATCTGCTTCACAAATAAAAACATGTGTTCTGTAAACAGAGACACTTCTGCTTTGTAGTAGAAGAACAAATCAAGTTCCTATCCAACCCTGTGGGGAATTCAGCTTCATCAAGAACTCTGTACCAGCACAACAGGCCAGGGAGGAGCACAGGGAGGGACCAACCACAGGCGGTGCAAAGAAAGTTAAATTTAATCCCAGGGAGACCAGATGGTGACCTCTGCTCTAGGGAGATGGTTTCATTAGCTGAATGAGCCAGCCAGCTGTGTCACTGTCCCCACATTCACAGAAGAAGTGCAGATGCTTCCTCAGCTGGCCAGACTGGCTCTGGAGGCCGTGTGTGTAGGTGGCCCGTGACCAGTAAACAGCAAAGAGAAAAGAGCTTGGGGAAGAGCAACAGGCTCAGGCTGGCTTCAGGCCACAGGTACTGCTCCTCAGCAGCTGGGACTGCCCCTGGCAGGGAGCCTGCAAGGGGCAAGGACAAACACACTTTTCCACTTGCTCTGCTCTGTTCAGGGCAACTTTCCCCCACTGCTTTGGGATTCCAGCACTTAAATCAGCCACTGGCTGCCCTCCCGACCCAGCCCCAGCCTCTGACCACAGCCCTGCCTGTTAGAAGTCTCATGTGACTGTAGGATTGGTCAACAGATCACAGCTTAACTGTAATTTAGAAGGCATTATAAATTAAAAATCTGGAATTTCACAACGTGTCTTTGAAAAAATGTAACTGAGAAGTTTATATAAGATAAAGACACAATCTATAAATTAAACATAGATCACTAAACACAGATAATCAAGAAATAAAATATAGATTTTGATTTGAATCTCAAAACTTTAATGTTTCATTCAACAAAACCAGCTGAAAAGCCGATATTCTCACATAATCACCCCCAGGCTATGGCTGACCTGGTTATGGTCACGGGGGCAGACCCTGCCCCACCACCCTGAGCCCTGTCACTCCAGTTACTGCCCATGGGGACAGCTCCTGTTCCCTTGGGAACACCTGGTCCCCCCTGTTCTTCAGAGGAAACTTCAGAAAACTTCAGAGAAATAAATTCTGTGTCAAACATGAAACTTTCCACAGGTGGAGCCTCCAAACGAGCCTGTTCAGGGAGGCCTGGACTCTGACACTGCCTCGGTGAAATACTGCTGAGGACATGGCAGGGTGGCAAAGGAGTTTTGTCATAGTGTTGTTCTTTCCACAAGGAATAAAGTAGGTCCTCACCGATATTCATTTCAGTCTTGCCCTGTCCAGCCCATTCCGCTGGTTTCACCATTTATTTGGGACTGAAGAGAAATTAGAGGCACAGAGCTGAGCTGGTGGAATGCTGACATACTCACTCAACATCATAAAACCATACCATACACATAAGGAAATTGACACCTGCCTCTGCTGGTTCCTGTGGATTTGTGTGTGTTTTTGTTGTTGTTGGTTTTGTTTGGTTTTCTTAACATCCTATTTAATATTTAAGGATGTGATGGACTTACAGGTCTTACTCCCAGCAAAACCTCAATGTTGTTTTTGACCCGTCTAAATCACACAGTTTAAATGTAGTTAAAAGAGACCGATACAATTTATACTGAGTGGACTCAGAGTAACCTAGTCTAGTGGAAGGTGTCCCAGTCCATGACAAGAGGTTTGGAATGACATGAGCCTTTAAACCCTTTCCAGCCTAATCCCTTCTGTGGGCCCCTGACCCCGCCAGGGTGTCCAGAGAGCACTATTTTCCAGAGTCAAGGCCAAGACCTGAACCTCTCAAGAGACAATACCTCCACACAGGTGCAGCAGTGTCTTAACTGAGAACAGAAACCTGGTTTTGAAATCACAGGATTGTAGAATCTCCAAGGTTTAAGAGATTTCCAAGACCACTGAGCCCAACTATCAACGATTCTTCCAACTCTCCCCACTCACCATGCTTGAGGTGTAGGTGGGAGCAGCTTTGATATCCATGAATGAAATTTCTTGGGGATGAAGCAGAGCCAGAAGCTGTGCTCCAGTACATCTGATGAGCCCTAACAGCTGTGGGGGACTCCAGGGCCAGCACCAAAGAGTGAGCCAGCACCACAAGCCCCCAGCACACAAGAAGCACTCACAAGCCAGCAGACTGCCCCCCAAACATGAAGTGGTCACACAAAATCAGACTGCCTGCCATGTGTGTAACAGCTTCAGAACTGCTGTAACCCACTGCTGGGCTCCTCCTTCCTCATCCAGGCAAACAACAGCAACCCCAGCTCCTCCTGGAGCTCGGGAGATCCAGAAGAGTGCACAGGGGATCCAGGGGGCATTGCAAGGAAATTTACCTGGCAAGCCTGTGCTGTAGAAGGCCAAAAGCTTCCCTGGGGGCATTGCTACTGCCCTGTGGCTACATTAGGAGATAATAAACCTGATGAGGGATCAGTGTCCAGTCAAATTCAAGATGACACCCACATGAGTTTTCCTGAACTCTCACTGAACTGATGGAGCTGTTTTCAATCTTTCCTGCCCTAACTTGCCAATACCAACACTCCACCCAGCCTCTCCCTGTCCCCACTGCTCCCCATTTCGCTGTTGCAGAGGGCAGGTAGGTTTCCTAGACTGTGTGAGCACAGCATCAGTGTGACCTACATGAGGGCTTGGATGGCCACCACAGCTCACAAAGGGCCTGAAGCAGCTGATGCCAATCCTCCCATGCCCTGCAGAGAACTGTGTCCTTGAGAGCCAAGGGGCAGTGGGAGAGATGGCCAGAACCAACAGAGGGATGCTCTGTGTCCTTGTAAGTGTTCACAGCTTTGGCCCTCCCTCTCCTGCAGTCTGAGGAGGAAAAGGATGGGAACAGCAGCAAACCCCTGCCTCCATCCAACTCCTGGCAGGCAGCATCCTGTCTCAAAATGCTGTCCTGGAGCACATGCTGTAGTGCCTTGGCTTGCCTCAGCTCCTCAAGGCTGGACAGGGCATTGCAGCCACCTGTACCCGAGACTGACTGGACACTCATGTCCCAAAGGTGCACTCAGACAGCTGGGCAGCCGCTGCCCCCTGGCCCAGCTCCCTGGCTGAGGGCAGGCTGGGCTGGTGCTCCAGCATGGTGTCTGGGCCAAGCAGAGGGCACAGCAGCCCAGACATCCTGAACGGCCCAGGCCACCCCCCAGGGGTGCAGGAAACAAAATCCAGCAAAGCCTGGAAGGTCATGGCACACTCTCTGCTCACACCATCTACAGAAACAGGCCTGCAGGATTGCTCCCAGAGCTCGGTGACAACAGCCCTGACCAGGGTGGAGCTCCCCAAGGCAAACTGATGGTACTGTGCTAAGGCGAGCAGCTGTGTTAAAAGGCTCCGCAGGACAATAAGCCACTGTCTGAAATAACGATATGGGCCCCGGAGGGGCTGTCTGGCAATGGCAAAGCTGCTGCTGCAGCTTCTGACACACACCCTCACATCCTGTGCATTCTGCATCTGCTTCCCATTCCCTGGAATCCCACTCCAACGGAATGTCACCAGACCGAGCTCACTGTGCCCAGGACCACAGACCGAGCTGGGCACAGCAGCTGCAGTGCTGTCCCCAGGATCCCCACATCTTCCCACTCCTCCTCTGACACCCACAGCAGCCCCTGACAGGCTCTCAGAGCACATGGCTGCCTGTGGTTCCACTCTGCAGCGATCCCGACGGAAAACCACTGTGCCACAGGGAGCCAGCAACCCACAGAACAACTGCCCTGCACACGCCATGCTCCTTGCACACAGCATGACAGGGACACACTGAAATCCATAACAGAGAGCCTGGAGGCAGATCCCACTGGGAACCTGCAAATCTGCCACCTGCAAGAGCTTCCCCTGGTCTAAAAGGGCAGCAAGGAACTCTCATGGGAACATTCTTCCTGTTTGACAGTAGAAAGCATAAACAGACTTGGTTTTCTTCTGTAAGAGAGTCCTGCCACAGCCTGAATAATCAAAATCGGGTAGGTCTTTCTATAGAGAAGCACAGACCTCTATTAATGAACAAAATCAGGTCTCAACATTTGAGCCACACAAACTAGTGAAATCAAAATGATGCTTTAAAACCAAATACCTACAACTACTGAATAAAATTATTCCCTTCAATTACCAATTGCTATTTTATTTCCCACACATTTCCACATAGTATAATGGAAATATTCCTGTAAAATCCTTTGTGCATCTTTAATACAGGCAGTAAAAATATTACTTGTAGTTTTGGCAGATGTGCATGGTCCCCATAAAACCCTTTCAATTAACATCACAAAGGTAGTTTGAGTGCAGGAATCTGTATAGAACTGTCAGATTTCTCCCTAACTTTCCTTTGAAATGTCTTGGGCAGATGCTTGAAAGGGAAGAAACAGCCGAAATTTTCAAACTACAAAAGGGTTTGGGCTGGACAGAACCTTAAAGCTCATCCTGTTACATGGGCAGGGACACCTCCCAGTGTCCCAGTGCCCAGCCTGGCCTTGGGCAGTGCCAGGGATGCAGGGGCAGCCCCAGCTGCTCTGGGCACCCTGTGCCAGGGCCTGCCCACCCTGCCAGGGAACAATTCCTCATTGCCAAGATCCCACCCAGCCCTGCCCTCTGGCACTGGCAGCCATTGCCTGGCTGCTGTCCCTGCAGCCCTTGTCCCCAGCCCCTCTCCAGCTCTCCTGGAGCCCCTTTGGGCCCTGGAAGGGGCTCTGAGCTCTCCCTGGAGCTTTCTCTTGTCCACACTGGGCATTCCCATCTCTCTCAATGCTTGTCCATGTCCAGGATAGCCAGGTCTCCCATTACTTTACACATTCCCTTGTACTGATCAGCACAAACAGTACATTCCAATTTATTCTCGATCAAAACTGCCAATTTATCATGTGAGCATTGGTGAGGAATGGTCTAAAAAAAGGCATTATTTCCTCCCAAATATCAGAAGCCTCCAAGACAGATGCTCTTGGAAGAAGCAGCAGAAGCAGCAGCTCTTTACAGCTGAGCCTGTGGCAGGGAAGGGGCAAATGCTGCTGCTCAGAGCTGGCTCTGGCTCTGCCCTCTCCAGAAACCCTCTGCATGGCACAGGCACCGTCATGGCAGAGAGCCAAGGACATTTCTTCCGTAGGATAACATCTGATTACAGGCTGAGTAAGTTTGCACATGGAACACAGGGTGGACTTCACCACGAGGAACAACAGTGTTATTTCATATGCAAGTCATCTTCAAACAGTCTTAGAAATCTCCAACTACTTCATTTCTTTACTGTGAAAGATGCGTTTCCTCAGACACAGAGGTTAATGAAAAGCACGAAGTGTAAAGGCAAGAAGTACCAGAAAAATGCATTTTCCTACCCTGTACACAGGGCACAGTATCAGCCCTGATTCCTCACCAGGTGCATTATGGCACTGTCATCACACATCTCACGTCTGAGTGCCCAACAACAACTGCAGTGTATCTCCCAGCATGCCTGTAATGACTACAGGACAGCAGCACTGTTCCCTTTTCTGTTAAATACAATTTGCTTTACAATTCTTGACCCAGGGAGTGGGAGCACTGCTGGATGGGAAAGCAGAGTGAGTGTGACCTTTTGTTGTGTGGTTATCTCCTGTTATTGCAACACCATGACCTGCCAGCTCTCTCTAAATCCTATTTTCTTCTCCATTTACATGTACAAAGTGTCATACTCTGGGCTAAACATGCTGGAGCACTTTTCCTTCTTTTTCTTTTCACACCCTTTGCAGGGTCAGTCAGCAATCTCAGTAAAATAAACACAAAACCATGGGCTCAGTAAAATAAACATAATAATATGGGCTTTTTCTGAAGAATCCAGCAATTTAGGTATTTATGAAAAGCTCTCAAAAGCACAATAACAGTGTGACACTGGCCCACTGGCAGGAGCTTCTAGACAGGTATTCTGAGCTTGAGAGTTGAGATCCTGCTCTCTGAGACCTGTTCTGTTGCAATCACTGCAGTTTCCTGGTAATGTGAAGGGAAAGCACCCCCTAAAGCAGCAGTAATAGGAACTTCATCCTCATCCCATCACAGAAAATGAGTAATTTAGGAGGAGGCTAAATGTACCTTGTACACTGAAGTGCCTCCCACGATCCAAACCATGTCTACTTTACTTTTTAACTCTGGTGAATCCAAAAGAGCTAGAGCATCATCCAGACTTTTGGAAAGATGATGTGCTCCTTTCGGGGTTTCCCTAGAAAAAGCAAAGATCTATTACTAAATAAATCAAGGACAATTCATCATGATCATCAATACACTCTAGACACAGAATGTGCTTTGCTGAATTAACAAATAACTACATGCTGCATGTCAGTTAATTATTTTGAAGTGCCTGTTATCGCTAAACTATGTTAAAAGTCTCATCTGACTGTAGGATTGTTCAACAGATCACAGCTTAACTGGAATTTAGAAGGCATTCTGAATAAGGAATCTGGAATTTCACAGCATGTTTCTGAAAAAGTGTAACTGAGAAATTTACATATCTATAAGATAAAGACAATCTATAAATTAAACACAGATCATTCAATATAGATAATCAAGAAATAAAATGTAGATTTTTAATTGAATTTCAGAATGTTAACATTTCATTCAACAAAACCAGCTGAAAAGCCAATATTCTCACATAATCACCTGCCAATCCACCAACATCCTCCAAAGCAATAAAGCACTGAAAGTGGACATTTGTGTTTAAAAATATTTGCGTGACTGTGGGTGATGCATTCAAGAAGTGAGTTCTGAAAAAGGACAGTTCATCCACAAATCCTAATAAAAATGAACTTCAAAAAATGAACTTTGGGCCACCAGTGTAAGGAGGAACTAGGGAAATACAGTGAAATACATGAGTCAGAAACACTATTGAAAAGCGTCAAATGGTTTGTGAGTAGAGCGAAAAGCAGTACTCATGATGCAAAGTAATGACAATTACCTTTGAATGAATTTTTAAATATTCAAAATTAAGAGTAAGGTAGTCATAAACACTCAGAACCAATAGCAGAAATGCTTTCTAAACAGGGATCAAAAATGCTACATTTGGAACTACTGTATGCTGTAACATTACAGACATTTTTTGCTGCAGGTTTTTATTTGTTTTACAGGGCCCTTATTTATCATACTTACTTGAGCTCCCTGCTGAGCACAATATTAATCCTGTCTCTTAAAGGACGGTTCTTCTCAGGGATAGAGAACCACGTTTTTTTACCCATTATCACTGCATTCTGTTTACCTGAGCAGGAGAGAATGGATTTGAATTGTTTAGAGACACTGATGGACTTGCCCTGCCTTGCCAAGCCCCTCTGCAGCAGCTAGCAAAAGCACCAGCTCAGGCCCCAGTTCTCAAATGAGAACTGATTTATAAACCCACAACAATTTCTAGCAGAAGAACCACTCAAATTAAATCCAAAGCCAAAGTGCTAAAGGTGATCAACCATACCCTAACATTCACAAATAAATATGATTTCTGACCTAACCCAAGCATTCCTAACCTGATTACCTCTCATATGTAAATCTGCTAAGGAAAGGAATGTTTCTCTTTATGAGGAAAAGGAGTTATCAGAGAAAAAATCCACAATGCCAACATGGTCACTCCTTCCATGTTGTTTCCAGGCTGAGACACAACAGCGGCAAAGGTGACATCCCTGGTGTGGAGATTTATGGCAGCATAATCCATTAAGAAGTCTGGTTATGAAGCACTTTACCTGCCCGGCATCTGAGATCACAGCTTATCAAAAGATCTGCAGGCAGGACAGAGCAAAATGTTTCTTTGTAATTATATTTCAAACATCTTTTTTCTTGATCACAGCTTATTTCTGCCAGGTAAGATGCAACTTGCAGACATCTAAAAAGACTGACAACTGTCAGTTGTGTTCCGTCCTTTTTTAGTACGTACAGGGCTGCGAAGGGTTGAACCAGGTCTTCTAAATGTATGTATAAGTCTTTCACTCAGAACTGTTTCAAAATGAGATCAGGCATTCCTTGTGGACTATGTGACAGACATTCCAATCAGAAAATTGAATAAGTCGCCTAATCAAAACAATATTTCAAGGCGGAAAATGGAGTATGGCACCTAATCAAAATGTAGGAACACATAAAGCTGACCAAAAGTGAGTTTTTACCAAACGGGTGAATTTTAACAGCATAAAAAAAACCCTGAACAAACCATGAAAAAGTGACCGTGTTGACAAACAACTGCAGGATTTCTGCGCTATGGTTTGGACTTTCTGGTGCATGGATTTGGCTCAGCACTCAGAAAAACTCGGCAAAATTACTGTCACAAGGGTCAGAGGGGTGGATCGAATGGCCAAGGCTGAGCCACAGCAAACAAGTGAGATAAGCTAATGCAGACTAAAAAAAACAAACCACCTCTGCTAATTAAGCAGCTTGTAAAAACCTTCCCATTTTAACTTGGAGTTTCGTGTAAAGACTTGTTAGGTAAACTTCAGATGAAGTTTTCTATTCTTCTGGTGAAAAAAGGACTTGAAAATTGCTCCCTAAGAGGAGCAATCTGCAACTCCTCTGAAATATCTGCTTCATCCTCTTTCCTCATCTAGCCCGAGCGATTGAAAGGGTTGAAATACAGGTGGGACTTGTCAGGGAAGGCAAGGCAGAGGGCCGAGGCAGGGAAAGGCCGGAGCCGAGCTTGGGGCGCCACACACCCCACGCGTTACCTTCCACACGGGCCGTGCTCGTCATTCTCTGGAAGTACTTGAACTCATTCCTGCCGGGGAAGCACGGACTGCGTTACAACGTGTATAAGAATAAGTTCTCTAGTTTATATATATATATATATATATATATTTTTTTTTTTAAGTTCTCTCATTTCAACGAAAAATCCCCACTCGTAATGGGTGTGTTGCCGGAGGCCGGGGAGAGGCGGTTGAACAGAGCTGAGCCGCTGCCTGGCCGAGACGAGACCTTTGTCCCCCAGCTGTGGTCGCATGAGCGATAACCTGCGGCCACGGCATGAAAAGTATTTATGAAAAGCTCTCAAAAGCACAATAACTGTGAAAAACAACCCCACAGCCGCGCTCCCGCCACGCCGCCGCTTTCCCGCCTCACAGAGCATCCCCTCAAGCACTACAGCTCCCAGCGCACCCCGCGCGGCCCCGCCGCGCCCGCCTGCTGCCGCGCGGCGCGGGGCACGCTGGGGGCTGTAGTGCGGGCGGGGGGCGCAGCGGCGGGGGGCCGCGGTACCTGAGCGGCGGCCAGGGCAGCCGCCCGTCCTTGCCGATGCCCATGTTCTGGCTGACGGCCACGATGGAGTTGAGCGAGCGCACCATGGCCGGGCCGCTCCGCTCCGCGCCGGGGCCGTGCCGCGGCCGTGCCGTGGCGGGGCGGGCCGGGGCGGGCCGAGCGGGCGCATCCGGCGGGAGGCGGTGCCGCGGCGCGGGGCCCGGCCATGCCGCGGGGCCGGCGGGGCGGCGGGGCCGCGGGGCAGCCGGTGCTCAGCAGGTTCTTCGGGGCGGCGGCGAGCGACGGCGAGCGCGGGCCCCGCTACACGGTGCGCGGGGCGGGGCGGGGCGGGGCGGACACGGCCCGCTATCCCGGTGTCCATCCCGGTGTCCATCCCAGTGTCCATCCCGGTGTCCCTGACCGGGGCGCAGACACTGCGGGACAGGCTGCCAGCTCCCGGCTGTACGATCTGTGTGGGCACCGGTGCCCGGGTCCTCAGGGCCAGCCTGGCAAGAAGGACACGGAGCTCCTGGACAGGGCCCAGGGCAGGCCCCAGAGAGGATTTGGGCTGTGCAGCATCCGTGTGCTGGGCAGAGCCTGCGGCAGCTGGGCTGGGCAGGCTGCAGAAGGGAACGCTGCCAGGGATGCCATCAATGCATCCCAACATCTCCAGGGGCTGCCAGAGCACGGGCCGGGCTCTGCTCGGTGCTGCCAGTGCCAGGATGAGCAGCAGTGGCCATCAAATAAAGGGCAGCGAGGTGCAGGGCAGCAGGAGGGAGAACTTGTGTCCATGGAGGGACAGCAGAGCCCTGGAACAGCTGCCCAGGGAGGGCCTGGAGTGTCCCTGGCTGGAGACATCCCAGCCCCAGCTGCACCTTCCTGTGCCCCCGGCCAGGGCACCCTGCCTGGGCAGGGCTGGGCTGGGGAGCTCCAGAGGAACCCGCCAGCCCCAAATCCCCTGGGATTCTGTTATACACGATGTGTCTGTTTCAGAGGAGCTGGAGCTTGGCACAGGTTTGGTGATCTGGGCAAGGCCAGCATGTTGGTCCATGCCATTCGGGCTTCACACCCGTGTTGAACCCCTGTGCCTTCCAGTTTTGCAAAATGTGGAATATGTTAAGGTTATCATAAGTCAGGATGTTCTCTGAGGTTTGATCTTTGTGTTCTTTAAAGCATCATCAGCCAGAAATGAGACCTGACCAGTGGGACAGGCAGCAGCTGCATCCCTTAGTCAAGGGCTCCTGCAATTAGCAAGTTTTAGGGATGTAAATCAGGATGTTGGTGTAGGGCCCTGCATGCCTGGCAGCCTGGTGTAAAGGCTCAGGGCCCCCAGGTGCTGCAGCCGCCCTGCTCAGGGCAGTACCGGACTCAGCCCTGCAGGTCACACAGGGCTCACCCAGCCTGCGGGGCACCTGGGGCACTGCTGGCACAGGGCAGGGCTGGGGCAGCCCCGGCTCTGTCTGCGTGTGAGCGACGGCAGCGCTGGCAGGGAGAGGGCAGGGCTGTGCTGGAACAGCCCGGGGGGCAGCCAGGCCTGCCCAGCCCCGGTGGGGATCTCTCTCCAGGGTGCCACTGCTGGCCTGTGGCACGCTGAGGAATGAACCCCATTTCTGGGCAGCCCTGGCATGCAGTGAGCGAGCTGTGCTCCTGTCCCAGGTGCTGGAGCTCAGGCGACCCGGGCTCTGAGTGCTGGTAGGTGCAAGGCCAGAAGAGCCTGCAGTGATGCAGATCCTCCCAGTGTCACCACTGGGGAAAAGTGGCCGTGTCTCTGCTGGTGGATTTCATTCTGAGTTTGTATTTTCCACTCTCCATGTCGTTACTGTTTCCAGCCCCTTCTGGCCCTGGAAGGGTGTTTGCTTTTTTTACCTGTGACTCAAGTCAGCTATTTTGGTTGCCTTTGGTCCAAATATATGTTGAAAGGTGTGGTTCCATCTTTCTGCCCTTGTAGAATAAACTTCCTAATTAGTGTTAATTTGGTGGTATTTAACAGTGGGCTTGGAAGCTGCTACTCATGTGGGCTGTGGTTATATGGAGGTTTTGGGTTTAGTTGGTGAGGCTGGAGTTCCTGCTTAGTTCCAAGGAAATTTAAATTCCATGGTTAAACCATCTGAGGTCATGATATGAAATGTGGATGCAAGCTGCTGAAAGCACCTGTTGTGTGCTTCTGTGAGAAGTGTTTGTGTTCTGTTGGATTTACAAGTTACTTCTTCATATTTAGTAAAGCTTCTTGCAAAAGGTCAATGATGAAACAGCAGAATTGGTGAATTTTCTGTTTACATAGTGCTCTAAAGGCATGCTTCAAAATACATCTAAGGAGCAGGATGCTCCAAGCTCCTCCAATCTGGCTTTGAGCAATTCCAGGGATGGGAGGTTGGACAATTTTGCCTTAACTTATTGTGAAGTTGCTTTGTTCTCTTTCAGAGAAGAGCAAACAGAAAAGGTAACTGAACTTATTAGTTCAATTTATGTTTCAGGCTTCTAAATGTGGCACAAAAAGGAGCACACCTACTGAAAGCAATGAACCCTGTGAAAAGAAGACCAAGGCACGGCAGATTACTCTGGAAGAGATCTGTAACCCACTGAAGACTCAGGATAAAAGTGAGTTGACTGTTAGCAAACCCTCAAGCATTGGCAGCCAGCAAATAAGTTTTTCATTGTCAGCTGCTCTGTTGCCTCAGCAGTGCCTGAGTTCCATCCGGTTTTGAGCAGAGAATTTAATAAGGTAATGCTGGTATGAAAAACCCGTGAATGTAAAGTTCATTATGTTTCAATAGAAAGAATTAGCCTCTCCAGTTTCAAAGTGGGAACGGTATTAAGTTTGTTGGTGTGATGCTTTGAAGTATCACTAGTACACCCTCAAAAGGCAATACTGCCTAAAGAAGTGTATTGAAAGAAAATCTGCTTGATTCCCAGTCTTCTTAGCTAACTTTATGGCTGTGCAGTTGTCAGTCCAAAAAATAATCTCTTCCCACTTAGAGAGAAGTGAGGAATATTGGTTTTCCAGGGAAGTTAACCGAGCTGTTCAAGTGCATGATTCTGTCAGGCTGGCAGAAATACTGCAGTGGGAGAGGAGAGGGAGCACAGGGAGGAGAGACATGGAGCAAAATGGTTGCGTCTGTGCTTACTGATGTTCTTCTAATAGACGTTCCCTTTTATAAAATAAATTGCTAGTGTGTTTTTGTTGTGAATTTTCACCAACAGAAGAATCTCAGAAATGTGAGAAGTCCCGTATCTGTTTGGAAACTCTGGGCAGGCTGAGAGAGTTCTGCAGTGATGCAAACCAGCAGTGTACCAGCCTCCGGGAGGATGGCTTTCAGGAGAAAGAGAAACGTGCCAGTGTTACGGGGAGGAGCTCAGAACTGAAAAACCCTCTTCCATCTTGGGACAGCGGCCCACAGGTGGCACAGAAGGTATGCAGAGCTTTGCCCCTGCGGGGTGTGTGGATTGCTGGTTATGAGTTAAACCAGCAAACTCTGGCACAAGCTTCCCCTTGTGCTCCTCGTCTCTGACGTGGAATGGTGCAGCAGAGCCCCACAGACCTGTGTTTTGTACAGGTGTGAAGCTCCTTGCACGGTGAGCAGGCTGGCTGCTCTGGCTCCTCAGTGATGCCAACGAGCAGCAGCATCCTGAGGGAGCAGAAGCTCTGCTGGTGTCGCCCGTGCCTCTGAGGGATGCTGTAACACCCCAATAACACATGTTCAGAGAGGCACTTTGCTCAGCTTCCTTTCAGTTCCACGTGTGGGCTCTCAAACTTCCAGCAGGCATTCTTTGCAAAAATGTTGGGTAGGGTTATCACTGAGATGTGGCTTAATCTAGTTTGCTGGAATATCTAACTAGTAAAGGTATCACTGCTTTTTCATCTGCAGGAGGTGGGGGTAGCTCACACAAAAAATTGTCATGATGGTATCTGTGGTGCAAGTCAAGAGACTTGAATGGAATAATAGTGTTTTGCTTCCTCTTTACTTATGGGGGTAGTTAACATTAGTTAATTGGGGGGGTTTGGGGCTCAGCTGATCAGGTCCTAGAGTGCATCTCAAGGCTTACTGTGGTGGCTGCTCTTTGGTGGAGTTCTCCATCTGGCTTTTTGAGGGAAGGAGCTTGCATGAAAAGCTGATTTTAACCTCCCCTGTCTGAGGGCTGTGCCCTTTAACTGTGGGGGTCTGCTTTGTGTGGATGTGGGGTGCAAATGCTGAAGTGAGCAGCTTGTGGCAAGATGATTCTGTTGTGGTAAGAGGTTGAGGTTATGAAGATGTGGTCAGTTGGAGAACCTAGAAAATTGATTTTTTCTTGCCGTCCTTGGAAGGGGTCCCTTTAGCTGTTTGTGTCCTGCTTTTTACTCTGTAACTTTCCTCCAGCTAGTAACTTAGACCATCTCACCAAGTCGGCTTTTGTGTTTGTTTCTACTCCTTTTGCCTGGTTTCCTGCCCTTGTTTCACGTGGTTTGTGATGACAGTTTCCTGTAAAATGAGACGAGGTCACTCTGTTTGGCTGGCACAGACCTTGGGCCAAAGAGTGCTCAGTCTGTGACATGAGGATTTTGCAGCAGAGACATCTCCTGAGGCCACCCAAGTTCTGGGTGCAGGGCAGCTTTATTTGAGCTGGGCTGGGTTCTCTTGCTTAATGGTGTGCAGCTGTGGGGATTTTGCAGTTACAGCTAAGTGCTGTTTTTCCCCACTTGTTCTCTGACTGCACACTTTGTACATTCCCGTGACCCAAAGTATATATGATTTAAGCCATCTCTGTTTTTTTAATTTTTTTTTTCTTCTGAATTACATTGCTGTTAAACAGTCTGTTCACTTTGTTTCTTGTAATCTGAACGGGACCCTTGGTAAAAGTGGAAGTTTATTTTTATCTGATTTGTTAGCAAATGCAGATTTTATAGCACAACCTGATTGTGTTTTGAATAGTCATATGCTTTAAAAAATTCTGGAGGGTGTTGTCTTTGTATTTTTTTTAAGCAGTACTATCTGTATTTGATCTTGTGGTGTAACTGAGGAGGAATTTTGCTGCAAGTGAAAGGCTTTTCAGCATTTTTCTCTGCACTTCTGAACCCACCACTGCTGACAATACAGAACAGCACAGTGTGGTAGAGCTGAAGTTCCTCGGCAAGAATAGGCTACATAATGTCATTGCAAATGATAAACTGCAGACAGAGTGAGCTCAAAGCATTTCACATTTGAGGTTTTAGAAACTGTAGTGCTGATTTTCCGTGTTTAAGTTGTTCTGAGAGATTTGCTGAACTTACAGAGGAAGTGCAGACTGGAGAAGGAGTACAGTTTTGGTAGCTGAGACAGGGAACTGAGACTCAAATTGGTTTATTCCTTGGTTTACTGTGGACTTTTGGAACATCATTAATCTCTTCATGCTGGAGTTTCTCACCTGTAAACTGGAGCAGTAATTCATCCTTATTTCAATGCATGGCCTGTTTTAGACTGCCCAGTCTCTGCAGCCTGCATTGTCTTGGTCTATGCTTTGAGAGCTTTTGATACAATAGTGTTCTGATTTCCCCCTTATTTAGCTAACTTTGACTTTCATGACTATTTAATTCATTTTCATTACAAATATACTGTGTTCTGTATATCCTGCTGCAATAATTGTGCTGCAGCTTGGGGGCTCTTCAATGCAAGAGCAATCTTTAGCTCTGTGGTCAGTGCAAACCAAGGAGGGGGCAATTGATTTGTTTGATGAATCCTAATTTCCACTTTCCCACCTTTTATTTACAGGAGGAGTTACAATGCAATCTTAGTCAGTTTTCTGCGTCTCTTAAATCCTACGAAAATTCTCAAAATTCTTCAGAGACAAATCTTAATAAAAGAACCAAAAGCATTTACACTCCACTAGAACTCCAGTTCATAGAAATGAAGAAAAAGTATAAAGACGCTGTTTTGTGTGTGGAATGTGGATACAAATACCGGTTCTTTGGACAAGATGCAGAGGTAATTTTTTCCAAGATTAAGGAAAGATACTTGGATTATGCTGGTGTCATCCTAGGCCCGTGGCCAGTTCTGGAAGGGAGACTTCTTTGGGGGCATAAGGGGGTGTTGTGTTTTGTTTTGTTACTTGAAATCAGGATGAAAAATCTCTGTGTGCTGAAATTCAAGATTATCCATTATGCACACTTTTTTTTTTTTTTTGTCAAAATGGCATTTATTGTTTTGTAATCACATGGTCGTGCTTGCTGTCTTGTATATTGAGAATTTAAGGTGAGTTCCCAGTCAAGAGTTTTGTCAGAGTTAAAGTTGAAAAACTTTCAGAGGTGAATTGTATATCATGGCTCAGAACTCTACTATAATATATATATATAAAAAATACAGAACTGTAATGTATGACATTAGGAATCTTTCAGATTGAGAGGCAGTGGAGCCCTTTGTGGTGTTGGAAAAGATGAATATAGCAGGTATAGCCTGGGTGCAGAGAGTATCCTGAATGCATGCCTGGATGTGGCACCTACACATGGCCGATCTGTAGGAACTGGAAAGGACTGTATAACGAACATAATGTTAAAGTGGTGGTTTGTAAAAATGTTTCAGAATGTTATTTTCTTGTGATCTGTCCCAAAGTCGTTGCTACCAACCTTTGTTCGGTGCTATTTTCACACTTGAGACCAGTGAGAAATGTTGCTTGGTTACTGGGAATTCATTTTCCCCATCATATTTGCGCAGTGTAATTTGTCTGCTCATTTGCTGGTGTACTTACAGCCCAGAAATAGAAACATGCAGTTCAGACAGACCGGTCAGTGTTTGCCTGCAGGTCCTGCCTAGCACCCCATTCTCTGCTCAGTGAGCACCTGGGGCAAGAAGACCATACAAATCACACATGATAATGTCACATTTTAGTTAGTGTTGTTACTCTTTTTTATTAAGTATTTAGTTTCCACTGCTGTTCAATATTGATTTTTCAGTATTTTAGTTGATTGGCCAGGTTAATCCCATCTTTATGACCACAAACTAAATGCCTCGATTCCTGCTGCGTTTCTAGTGGCGTGAAAATCGTTTGACCTTTTGCTGATCTGTGTTTCAGACCCTGTGTGTGCAGTGTGGGTGGTTTACCTCACAGCGGTAAAGATCAAGGTGCAGCCTTAAAACCTGACACCTGCAGCCTTTGGTAGTGAATCCCCTGTTTATGGCAATGCTGGGACAGGGAGGTGGAGGGGCCCCTCCAGGCTTTCTCCTGGAATGTTTTCCCTTTGTCACCAAGCTTTTAATTGTAGTTGTGCATCACTGTTGTCATAGAGATAAGCTCCTTACCTTCTTGGATTACTTTTTGACCCTTTGGCTGACTCTTGTTGCAGATTGCAGCTAAGGAGCTGAACATTTACTGTCACCTGGACCACAACTTCATGACTGCCAGCATCCCCAGCCACCGGCTCTTCGTCCACGTGCGCCGCCTCGTAGCCAAGGGACACAAGGTTACCCCTGACTCCTGCTAATTGAGTACAGACCAGCCCTGAGAGAACTTGCACTGCTTGTACCAGCCCCTGGTTTCAGCTGAGAAGTGGGCAGCTCGTTATCCCTGGTTCCTGCAGTAGAAATGGCCAACTTCCCTTTGTTTCAGTGTCTCTGTGCTGGGGGTGTCATGAGCCATTAGCAGATTCAGAGAAGTATCTTCGTTTTTTCAGGAACAGTTCCAGAACAATTACTTTTCTCAGTGTTTTTGTATCAAGGTTTTGCATTTAATAAGGAGAAGTGTACATATTCTCTGTTTTATTATTCCTCACATCCTTGTTTTTCTTATCCCAGCCCACTGTTTTTTTCTCTGTTCCTTCCTGTTTTGTATCCCTGTAATTCTGTGGCTTTCTGGTGATAGCGTCTTTTTCTGCTTCCATTTCTAAGAAAAGGACTTGTTGATTCTAAATTGGATGCAAGCAACCCTTCTCTAATAAGCAGTGATGTCCAGCTAAATTGTTTCAAAATAGGATGAGAAGCACAGGTACAGATGTTGAGAGGGCAGTCAGCAGTAGGAAAAGGGTCAGGAAAAGCACTGCCTTATAATCTCATTAGTAGGATTGATGTGAGAGCCCTTTCTGTTGATCATCTATTCCAGCTTGAATTATGCATTTGTTGTTTGCACATCTTAAAAGATTACCAGATATATAGAATAATAAAAATAATAATTCATTGCCAGAGATCTAACTTTGTTTCTTGTTTGTCTGCCTGTAGGTTGGAGTAATAAAACAAATGGAAACTGCAGCACTGAAAGCTGCTGGAGAAAATAAAAGCTCTCTCTTCAGCCGTAAGCTGACTGCCCTCTACACTAAGTCTACACTTATTGGAGAAGATATCCTTTTCAAATAAACTTGGTTTCAGACTAACCTTTGGGAGGCCTTGATTCTGGTGTTATCACCAGGATGGAACATGGGCAGCTAGTGGCTGACATAAGAGTGGCAGCAGGAAATAAAGTTCCTTTAATTTTATGTTGTGGTAAAACATCTTGCTGTCTTTAGAAACAGTTCAGTCTCCTCAGGGCTGTAGGTTTGTTGTGTTTACTGTAGTTGCTTTCTGAAGTCATGGAGTGGACTTACCAAATCTGCAGTGTCCTGCAGGTCTTGCCTAAAAAATGTTAAAATAACAGAGAAACAGCTTTTAACCAATGAATTTAATTTCTTTTCTTCAGTTTTTTGTTTTGCTCTATCTGGTCTTGTCTACCTCCTGTTTTTAATTTCATTTCTCAAACAAAGTTAGTAGATACCAGGAACTAAAAAGATTGTTAGATTAATGTCTGAGAGTACAAGACTTAGGTCTGGAAAGACCTGTGAACAGTCCACCCAAATCTGTGTAGTATTTTTTTGAACGTTTGTTACATGTGAACCCTTTGTTGAAGCTGGATGATTCTGTAGATGTTGAAGAGGTAACAGCAGATGTCCCCGATAGCTACCTCCTCTGCATCTGTGAAAATGGGGACCACCTGAAGGACAGGAAGAAAGGTGACATTGTTACAGGCATTATGGTAAGTTAGTTTCTCAGCAGTCAGTGTTTTAGGGTCTGCCTGGGGTTGTTTTGTTGTGCATTTTGTTTTTTTTCCTGGGGAGGTGGGTGGCTACCTTGTTAAATTCATGAATGTTCTCTTTCAGATTTTATTTTGCGGGGGAGTAGGAATTGATTTTTTTTTTTTTTTTTTGTAAAAAGAGGCACTTTAGGTAAGATATCTGTGTGTGAACTGTGATGGCTTTATATTTGAAAACTTCAGAAAAGGTATGGAGTGGACAGTTGAACATTTATCAAACTGGTTTTGCTCCTGTCTCACTTGAAAACATATTAGTATTTTAACAAAATACATTAGGGCAATAATTTGTTCAGATGCTTTACAAATTTCAATGTTTAAACATTTTTAGTGTCAATATTTTAAAGCTTGTGAGCATTTCTTTCCTCTACAAAATACCATTCTTTAGAGGAAGAGACTTTAGAGTTGCACTTCAGATTTGTATTGGTGAAGATTAAACCCAGTCCTGTTTAACCAGCAAAACACACAGCAAATCCCAGTCAGCTGGTAATGAATTAATTAAAAAGTGTCTTGATTGTGTCTCTGAATGTCATACTGCTGCTGGGAGAGAACAACAGAAGCAAGTGTTCAAATTCCAGTTCGAATTAAATGTGCATTTCATGGACTCAGTTAGTAGATTTGTCTGGTATTAAAGCTTGAACAGTGATGGACTGCTAACAACAAAAGCACATTTACATTTGTAAGGTATTGTTGCCACTTCCCAAGACAAAGTTGTGTTGGTGTTTTGAGGTTATTGTTGTGTTATGGGTTTGTAAAAAAGCACATTCAGGTTTTTGGATCTGCCGCTTTCACTGTGTGTGTGAGTGCTGTATAATTTTACACCATGGATTTTCTTTCTGGTTAAGAGTTTGAGCCACTGCAGCAGTCCCTGAAAATGTGAATATCCAGTGGATATGTGTGTGTACGTTTTTGTTTGGCAGGCGATCCAGCCAACTACAGGAGAAGTGGTTTTTGACAGTTTTCGGGACGGAGCTGCCCGCTCGGAGCTGGAGAGTCGGGTTCTGCGCCTGCAGCCAGTTGAGATAATTCTTCCATCTAGGCTGTCAGATCCATCTGAAAAGCTCATCCACAGTATAACCTCCATGAGGTGAGTTCTGTGGGGTTCTCTTTCCCAGAGCCAGCGGTGGAGCCGAGATCCAGGAGCAGGCATGGATCTGTAGTTCTGTCATGGCCCTTTCCAGAGTGGCTGCAGTTTGCTGCTGGGGTCAGAACTTCCCAAATCCCTCACAGTTCTGGGCACTTGCTCCTAAGTTGTGTTTAGACTGGAGTTCATGGCTTCTGACTCTGGCCTGTGAGAGATTTGTGCACTTAAACATTGTCTTTGTCATGGTCCTGCCACCACGCTCCTGATCACGGGATCTGCTGGAATAATTTCCAAGCTCAGTCACTTACCTTTCAGATCTAAAAGAGGTGCTATGTGGCTTTTTTTCCCTGCTTGCCATAGTTTTGAGGTCTCTAAAAGACATGAGACTTCCTTTTCTGTTAATGTAGGTAGGAGTAGAAAACCTTTGCAACTGGTATTTGGTCCTGTTTGTCCTTTTACACCATCTTAGACTGGGGTACAGACCTGGAGGTATTGTGACTGATCATCTCTTTGTTTTGAGTTCTCTTGGCATGTTTCTGGAGGAAATTTGTTGCCTGTTTTCTGTATCACTTTTTCTGTGCAGTAAAGCCAGAGCAGGATGTAACTTTTAGGGTGATAGGTGAAAGATGAAGCAGTGTTCTGAACAGTGGGGATGAAATCTTGCAGATGCAATTTTTTGGAGGAAATTTCAGTTTTCCACTTTTTTGTTTTTAACCATGCAGTTTGGGGCTGTAGAGAACTCGTTTAGAGCTTGGCATTTCAGTTTTGAATGAAATAGTCATTCTGGTGTGAATTTGGGAGAGTGGTTGTGATTTTTTTTCCTTTTTCTTTGTGTTTTTTTGGTTGTGCACAGTAGAGAATGTTAATGAGTGACTTCTCATTTTTATGAAGACAAAAAATGCTACCCATTAGCCGATTTTGTGAACAGGGATTAGTTTGTAGTTTTTTCACCTTTCTGGTAATTTGCTAGGCAGCTTTCCAGCCCAAGTGCCCTTAATTACATGAGAGTGACAAAAATAGAGCACATTATTGCCATACACCTCAGTAGCCTTATTTTAAAAACAATTCTTCATGGATTTTTTCTCGTACCAGAGATTAAACCACTAGAGGGCCCTGAAGTATTTCATAGTAATTTAAGTGATTTCAATATGCTGCTTTCTTGTGCTTTTAATTAGGTTTGTTTTTGTACAGCAGTTAATTTATTTTAATGCATACTGAGATGTCTGTAGTATTCAGGTTTGGTTATTGGCCCAGTATCTGGTGATCTCATCTTTGAGCAGCTTTTTTTCTAAAACCTGTTGTTGAGAATCTTCCATGAGCTGTAAAAAGTTTAATTTCCATCATTTCTTAAAGAACTTTTTAACTAAAACAGTGGGAGCCAGCTCTTGTGGTTCAAGAAGGGTCTTCATCTCTTTGTGTGTTAGGGATGCAGCAGAAAAACACTGGGATGATGAAAACAGGGTAGAGATGGGAGAGAAAAGTAGTCCCAGGTGACTAGAGGATGGGAAAGAAGAGAAGAGAAAAGGAGGAGAGGAGAGGAGAGGAGAGGAGAGGAGAGGAGAGGAGAGGAGAGGAGAGGAGAGGAGAGGAGAGGAGAGGAGAGGAGAGGAGAGGAGAGGAGAGGAGAGGAGAGAAGAGAAGAGAAGAGAAGAGAAGAGAAGAGAAGAGAAGAGAAGAGAAGAGAAGAGAAGAGAAGAGAAGAGAAGAGAAGAGAAGAGAAGAGAAGAGAAGAGAAGAGAAGAGAAGAGAAGAGAAGAGAAGAGAAGAGAAGAGAGAAAACAGAAGAGAGGAGAAGAGAGGAGAGAAGAGAAGAGAGGAGAGAGAAGAGAAGAGAGAAGAGAAGAGAGAAGAGAAAAGAGAAAAGAGAAGAGAAGAGAGGAGAGAAGAGAGAAGAGAAGAGAGAAGAGAAGAGAGAAGAGAGAAGAGAGAAGAGAAGAGAGAAGAGAGAAGAGAAGAGAGAAGAGAGAAGAGAAGAGAAGAGAGAAGAGAAGAGAAGAGAAGAGAAGAGAAGAGAAGAGAAGAGAAGAGAAGAGAAGAGAAGAGAAGAGAAGAGAAGAGAAGAGAAGAGAAGAGAAGAGAAGAGAAGAGAAGAGAAGAGAAGAGAAGAGAGAGGAGAAGAGAAGAGAAAAGAGAAGAGAAAAGAGAAGAGAAGAGAAGAGAAGAGAAGAGAAGAGAAGAGAAGAGAAGAGAAGAGAAGAGAAGAGAAGAGAAGAGAAGAGAAGAGAAGAGAAGAGAGGAGAAGAGAAGAGAAAAGAGAAGAGAAGAGAAGAGAAGAGAAGAGAAGAGAAGAGAAGAGAAGAGAAGAGAAGAGAAGAGAAGAGAAGAGAAGAGAAGAGAAGAGAGAAGAGAGGAGAACAGAGGAGAGAAGATAAGAGAGGAGAGGAGAGAAGAGAAGGGAAGAGAAAAGGGAAGAGAAGAGAAAAGGGAAGAGGAGAGAAGAGAAAAGGGAAGAGAAGAGAAAAGAGAAGAGAAGAGAAGAGAAAAGGGAAGAGGAGAGAAGAGAAGGGAAGAGAAAAGGGAAGAGAAGAGAGAAGAGAAGAGAAAAGGGAAGAGGAGAGAAGAGAAAAGGGAAGAGAAGAGAAGAGAAGAGAAAAGGGAAGAGAAGAGAAAAGGGAAGAGAAGAGGGAAGAGAAAAGGGAAGAGAAAAGAAGAGAAATGGGAAGAGAAGAGGAGAGAAAAAGGAAGAGAAGAGAAAGAGAAAAAAGATAAGAGAAGTCTTTCTACTCTTCCAGTGTCGTGTAGAAGTTGCAGGAGATTTGGTGCTGGATGTTGTGTACTAGAGCTTGGCACTGAGTGAGCAAGGTGATGTGGCCAGCACAAAGACTGTGCTTATAGTTACCAAAAGAATGAAATAAAATATTTAGCTAAGGTAAAGCACTGTAGCTTTGTGAGAGCAGCCCTAGGTTGGTTCAGTGCCCCTTTACACTGACAAGAGTCAAAACTCTCTGTGCTTCCCTTCAATTTCTGTGAGGGTTTTTTTTTTATTCTTTGCTTTCCTAGGGTGGATTTAATGACTAGAAAATACAATTCAAGCACACTAAGCTGGGGGCCAGTGAAGAGCCTTCCCTCAAAAGCAAAGCTTATTTTAAAAATAGGTTACAAAAAGTGGTTCAAGACAGATTGTTCTGGTGAGTACTGTGCTGTTCCCAAACTGTTAGTAACATCTGTTTGCAAGTGCTGACCTGCCTGGAGCAAAATCCTGTCATGGTTTTAATTTCCTTCTTTCTAGAAAGCAGAGAAAAAGTCTTGCCTTCAGAAAATACTTTCATTTTTTTTCCTAGGAACACAGTGTTTTTTGTACTCCAAGTTCTTTCTAGTCAAGGGTCAGCACCCACCCTCCTTAACATGTTGGCTGCTTTAAAACCTAGCCTGTATTGGTCTCCTGACATTGTCTTTGAGGCTCCTTTGGGATATTTTTGCTCCTCTCATGTTGCCCCGTCCTTGTTTTGTTGAAAAATTCAGTGCATTTTCAGCGTGCTCCATTCTTCCTCTTTTTTCCATTTGCCCATTTTTGCAGTGTTTCATTCTGTAGCATTCCTGGACACTGTGGAAACACGCTGCTCACAAGTAGCTTTAACCCACAGCGTTTCCCCCAGGTCTGCACTGTTTGGTTTAGGCTGCAGGTGGTCTGCAGCTTGTTGCCTGTGATAACCCCAAGGTTCTGAATATGGGGTTCAGGTTTCTGCTCTCTCCTGGGTGCTGCAGTAGCCTTTGGCTTGGAGTTGGTTCCCTGGAATTCCCCTCTCTTTCAGACCCATTGAGAACTAAACCTCATCCTCCCTCTCCAGGCATGGTGGAATCCCTCGAGTAGCTGAACCTCCTCCATCATCTTCAACACAAGCCTTTTTAATTTGTGTTTCAGGACCTCTGCAAATATAATTTCAAGCTCTTTCTGCTAAGGGCAGTGCTAATGGCTCTCTGGTCGAGCAGTGGCCTCTGCTTTTAACTGTATTGGGTGAGGTCTCTGCAGGTTTGTTCCTCTCCAGTTTCTGTCATGGTCTCTTAGAGCGAGCTGTAGTGGATTTATTATGTTTGGTCAATGGTGCTGTTCAGTGCTAATTGCTCTCATGGACAGAGTTATGGATTTATGTCATCAATCAAGTAGAAACTCAGCTGGAATGAACTCTTGACTTGTTACTGTGTACAAAATGCTTTTAATTTTGTGGTCTTTATATGTGACTGCTGGTTGTTCAGATCAGAGGATGCATTCATGTACTTAACACTGAGGTTTTTTTGGGGTTTTTTTGTGAAGGGCATGTCCATTTATTTACATAGCTCAGCTCCTGAGGTTTGTAGGTCAGCAAGGACAGGAAAGGTTTGTAGTGGCAAAAACAAGACCCCAAAGGGATACAGTGAGAGTAAACAGCACTGTACATTAAGTGGTGGAACAGAGGAGTGGAGAGTGTCTAAAGGGCTGGTGATCATAAAAAGCAGTGGTTTCATGGTTTGTATGGCTTGTTATGTTCCCATGGATTTTTAAGTGAAAGGCAAGCTGTGACAACCATCTTGAGAATGTTTCGTGTCAATGGAAGCTGCAAGCAGTTAAATTTGCAGCAGGGAAGGAAAAAAGCAACTGAAGTGCAAAACCAGCATGTGAACAGTTTTCTGCAAATACAAACCCCAAAATCATCAGTGAACAGATATTTACTAACCAGAGAGGTGTTTGCACTGCTGAGAGTCCAGCCCATGGTCTGTGCTGCCAGCTGCTTGACGTGGTCATGTCAGAGCTCTCTCCTTTTGAATGAACAGGGCAAAAAATTCCACCACAGTGTTCTCACCTCTTGCAGTGGCCTGGAAGAGTTGCTGGATGGTGTTTTTTGGCAGTTTGATCCTGTCTCAGTCAGGACATGCTGCTGTTCTCATTCATTATTTCCCGTGGCATTGCAGGCGAGGGAAGCGTGGGGCTTGCATCTTGTTTGACAAATTCCTCAAGAGTTTAAGTGTATTTTTTCACCACACCTGCCTGACTGCCCCTCACAGTTTGGGATGTTCTCCAGGTGGAATTACTGTCCCCCCATGCACATGGAGTGGAGTTGTTGCTGCAGGGACATGAAGAGGCAGTTGCAAAGCCCTGTGTCCAAATGCAGAATGCAGTTCACTGTCCTTACCCTGGATGATAAATTAGATTAAAAATGTTAGCACTGCTTTTTACAGCCACAGCTGGCCTTTGCAGGCCTTGCCTTGCCCAGCCCCTTGTGTTTTTGTGAACTTCCCCCCAGGCCAAAGCTCACACCTGGCTCAAAGGTGCATTATCTCTCACATGGCTGCAAAGCATGGAAAACGTGTGTTCAGCAGCTGCATTTGTGACATTATTGTGCTGATTAGTAGTATTCATGGGTGTGGACTTTTTTTCCTCCTCTCCTTTTGAGGTAGAAATTATTAAATGAAGAACAATTAACTCTTGAGCCTTGATGCTTGTTGAGTTTCTTGGTATCAAGAAGTTAACTTTTACATAGGGAAAAAACCCTTACCTTATAAACAGAAGCAGGAAAAATAAAACTTTAAAGCCTTTGTTAGCTTAGCTTAGCATGTTTGGGCAACTGTTTGATTTATTATTACAGGACAGATCAGAAACTGTAGGAGGTGACAAGTAAATTGTGGTACTTTTTTTTGTCCCCTTGGGTTGTTTCTTGTTTTTTGTTTCAGTATATATTCATATGATGTGATTTTTCACATATTCAAATGAAGAATGAGTCTTAAGCTCTTAAAACTGGCGTGCAAGTTTAAATCTTTTTTAGCAGTCTATGAGTGTTGGCATATTTGTTGAAGTCCTAGTGTTTTGTTTTAACAAGGACTGCTTTTTCATAATTTATTCAGCTTTGAAGCTGACTTGGGACATAACTCCTTCCCTGTGAAACAGTGCCATTGAGAATACCTTGGATGTATAAACTTCTCAAACATTACTTCTTCCCCCGTTTCCTCATTGTTAGGAGTTAGAAATTGCCAGGGGTTAGAAATTCAGCAGTTTTAATCCAAGCACTGATGTCAATGAGACAGTGTGGGAGAGAGGAAGGCTGAGGCTGTCTGCATGTTTGACATGCAGGTAGCAGTGATGGGGAGTGAGGAGAGTAAAGCTCTTGTAGTCCTGGTTCTCAGCCCCTCCTGAGCTGGGCAAGAGAGAAAGGCCATGAATTTATTTATTTTTAATAAACCCAGAATGTAATGGTTTTCCTAATTTTGAAGAGAATGAAACTGAAGTGGGTTTTTAAGTGCCATCAATCTGCTGAACTGCAGAAATGAACAAGATTTATCTTTTGGGCTGCCTGTAGCAGTTTAATTCTGTGCTTGACTGAGAACGTTTGTCTCTTTTAACAGATGTTCTTTCCTATGTATGCAGAGGTAAGAGGCTTTTGGAAAATTAGACTCCTGAGCAGTGTGCTTTAGGCATAGACTCTTCCTCTGGGAATTTGGAATAGTACAAATGACTGTTAGATGTTCCAAATTCATGTGAATATTTTCTGGGTTCTCAGTAGAGAATTTGGAATCCCTACTATTGTAATTAACTCAATATTGCTTAGCAGCACAGTATTTTTGAAAGCAAAAAGATTTTGTGTAAAACACTTGCCTTCAGCTTATGTGAAAGCCTTTCTACAGAGGCAGATAGAGGTACCTAAGAACATTTCCTAGCAAAGATATTTGAGAGTGTGTTCCTGTTTTTTGTTGTGCCCGTCTGGCTGGCTTTTGTCAGGTGGAAGATAACTGTTTGCCCCTCCATCCCCCCTGCCCTGGTGTTTTACAGCTGTGCTCCTGCTTTCTGGAGTCTTTGCCACCTCCTCCTGCCTCAGCCCTTCTGTTTATGTGTCTTGGGTGTCCCTGTCCCCACTCCCAGCCAGATTCCAGGCATTCCTGGCACTGTCCTGCTCCTGCAGCCCCCTCTGCAGAGATGAGGCTGGACCTTGGGGAGGGTGCAAGTGACACCCCTCCAACCTGCCTCATCTGTCACATGCCCTGGGCACTGCAGAGGTATGGAAAGGAAGGATAACTCTCCTGGACAGCTTCTGGACAGCCACCTGCCCTCTCACTGCATGCCTTCCATTGCCTTGTGGCTGTGCATCTTCCTTTTCATTGAACAGGTCTTGTCAGGCCTTGAGGAGGAACCAGGAGAGCACTGTGAAGAGCAAGTGGTGCTCATGTAATCATAGAAGCCTTTGGTTGGAAGGGGCTTTTATGGGTCATCCAGACCAGCCCCCTTGCTGCCTGTGGGTCAGAGCCTGTCCAGCCTGACCTTGAATGTCTCCAGGGATGGGGCACCCCCTCCTCCTGGGCGGCCTGTGCCAGGGCCTCACCACCCTCATGGTAAAATACTCCTTCCTCATATCCAGTCTGAATCGGCTCTCTCTGGGTTTAAAAGCATCACCCCTTGCCATGTCTCAGCAGACCTACTGGAAATTCTGTCCCCATCTGCCTTATGAGCACCCTGTAAGAATTGAAATGCCACCCTGAGCTCAGGCCAAAGCTTCTCCTGCCCAGGTGAGCAATGGCAGCTGTGCCAGCCTTTGCTGCCGGCAGAGCTGCTCCATCCCTCTGCCCGTGCTGGAGCCTCCTCTGGCCTGGCTGCAGCAGCTCCAGCTCCTTGCTGGGCTGGCCCAGGGCTGGGGCAGCTCTGCAGGTGGGCTCTGACTGAGGGGCAGAGGGGCAGAATCCCCCCTGCCCTGCTGCCCACGCTGGGCTGGGCCCAGCACGGGGCTCTGGGCTCCGGGCCCAGCACGGGGCTCTGGGCTCTGGGCTCTGGGCCCAGCACGGGGCTCTGGGCTCTGGGCCCAGCACGGGGCTCTGGGCTCTGGGCTCTGGGCCCAGCACGGGGCTCTGGGCTCTGGGCCCAGCACGGGGCTCTGGGCTCCGGGCCCAGCACGGGGCTCTGGGCCCAGCACGGGGCTCTGGGCTCTGGGCTCTGGGCTCCGGGCCCAGCACAGGGCTCTGGGCTCTGGGCCCAGCACGGGGCTCTGGGCTCTGGGCTCTGGGCCCAGCACGGGGCTCTGGGCTCTGGGCCCAGCACGGGGCTCGGGGCTCCGGGCCCAGCACGGGGCTCTGGGCTCTGGGCTCTGGGCCCAGCACGGGGCTCTGGGCTCCGGGCCCAGCACGGGGCTCTGGGCTCTGGGCCCAGCACGGGGCTCTGGGCTCCGGGCCCAGCACGGGGCTCTGGGCTCTGGGCTCTGGGCCCAGCACGGGGCTCTGGGCTCCGGGCCCAGCACGGGGCTCTGGGCTCTGGGCTCTGGGCCCAGCACGGGGCTCTGGGCTCCGGGCCCAGCACGGGGCTCTGGGCTCTGGGCTCCGGGCCCAGCACGGGGCTCTGGGCTCTGGGCCCAGCACAGGCTCTGGGCTCCGGGCCCAGCACGGGGCTCTGAGCTCCAGGCTCTGGGCCCAGCACGGGGCTCTGGGCTCTGGGCCCAGCACAGGCTCTGGGCTCTGGGCCCAGCACGGGGCTCTGAGCTCCAGGCTCTGGGCCCAGCACGGGGCTCTGGGCTCCGGGCCCAGCACGGGGCTCTGAGCTCCAGGCTCTGGGCCCAGCACAGGCTCTGGGCTCCGGGCCCAGCACGGGGCTCTGAGCTCCAGGCTCTGGGCCCAGCACGGGGCTCTGGGCCCAGCACAGGCTTTGGGGTCCCAGCCCTGCCCCACAGCACCTCCAGGGCTCCTCCAGGGCTGCTCCCTCTGCTCAGCCTGTGCTGGAGCCAGCCCAGACCTAGGGGCAGGTCACTGATGTCCACTGGGACTCAGCCTTTGACTGCTGCCTCTGGATGTGCACAACCAGCTGATTCCTGAACAGTCCATCCGTCAAACCCATTCCCAGGGCAGTGCTGCTTTTTTTTTTTTTTGTTGCTAGACAAACAAAACAAAAACCCCTAAAAACACCAGAAAACAAACTGCAACAACCAAAGAACCACACAAAGACCTCAAAACTAAAACCAAAGAAAAAAACCCACTAAAAACAAACAAACAAACAAAAAAACCAACCAAACAAACAAAAAAACACAAAAGAAAAACATACTCATTTGAGACAAAGGGAGCTAGGAAGAGGGGAAAAAGCCTTTAATTTAAGGGAAACAGTTGTGTAGCTGTCAGAAATCCTTACTTAGAGTATTTATTGATTTGTGAAGCTGTTTTAATTGTCTGAAACGATAGCACATGAATTTGCATCTTGGGGTGGAGAAGTTAAGCCTCACCATAAATCATCCTGTGTATATTGCCAATACAGTGCACTTGTTATTCCTGATGGCTTTCAGAAGAACCCAGCTTGGTTTGTCTGTGAAAGGTAACACTGGGATTGGTGTTTTGAGTTATCTAGGTGGAAATAGCATTCTGGGTGCGAGAAATTACACGTGGCCCAACTTTTGGACCCAGCCAGAGTCAGAGCACAGACCTGACGTGGCACCAGAATCTGAATGCCAGTGCCCTCGGGCTGCCTAAGCAAGGAGAGGCTTTCATAAATATCGTCAAATGCGCTTGTGATTAACTCCAATTAAGTTATGTTTTGGAATCTGCTGTTCAGTACTCAAAGCCATAATGTAATTTTTGAGCCATGGGAGAGGGGAAGCCATGCACTCTATCAATTAATCCTGTGGTATATAATTAGCACACTATCAGATATTATTAATTGCAGAGTAACACGTTTGGTTTTTAATGTACTGAGGAAAGGAGCCCCAGAGTGGAGTTTGAGCAGCAGCTCTGGAGTGCTGCTGGTGGGTTAAGGAGCTGTGTTCCCACAGCCCCTTTTGATCTGATCATGGCAGAAGTTTTTGTGGCATCATAGAGAGCTGCAGCAGGAAATGGAGACCCACAAACACCAAAAAACCTCTTTCTTTTAACATAACCCTTTCTTCTGCTTGTTTTTTAAAGAAAGACAACTTGTCCTGAGTGTGGCCACGTTGAGAGTGGTACATTTGGAGCTGTCTGTTGAGGGAGGATTCAGCAGGATATAAAGTCCCTCTGCTGCAGCCCAGGCACAGGAAGGATTTCAGAAACATGAAGGAATTAATGTGTATTAATAGGGATGTGTTTTCAGATACTTCTGGCTCGTCACTGACCATGAGCAGAATCTAGACCAGGGCCCTTCATGTCAGGCTGGGTGAAAGGAATTCTTGGGATTTTGTTGGGAACATTCTTTGTAGACAGATTATGCCAACATTTTCTTGTATTTTAAAACAACTACATACAACTTCAAGTTTAACACAACTTCTTGTAGTTTAGAAGACAGGTACTGAACAAAAAGAAGGCTGTGTGTCTTCTGAACATAAATTCATTATCTGACAAAAAAACTCAATTTCACTTAGTAGTTTTATCCCTCTACTCCCTCTAATATTGTAACCATTTAATTTGTTGGTAATAATAGAGGATTTATTACTCAGTTTCCTTAGGTCTTGAGTTACAAAATCTAATAAGTTGGAGTAAGTATCCATTGTCTGTAGAATTAAGATGCTATTTTTTTCTTCAATTTTTGACTTACTTGAAAAGCCCCAGGCAGAACAAAGACAAAAGTCTGCTACCTCTGTTTTCAGTTCACTTCTCCAGAGATGATGTGCAGCCTTGTGATACTCAAAACTGTATTTTGAGCTGAACCATTGCCGCCCCCAAAGTGTAAACATGAGATAAATTGAATTTCAATTTAGAGTTATTTCTTGGTTTTTTTTTCCTTAAAAGCATACCACTTGGCCCAAGCTGCTTTCACCTTCTTCCTTGAAATGTTTTTTTTTTTTGTTCCATTTGTAAAATAATTTAAGTGGCTTTTTGCAGTTGGCTCCTTAATGGTAAATCCTTGGAAACAAATAATACACAGTGCACAGCATGTGTTAAGTTACATGCTAAATTAACCCATGGGAAGATCTGCCTTGCTTTTTCTCTTGTATTAGCTTTTCACAGAACAGGAAATCAAGGTAAATAACAATTTCTGGTGAAAACATCCCACTCTTGGATTACAGGACTGTGGAATAAGACGAAAATATTTTATATAAGGAGTATAATTGTTAACACTCTACTTGTATTTATTCTGTTAGAGATGAGACTGTGTTTAAGCATCTTTGTACATCTCACAGGAAAGCCTGAAATGATTTGTTGAAAAATTAACAAGTTCAGTTCATCACATTTGATGGACTCTTAAATCAGCTTATCAAAGGAGACATTAATTACAAGTGTAATTGACCAGCCAGATGTATCCCGTTCTCTGTGCAGCAGCCTCTATTAAACCATTACAAAACATGCAAAGCTCTTTTATCTGAGGGAGATGAGAAGTTGCCTGTGCCAAATGCTGCTTTAGCAGAGGGATTTCCATGGTGTTTTTTGGGCTGAGGCTGGGCAGATCTTCCAGCATGGGCAGAGTGTTTTGTCCTGTGGTTTCACAGAGTTGGCTCCCAAGCTTGGACAGGGCTGTCCCCGGGTGCCAGGAGGGCTCCTGGACCCTTCCCACATTTCAGTTTCCCAACTGTTGGGAGTTTGGGAGCTGCAGAGCTCCCAAAACAGGGACTCTCTGGGGATGGAACCACCCTCACCTTGTGTCAAAACCACACTTCTCGTTGTGCAAGGCAGGTCAAGACCTAACTCAGCAGCTTCTTCCTTGTTTTAGAAACCAGAGTTTGGCCTTCCTGGCCGTGGGCACACAGCTCTCGGGGTTTGAAGCCTTATTTCAGCATTTGGCTGCCATTTGCAGGGCTCTTTTTTAAAAATTTAATTAGATGTATGAGAACCACATTTGTATTTGGGGTAGAATTATTAAAACCAGCATGCCATTAATGCACATTCCCAAAACCCTGAAGCTTCTTCTGGTTTTGGAGTGCAGAATGAAAGCAGTATTAATTGCCAACTTAACACATGTAACAATAACAGCTCCTGCTCTTTTATGTCTTCTGTTGCTTTCATTCAGATTACTTCTTAAGGAGTTTCTTTCTCACTTCAGACTGGGATTTACTGTTATATACACCTCCCTACTTGAATCTTAAAAGTTTTGTTCCAAGTGCTGCCATGGTTTGACAGCATTGAAGGAGAATAACTCCAGTAATTGCAAAGAAGGAAGGAGTGGGGCTAGAGCAGAACTTTGCCTATTGTGTTTATATTTGAAGGTGTCTTTGTGAGCTTGGAATTGGGAGTCTTTTTATTTTAATCATGGGTGGAGAGCTCAGATGGAGACTTTTCTGGAAGAAAATCAGAGATAATACAATTTTCCAGCCTCCTTTGGCTGTGAGGTCATTAGGGACAAGGCACTGAAGCATCATGCAGCTGGATCTTTCTTGGAAAAGTGTGAAAAGGCTTTGCAAGGTCCAGGCCATGTACAGAGGCAAATTTGGATTGGTTTTTGAAATGTCTTCAGAACAGTGGGTTTGATTTTTAGGATGGAGCTGTTTAATACTTGGGGTTTTTTATGGTCTCTGATGACGTCTGTAATTGCAAATGCTGACATCTGGAAGATCGTGTTGTGGCCTTAAAATTTTTATTTCTCTAGAGTAGAGGGTACTTGAATGTGCTAGTGTCCCAAATGCTGAGCCTCCAAATCGAGGAGAGAATAAAGGGAAGGACGAAGTAGTTACATAATCTATCATATCCTTTCATTTGGGGTTGGTTCAAGTGATTCTGTCAGTGGCGTGAGAGGAGAATGAAATGTGAGCCGTGAGTTACACATGCCAAAAACCAAAAAAAAAGAGGCTTTTTGCCACAGTGTGGTTGGATATTTGGCTTGAATGGTACGTCCTCCAGTTCCTTGCCCACTGATAAGGGAATAAGAACATATCTCTTACCTTGTAGGTGGGTGAAGTCCTCTACAAGAGCACATGCGTGGAAAATCCCTTTGTTTTCCACAGAGCATCCCCTGCTCAGAGCGCGGACCTTGGGCTCCTGAGGTGAGGAGCAAGCAGATCACCTGTGGTGTGAGCACGGAGCGGGCTTCAGGCCCGTCCCAGAGCCCCTCGGGGGGCTGTGTTAGCAGCGCATTAAATATTGTGTGCTCTCCTCCTTCCTGCGGCACAGAGGGGTCTGCAGGAGCAGTGGCCATGCAGCTGTGTTCCTGTGTTCCTGTTCTTACTTGTGCAGCTGGTCTACAGCTGGTTTATGACACACCTGATGACTTACAGAGTTTCTTAGAATATTTTCTTTTCTCCAGATCTTGGGGAAATTTGGCTTGCATGAGCTTTCTGGAGCTCCACGTTCCAACATGATCCGTGTCTTTGTCCACTCTGGGAAGCGCTCAAGGGAAGGAAGCTCCCAGCTTCACGGCATCACCTGTTGGAGTGTTTAGTTGGTGTTGTGGGGGAGAATGCAGAATGAAGAGAACGCTGCTCGGTTTTGTCCCTGCACCTCTCAGCAGAATCTGCCCCAGGCTTCCTGAATGCCCCCAGGGTGGTAGAAGATGCCCTCTTAACTTCCTGCATGCCAGATGAATTCAATTTCCTTAGTCTGTCCTCATTTGGCATAGGCTGTAGCCCCCTAATAATGGAATGCAATCACCATGCTGGTTTTCTTTTCCTCTGCAGCCTGGGTGAATGCAGGAATCCAGAATTTGCACATTCATATATAGATCAGGTACTTATTTTGAATATAGTTACTTATCAAAGACAATAATTCAGAATATCTGTGCAAAAATATCTGGATAAAATTATCAAAATCCTGAAGATATAGTTTCAATTTTTTATTATAACTTCTTAGAATAAAGAATTAAAAAGCAATTGCAGGTCTTCTGCTTGGGTGCCATTAATGTGTATACTTTCCTTCCATGTTTAAATTAAACTGAGGTATTATGGGCTAATTTTGATTTTACTTTTTCTGGTTAAGTTGGTCTGTAATCTTACATGATGCCTGAGTATTTATCACCAGGATTCAGTGGGGTGGATTTTTATCTTTTCTTGTTTTGTTTGGTTTTTTGTGAGTTTTGTTTGGGTTTTTTTGTTGCCTTTTTTTTTTTTTTTTCTTTTTTGGGGTTTTTTTGTTTGGGTTTTATTTCCTTTGGTGGTTTTTTTTTTGGTGGTTTTTTTATTTGGTGGTTTTATTGTTTAGGTTTTTTTTTTTGTTGTTGTTCTTTGGTTTGGTTTGTGGGGTTTTTTTGGTGAGTTTTTTGTGGGTTTTTTTTGTTGTTGTGTGGTTTTTTTGTTTGTTTTTTTTGGGTTTTTTTGGGTTTTTTTTAGGTTTTTGATGTTTTTGTCTCTTTCTGTGGCCTTTTAGCTGTTCCATCCCCAGAGCACAGCCATCTGCTCCCTGGCCTCCCCCTCCTGCAGGCCATCCCTGCATGTCCTGTCCCCCTGCAGGACAGCTCTGTGCCAGTGCCTGTGTTTTTATCACAGAAGGTTCTGAGCCTCTCTCTCAGGGCGCACAAACCAGGGGCTCTGTGTGCCTGCAGCCCAAAGCGAGGTGTGAAGAGCCTCAGCAGCACCCTGGATCCCCTCCTGGGTATGAACCTAAATCCCCTGAACTGACATCATTTCATTGCAGTGATGGGTGGAAGATCCAGGTGTGGCCTTGCTGCTTGCAGAGGCAGCGTGCTTTCTCACTGAGGTCTGTGTTGGATGTTCAGTGCTCCTTGTAAATTTCCATGGCAGTTCTTGTGATTAAAGAACAGGAATTATGTTTCTGACAGTTCTTGGCAGGTAGAGTAGTGGCAGCAGTGTGGGAGGTTAGCTCAGAGTGATTTAAAACAGAGACATGAATGGACCCTGTCTGTCACCATCTCAGTCATTTCTTATATAATCATTAGAAATGATGTTTCATAAGCTGGTGGTGACTTCCATTCAACTTCCTAGTGATGTTTTTAGTCTGTGCTTGTAGGGTATCTTTTGACCCATTGCCTGGGTAAATCTGATTCCTCCCTCAGCAGTAATCCTGTATCACAGGATCCCAGGGGATTTGGGGCTGGGAGGGATGTCTGGAGATGATCTGGTCCATCCCCCAGGAAGGTGCAGCTGGGGCTGGGATGTCTCCAGCCAGGGACACTCCAGGCCCTCCCTGGGCAGCTGTTCCAGGGCTCTGCTGTCCCTCCATGGACACAAGTTCTCCCTCCTGCTGCCCTGCACCTCGCTGCCCTTTATTTGATGGCCACTGCTGCTCATCCTGGCACTGGCAGCACCGAGCAGAGCCCGGCCCGTGCTCTGGCAGCCCCTGGAGATGTTGGGATGCATTGATGGCATCCCTGGCAGCGTTCCCTTCTGCAGCCTGCCCAGCCCAGAGATGCTGCACAGCCCAGGTCCTCCCTGTGCCTGCCCTGGAGCCTCTGCACCAGCTCCTGGTGTCTTTCTAACCATTGTGGATTTTCTGTGGCTGACACATCCTGCAGCTTTCAGCTTTGTTTTGAGATTCTCTTCAATCCTTATTGGAAAAGTAATTAACTTGAATTTAAGATTCTTTCCAGAAGTTTGTTGTGTTGTAGCTGTTTCTAATTTTTAATTGAACAGCCTCACCTAGGAAACGCTTTTGTTTTTTGGACAAAGCACTGTGTGTTTTGCATATGTATGTGTATGACCCACGTAACTTCCACTGTTTTGAGGGCCAGTGCAGTTTCAAATATGTTGAAATTAAAATGCCTTGGAGATTTTTGTGCTCACTCACAGCATGAGGGAAGGGGGGGATAATTAAAATAGTTGGGAGATATCATTAAGCATTGAGCTTGGCTTTGTTCAGGCTGAATTTAGACTGTTGCTTCTGCTGCTGGAGAAGATGGGTCTTTGAATAAGATGTTTTCTCCTGACTGTTTCCTCCATCAGCTTGATGCTAGAGAGGGGTTGTGATGGAGAGTGCTGATGGCAGTAGGCAGAGATTTGACAGAAGCACAATGGGTACGTCTTCACTGAGAGATCTGGTAGGTGGGGAGCCTTTGCAAAAGTACTACAGGAGAGACAGAGGAAAGTGCTTTGTGCTCAGAAGCTTCTGCTGCTGCAAATGAGAGCGTTTGGTGTTCCTGTCAGTCGGGACAAGTATGATCAGACAGCACGTGTCCTTGCGGAACAGAGAGCTGTGCAGTCACCTGGGGAGGCTGTGTGCCTCACTCGGGGTGCTGGGGGTTCTCAAGAGACAGGGGAAATGCTGCTCTTTAGAGCAAGAGGTGATAGTCCACACTTTTGTGTTAGAGTCTCAAAACCAATTCTTTCAAGGCTATTCTGTCGTCTTTTCCTTTGCTTTGCCTGTCCAAAACTTCTTGGTTGCTTTTAGTCATGCTCTTCTTATTATTTAATTTATTGGTAATATTTTTTAAGCACTTCAAAGTCTTTTTTTTTCCTAAGTGATGAAAAGTAAAGTGGTAATAATCTTGAGTTATATAATGTAATAGAGAACTCAACTTTTCTGTCTCCCAGCCTATTGTCTGGTGTTGTAGACTTGCTTTTACTCCCTTTTGCTAAAAAAGCCTTCTAAAATGCTTGGTAACTCAAAAAGAAACTGAAATAGTGTTAAGTGGTGTCCCGAACGAGTCTGCTTGAGCTTGCTCAAAAAATCACCAGCAAGGATGTGAGCAAAAGTCAGATTTAGTATTAAATCAGAAAGCACAGCAGCAGTGGTAATGTGAAGAATGGAGAATCAGAGAGGGGTGCTGTGGCAGTCAGGAGGTGCAGTGATGAAAACACACAGAGCTGCAGCTGCACAGCAGTTGAGACCAGACACAATAGTAAGAGACAGTGTGGAATTAAATGAGTAGTTATTCCCTTTTTATTGTTTGCTTGTCCAGCTGTACGTTGTTCTATGAAGTTTAAGGCCCACACTGAAAGAAAGTACAGAAAATGACCCCACCTGATGGGAAAGAACACAGATAATTAACATTTTATTTACGACTTGGCACAAACTTGGGCGACACAGGGATATGAAATGCTCCATCCTTGGGGACATAAAGGGGGGTTTGGGGTTTGGAAATGATCCCAAAAGCACAATGAAGGGCTCACGTTTCATGGCCTGTCAGTCAAGTACAAGAAAGAGAGATGGGGAGAACCTTCCACACCTGATTTTAGGATATACAGCAGAAATGTGCAGTTTCATTCCTGTGCATTTTTCATCTTTGCTGTATAGATCCAGACATGTAGAAATACTTGTGTTTATCCTTAGGCATAATCCCAAGGTGTCGTGAGAAGATGATTGGCTGTGTCCTCTCTCCTTCCTCACTCCCACTTTGATTCAGAAGCAGCTGTTTGTCCATGATGGGAAGTAATAGAAAGAGCATTATGCATTATTTCATCAGTGTGCATGTAGCATGGCAGATCCTGGGCAGGGTTTTCCTGTGCTTTGCTTTGTGGTGGTGTTCTTGTTGCCTTGGTTTGTTTGTTGGTGGTTGGTTTTTGTTGTTGTTTGGTTTTTTCGTTGTTGTTGGTTTGTTTTTGATTTGGTTTGGTATGGTTTTTTTCTTTGTTTTGTTTAATTTGTTTGAAGCCCTGCAAGTAGAGGGACTTCTTCTGGTTGGCAGAATCCTGACTGGAGGAACTGCTGATTTTGGGGACACACTTGTGCAGCTGGCTTGCCAGCTGATTTACCTGGAAAGAGGAAAATTATATTCTACAAATGTAAATTTAAAGCTACTATTACATTCAGGTTAGTTTTTGAGTGCCGAAAGCTGCCTTATTGCTGGAAGTGCACCATTCATTGTTTCTGGAATGCCCTGTCCAAAGCAGGCAGATTGATAGAGCAGAGACTTTAAGATCTCATTCTAGCTCTCTGGGAGCTGCCTTTTAAAGAAGAAAAGGAGGACCTGCCTAGGCCTCTGAATTTTGTTTTCCCCTTTTGTCAGTTCTACTGTGATGAAGCTCAATAAAATGTAAGAAAATGGATCAATGCCTGATTCATTTCCTAGCATAGGGCAGATCTCTGTCAGGGTGCAGGGGGAAGGAGCAGTGGGACAAACACAGGGCAGATTAGCCCAGGCTTCTGATGAGACCAGACCAGTGTGAGCTGCATCCTCCCAGCATCAGGTTCTTCTGTACAGCTTCTGCAAAACACTTTTTAACTGCAGACACAAGTTCAGCTTGCCTCCCAAAATGTCCTTTCAGTGGCAGCCTCCCCACGTCTTGGATAAAAGCAATCTGAGCTAAGAACAAAGAGCCACCAGTATCATATCAGGTAGATCATAATGAACACAGCTGGGCATAGCAGAAAATAAACAATGACCTTAGTCGAGTATTCCTGTCTATATTTGAAATATACAAATACATATCTGTATATATAAAGGAAAGTAAATATTGCTGGAGGTGAGGGCTGTGCTGGCTCTGAAGAACTGTGTGATCTGATAGCTGCACAAGATAGTTCCTGTAAGCAGGGCTGGTCACTGGCTAGGAGCTGCCCTGTGCTGGCACTGTGATGGGACATGGTTTGGTGATCTTGATAAATTGAGCCTTGCACTGTGGTAGAAAGAGATTTTAAAGATAGAGGTGTTATTGTCATCAATCATGTTAAAGCGAGTGTGTCACTATAGGACAGGAAGTAACACAACGTGGACACGCAGCTCTCCCAAGGTAAAAAAGAGGGAAGTTTAATTCTGACTCCAACATTTATAGATTTCCAAAAGTGACAGTGGATTGGAGGGTGAAAGTGCCACCTCTCCAATGACACTGGACAAACCAACAGTCCATCAAATTTCTCCTCCTCCATAAAAGAATGCAAAACAATAACTTACTTACATAGCGTGAGAAAGTTCATTACAAGAATGTCAACACCAGAAGATTTAGAAAAACTTTAAAAAACAGGGTGACACTAGTAAACTCTACAAGCTTGGGGTATTGAATGGAAAGAACTTCTACATCAGAGGTTAGGGTTTCATTTGTCCCTCCGTGTGTTTGTCCACAGCCATACATGATGGAGAAAATGGGTGCATTTCAGGGCTTTCTCTGCCACATTGTGAGTTGGTTTTTCTGACGCTGTTTGTGGCCGCCTCAGGCTCACAGCACGTTTGGGTGGGCTGGAGTTGTCCTCTCTGGGCCTGCCTTTGTGAGTGCTGCTGGAGCAGAGAGCGCTCCCAGGGCAGTGCTGAGCTCAGAACACTCCCCTCATCTCACAGGGAGCCCTGCTCAGCCCGAGTGCTGCTCTCCAGCCTGCTTGGCACCGCTCTGTAAGAGCACTTGCCTGTGAATCATGCTTGCACATCAGCTCTGAGGACATGTGGAGCTGGGAAATAGCCTCCCTGAGATCAAGCAGGTACAGCATCTGCGTTTTCCCTATCCACAGAGCCGGCTCCTCTGCAATTGAGGGAAATTAAATTGACGTGCTGGGATTGTCTGGGTTCAGTGTTGACTATTGCTCATCCTGGCTGTTCCTAGGCGCTAATAATAAATAGTTTCCTAGCAGTTCTTGATCCTTTCTACTTTCCAAGACATGAGTGCAATGTGTCTCATCCCATTATTGAGACAGGCAGATGGAAGAAGCCTGAAGAAGATTTCTGTGTGTGGGTGCAGAAGCTGCTGGAACTACAGCTGTGCTTGTGTTTTGTCCTGTGCTACCTAGTTCTGCCCTGACAGAAGGGATGCAGAGCCTGCACAGCCCTTTGCTTTTCTCCATCCTCCTTACTCCATGTCTTTGGCAGCTCCTGCCTCTGAGTTCCTAAAGCTAAAATAATGTTTTCTTAGAATTCCTTGCTTCCAGGCTCCAGGCTTGTCAGTGTGGTTGGAGTTCTTTTCAGATGTAGTTCTTCCTGAGAAAATCAGAAAATGTGTTGAGAAACGTTGGTAGTTCAGATGGAAAAAGGCAAGCAAGGAGTTTTCCTCAAGTTTTTCTATGTGTGTGTTTATGTATTTGTATGTGTACATGCATGTGAGTAAGCAGATACACATATATGTGTGTATGTATATTGAAGTGCGTCAGAGTTGCTTCTGGGCTTTTCAGCAGCCTCTGGCATTCAGGAGGGGTCTGGGATGGGGCACTTTGGAAGCTGGAGGTGCTGTGGGGTGCTGTGTTGTGTGTAACATACTGATAACACCATGTGGTGATTCCTGCTCGGTTTTCATGGACAGCAGCCATTTGTGTCAGATACTCAGCAAAGGTGACTGTGCTGCTGTTTTTCTGCAACAGCAGTCTCCATCTCTGCCATCTGAAAGCTGCTCAGAGCAAACGTGGGGAAACACTTGACTCTGCCTGCAGAAAAAGCTGTGCTTCTAAAAATGTGTGTGCTCGGTGCCAAAAGAACAACTGCTTGGAAATGTCCCCGAGGCTTTGCCAGAGAAGCTGCTGCAGCTCCGTGCCAAGGCTCACCCAAAAAGGGAGGATGGTTGTTCTCCATTTCCACAGACACACTCAGAACTGAGCCCCCTTGATGCCTCAGGTTATAGCTTTCGTATTTCTCAGATTCTGTGCTGCTTTAGTGTGTGGGTCTGGGCTTCACATCAGGGGATGGTGAGCTCTGTGCACAGAGCAGGGAGACAAAACAATTCCTGCTCCAGCTGGGCACCAAGGACAAATGATCCAAATCTCAGCCCCAGAGCACAAACCCCGTGGGCTGGAGAGAGAAAAACAAGGATGGGACTGCAGGGGCTGAAGCTGGAATGGGACAATGAACTGCAAGATGCAAATGGAGCAGAACTGATCCCAGGGACAGAGCCCGTGCCCGGCCGTGCATTTTGGGGCCATTTTGGTCCACCTTGGGTGCAGCCCTGGATGGGTTCTGGTGCTGCCCAAGGTGGATCCATGGAGGAGATGCTTTGAATAAATCCCTGCTTTATTCTGTGACTCTGTCCAGCATCACCCTGATAAAGCATCACCCTGAGCTAGGAGAGGCTGGATAACAAAGGTATCCCAGTGGTGACAAGTGAAGGAAATGCAGTTTCTGCCTCTTGGAATCTCTGCTGCTCACAGTGGCCCCAAGATGTGTTAGAGAGTCTCTGTTCCCAGCCCAGCAGTTGAAGAAGCAGTCAGGGCTCTGCATTTCTCGGTCTCAAGGTTGTTTATTGTTCCTTATCTATAAAATCCTTTCTCCTGTCCTGCCCAGGTCCGCTCAGCAGGACACTCAGAGGCACTCTGCCTGCCCCAGGGCAGGGTTATCTTTTTATACTAAAAACTACCTGTACAATATTTACAGTTACTTTCCAATACCTGTCACCTGTGTTAGACAGTGAGCTTCTACTCTAAACCAACCCAAAAGTGCCAACATCACCCAGAAGATGAGGCCAAGAAGAAGGAGAAAGGCTGGACATGCCCAGATCCCTCCATCTTGCCCCCTGAACCCCCATTCTAAAATCCCAAAAAATCTACTTTTCACCCCATGATAAATTCACTATTATTCTACTTAAACTTTCGTGGCTTGGAATCCTTCATATAAAGGTTGGTAATTGTTTGTTCCAAGGGCTAAATCAAAGGCACCGGGGTCTGGGGCTCTGTGCCAAGGTCTCTGAGCCCCCGGGGCAGGGTCTCACGTCCTGCAGGGCAGCCAGAGGAATTCCCTGGGTTCCCACATCTGCCAAGCATAGTGATAAGGGAAGGTGACGCAGTGTGCTTGGATATCTGAAAGGACTAATGCATTCAGGTTGCCTTGCCCTGCTGGGCAGTGCTGGCACTTTTTCCCTGCAGTGGCACACTGGTCATCCCAGCAGAGTAAGCCATGAGGAATGCAGAGAAAAGAGCAGTTTGAATAAATTGTACAGGAAAAACTAAATAAATCTTTTGTGCTTTACAGATCTGTGCTTAGCATCAGAAGTAAAAATTTCATACTACATTTTAGGAGCAGACACCTTCCCAAATTCTGCATCATTGGTGTCCCTGTGTTGTGATACAGGGATGTGCAGGGAAATTTTGGTCTGTGCACCCCTGCATTTGAATGTACTAAATCAGAATGGGCATGGCAGAATAAAGGTAAAATTCTGCAGTTACTTGCTTCCCTTAGGAGGACTTACTGAGCTCTAAGGAAACAGTTTGGAGGTGGCTGTTTTGCAGTAGGTCTTTATTCACTTTATGCCTGTTTAATTGTGAATTGAACAGAGCAACGCTGAAGTGATTCCTGCTTTATGCAGCAAACTGCAGCTAGCTCTTGTGCTTAAAGCAAGCTCATTCCTAATAAAAGATTTTATTATTTTTTAGATACCTTGAGTCAGTTTCTGTAAATTAGTTTTATTTATGTTGTTTCCTTTTAGCTTCTAGCATTTTCATAAATGTTTTCCTTAAGAGACCTTTCTGTCAAAGTGAGAGCACTCTTTTAAATATTTTTCCGACAGCACTTGTTAAGCAACGAATTTTAGGGTGATGCATTGAATTGTCAGATAAATAGAGGAATTAAACCCGGCAGTTGTTGATCCTTTTTCACTTTGCCAGCAGGGTGACAGATAAATCAGCCCCTCCAGTAACAGGAGCAGGTTAGGATGCACATGCCACGTTATACATTATTGCATTACTTATTACAATACTGCATTGCTCCATTATTTATTGCATTGTTGCAGTGCGGTGTGCCTGTGTGTGTTGTAGGATTCATTCAGCTGTCTGTGGACTCACTGGTTTCAGAGCCTTGGCTGTGGGTGGTGGTGGTGTCCTTGGGCAGATTTTGTGGTTTATCTGGAGAGCAGAGGCAGGAGCAGGGTGCTCTGGCGGGGGCACGGGGGGTTCATCCCTCCCTGGTCACTCAGTGTCCACTCCAGGGATGCAGAAGGGCTGGGCAGGGGGGCTCAGGGAGCTCTGAGGGGTTGGGTTGATCTCTGATGAGCATGGCTTGTTTTCAGGGAGCTGGAAAGAGCTGAACTGCAGCTCCTTTGGACAGGAGTGATGTTTACAGAGGCTGATGGTGAATTGACTTCTGATTTAAACAGGCATTGGTGGCTGGAGAGATAAAATAAGCATCGACATGTCATCCTGCCTATAATCAGGAAAATGGCCTTTGGTGATCATCTTGCTGCACAAAGGACACACATGAAAACCTTCTGCAGTAAACTTGGTTTTCATGCATCTTGTTAAAAATTTAGGTTTTTTCATGCATTGAATATGTAACTTTCCATTTTTTTTAATGTTATCTAAAATATCAAGTGCATACTCTTCAGCCAGAATGTCATATATATATTTGATATTGCTCTATCTACAATACAAATATTAAAATATTTGAAGATCTTTGCAGATCACTGAGTTAATAATTTTAAATTAGTGAATAATTTTCATTGTTTCCCATTCATTGAGCTGACAAACAAAAATACTGTCAGAAGTCACTGAACATATATTGATTGTAACTATCATATTCCAGAGTTTAAGCTGAGGAGTTGGATGCATTTAGTTATAAAAGGGAAGAAAATCAGAAATGAATTCAAATTATAGCAATGAATGTTTAAACACTAGAAAGCAAATCGGTGTGGCATGAACCATCCAGTGAAATACACCCCAAAGCCTTCCTTTTTGACTTTCTTTCTACAAATCAGCTCTGCAGACCTTGTTAAGCCTTGCTTTTCTGTAGTCATTGCTGTGAAAACAAAAAGAGGCAGAAATTAAAAATTCAAACACACAATGGATCATGGTTAGATGATTTGTTTGAAGGATGGAGTTTTGTACCTTGGCTAAAGGTTTATATTTATATTGATAGTTATCAATAGTTATATTTATATTGATAGTTATCATGGCATTGTTACTGATAGTGCCTTGTGTACTTCACTGTGCCCAGCAAGGGATGAATAAGGCCATCAAAGAAGTTTTTTCTGTCCAAGAGAGAGGGGAAAATGTAGGAAATGGATTTATAGAGAGTTCTCAAAGCCTGACAGAAGGCTCACACAGTGTGCACGTATATGCAAACTTTGAGACTAGAAATGCTGGCTTAGAAATGCCATGGAATGAATGGACAGACATTGCTGAGAGAGAACTGGAGCTAGAAACAAGCTACAAAGGGCGGCCTTGCAAATAAGGCTGGATACTGTGGAGAAACAGAACTGTGAAAGATGCACTGTAGTGACACCCACGAGGGGTAGTTTTAGATAATTGGCTTTAAGGCATCTACAGCATGGTGTGGCCAAAGCTGACAGGCCAAGAAACTCTTATAATGTATTGTAATTAGGAAATAGTTGGCTTCTGGTTGTGATGGAGTGAATTATAACATCTGTATTGTCTCACCCTTCAAATGAGACTGAAAATGGAATAAGAGTTTTGAAAACACCTCTCAGCTGCCCCATCTCTGGGTCAGAAAAAAGTATTGTCCAACTCAAGGGGGAAAAGGCAAGGAAGAAAACAGCTGACTGGGGTTGGTGTTTTCCTTTGCTTGAAGGATGTTTGCTCTTCCTGAGAAGGGTTGGGAAGAGGGGACTCCAGGGAGTGTAAAGACTGAAAACTTAACTAGATCAGTCAGCTGAAGGCAGTGCAGGATCACTGAGCATGTGCTGGGACAAGTCTTGTTAGCTGGACATGTGTTTTGGAAATGAACTCTCCTTTCTGAGAGCTGGGCCTCAGAAATTTATTGATCCTTTCAGGTGGGGATATGTGGAATGTAAAGCAGAAAATCTGTCTGGTTTTCCCTGTGGAGCTGGAGAGCCCTGCTGAAAGGGTATTGATTATGTATGTATGTATTACTGATCCACGCTGTAATACCTGCACAGTCCCTCTCATTGGCACAGTCCCAGTCTTCTCAAAGCACTTGGCTGATTCACATCCCATGGGGGTGTGAGAGTGACTGGAAACCCTGAGGCCGAGTAGGTTCTGTGTGTGTCTTTTCACTGGAGCTTTCTCCTGGCCCGTGGCTCAGTGCTCACTGTGTAGCTGTGTAATTCTGCTCAAGGCTGGCAGGGCCACCCTGAGTTCTTCTTTGTGGGTTTTTAACCAGCATTATCTGTTCAGTGCTTACCAACAACTGTGCAAATTGCAATGATAAGGCAGCATCCAGTCTTAATTCCAGCCGCCAGTTAGGGAAAACAGGCAGTGTGGAAATGCTGCATCTTGTAAAGTTTGGTGTGTTTGGTGGTGCTGTTAAACTGGGAGGAGCTGCTGATACAACTGATATAAGTGATATAACTGCTGGCAGGAGAGGGTTATCAGTAATAACCCATCCTTGGCTGCCTAGACTGCAGTAAGGCTGAAAGATATCCAGCCTTTTTATAGCTGGCCAGGGTCTGTGCACCAACCACAGACAGGACAGGGACTGTGCACAAACCACAGACAGGACAGGGCTGCTGGGAACGTGCCTGGAGCTGTTTGATTTCCCAGCATCACTCCCATTCCATGGCTGTGGCAATGGGAAGATGCCACCAGCTCACATCCCAGGCAGCAGACACACAACTCAATGTCACAACTCACTCCAGGAGTTTTTTGCCCAATCCCACAAAGCAAAAGCACATTGACAGTGTTTATATCTGTACAGTAACTATTCTATATTGACAGTAGTTCTGTCCAATCACTATAAGCACAGGTACCTGTGGTTAAACAGTGCTTGCTTATTTCAAATACAATACCTGCTTGTGAGCCTTCAAACACAATGCACAGAGCTCCATTATTAAGCTTTAACTTCCCAATATCTTGCTAGATAAACTTTCTGTAGCTTAGGGAGTTATTCTAGACAAGCATTAATACACAGACCATTGCTCTATTTGTCCTTGCTTTTCTACTTTTTACATAATTTTTCTGCTGACCAATCTCATGGCTGCTGCTCAGCTCCAATCCCAGTTCTGCTGTCTCTGGGGCCTGCCTTTTGCAGCTTTCCCAAAACCCTCTGATTTTGTGGAGTCCCACACCTTTAGTTCTACGGCATGGAAAAAAATCTTCCAAAGGATAATTAAATATGGAATGGGACAGGATAATAGCTTAAGTTTGATCATCAGTCTTTAAGAAAAGATAAAGCAAGTAGTTGCTATGATTGGTGAAGACGTGTTAGTATCTACCTTGCAGGTATGCTACGCCACCTCTTGCAGTCTCTCTTTTGGCTGTGCTTGCTGCTGTTTGGGTTTGCTTTATTTGCAGTTTCACAAGGGTTAGAAGAAACATTAAAAAAAATACAGCATGCTTGGAAATGTTTTCAACCTACTTTAATAGCTCATCTCTTAATTCCTTACCCATTCAACTCCTAACAAAGCAAAGACAAAAGAAAGTGCACCTTTGTAACCTCCTTCATGAAGGGAGTCCAAAAACCTGAAAGTAATTTTTTTTTTTCTTTGCAGGTTACAGGATGACAGAATTAGGTTAGAAAGGATGGAAAACCTCAATTTTGAGTACAGCCATGCTTTCCAGAGGGTTACTGACTTCTATGCAAAAGAGGTGCCTGGTACTGCAGGTATGTTCATTCAGATTTTTATGCAAAAGAAGTGCCTGACATTACAGGTCTTTCATTCCAAATATCTTTGAAGCGTGCATCCTATTAGCCTTTACAGTCACACAGGCTTTTGGCCACCTGTGCTTCATTCTCTGCACAGTGGGATCTCATGTTGAGCTTGGAGGCAAAGGAACATTATTTAGATAGAAATGAAACAGGGCTACCATTACTTTTTTTCATAGCTTGAAGGTGTGTGTTTAGACGGATTTAAATTTAAACGTACATAACAGCTGAGGAGGATTACTCAGCGTGTGAAATGTTCCTGAAGTTCACAGAACCCTGGGATATTTGGGGCTGGCGGGTTCCTCTGGAGCAGGCAGGATGCCCTGGGCAGGGGCACAGGAAGGTGCAGCTGGGGCTGGGATGTCTCCAGCCAGGGACACTCCAGGCCCTCCCTGGGCAGCTGTTCCAGGGCTCTGCTGTCCCTCCATGGACACAAGTTCTCCCTCCTGCTGCCCTGCACCTCGCTGCCCTTTATTTGATGGCCACTGCTGCTCAGCCTGGCACTGGCAGCACCATTGAAAAGAGTCTGGCACCATCCTTTGACACTGCCTTGAGGTATTTATATGGATTGATGGGATCCCCTCTCAGCCTTCTCTTCTTCAGACTAATCAGGCTCAGCTCCCAGTCTCTCCTCATAAGAGATGCTCCAGCCTCTTAATCATCTTTATGGTCCCCACTGGACCCTCTACAGCAGCTCCTTGTCTTTCTGGAATCTGGAGCCCAGAACTGAGCACAGCATTCCAGATATGGCCTCACCTGGGCAGGGCAGAGGGGCAGGATCCCCTCCCTGACCCCTTGGCCATGCTCATCCCGATGCATTCCCGCATCCCACTGTCCCTCCTGGTCCCCAGGACACTGTCAGCTAATGGTCAATTTGCCACCCACCAGCAAGCCTAGGCCTTTCTCCACAGAGCTGGTCCTTGTGGATCACTCCCAGTCTGCTCTGGCACTTGGGTTATTCCTCCCAAGGACCTGTAGTTGCCCTTGTTGAACCTCCTTGGGTTTCTCTCTGCCCAGCTCTCTCAAGCACAATGTGCCCTTGGTGAGCACAGTGTCCCCAAGCCCTGCTGGCCACTCCTGGTGACCTTTCTTTGTGCATGCTTGGTGGTGACCTGCAGAGCCACCTGGTCCATCGCCTTCCCAGGGATGGCTCCTGGGAGTGTCCTGGGCCCTCCCTCTTGCCCTTTTTGAAGACAGGAGCAACATTCTTGTTAACTAAGTTCTGAAGTTCTTGCAGGTGTTACCTGAGAACAGCTTTAGAAACATCCCCGAAAAAGCTGAACTGTGTGGGTTTTTAAAAATACCAGTTTGTGGTATCGTGGAGTGAGTTTTCCTGTTGCTGCAGCTGGAACAGGCACTGTAGAAGAGCGCTGTGCACAAAAATGAAGATGTCAGAATTCCATTCTTAGTTTATGTATTTAGAAGTTTGTTATGCCAACAGTTAGTAATTTTTTTATGAAGAAAAACTCATGAGTCAAATGTTTTCTTTCATCGTGTGTTTACACTGTTGCAATGTGTCTGCATTATTTGGAATTAGAAGTGTTATTTTGGAGCCTTGCTTTATGTTGATTTATAGATGTCGTAATACACTGTATATACATGACAGATTTCTATTAGAATAAATTGAAAAGCAGATCATCCTTTTTCTACACATTCTGGATTAACCAGAAAATAAACGTTTAACAAGAAAAATTTTTTTTCAGGTCCTCAAAACCTATCTGTAATACTAAGCTTGGATAAGCCTGTTATTTGCTCTCTGGCAGCAGTAATTACATATCTCAAAGAATTTAATTTGGAAAAGATGCTTTACAATCCAGGGTAAGTTTCCTTATATAAATTTCCAATTCAAAGCACCACTTGCAAGTTTTAGCAGACAGTGTCCCTGATTGTAATGAAAAACTTGCTAGTGATAAACATAGTCTTTGTAAAAATTACACCTTCCATTTGATTTCCTAATCAGAACTCAAAGAATCGAGTGGTTCCTTTGAGTGGTGTTTGAGGAGAACCTTTATGAAGTTTGTGTAGACATTACTGTCAGTGATGTGAATGAGCCTGTACTGCTGCCAGGTGATACTGAAAACAAACAAGGTGCAAAAACTGGTAGATACTAGGGAAAAAATTTTAAAGTTTGCTGGTATCAGCTGTTGCATCTCAACCTCAGTTTTATTGTGTAACCAAAATGTGGGGCTTTTCTGGGCAGCTTTAAAAAAAATAAATTGCTGTTGCAATGTAGCTTTGCAGATGTCATTGCAGTTTGCCAGCAGTGTGTAAATGATGTTTTCTTTCCGTAGCTCTGGAGGCAGGTATAAACTCTGTGTTGTAATGATCAGGCAGTCTGTTTCAGTTGCTGAATGTAGTTACCAGTTTTAGGGGAAACTGTTTAACACATCCTGGCTTTCTGAAAAGTCCCTTGGCTGGACTCAGGGGTAAGCAGGAGTGGGGAGGAGGGTCATGGCAAAAGCTGCTGCTAGAGCACCACCATTTGTGCAAAGTTTCTGCAAAGCCACACTGACATGGATGTAACCTTGTCACCTCTTAAGCAGTCCCAACACTTCAGTTTATTAGATATGCTGAGATGAGTATTCAAGATTTGTGACAGGCTTATGCAGGTGGAATCAAATGAAAAAGGAAAGATGTCACTGTTAAAGCTTCTCTTATCCTGTCTTGCGTGAGTATAAATCATTGCTGTCCTACCTGGCTTAGCTTTGGAAATATTGTTGAGGCTTATTAAATAAAACAGCTTTATCTGTCTTGGATCTTGTACAAAATATTCCCCCAGTTGTCTCAGTATTCCTCTGCCCCATAAGTATGCAGGATTTTATAAAGTCAGTCTGGCTGCAGAGTGGAAACTTAGAAATATGTCGTGTCATTTGTAGATCATTCACATGTTGTGTGGGATTCTGAGAGTTTGAAGCCCAGTTTTGAAGGGCTCCCTGCATGACCAGTTTAGGTTACCAGCTGCATTTAACACATCAACTGCAGGTGCCAGCTTTACACACTGCTTAAACACTCTCCCAGGTGTCCACCACGATATTTGGAAACGATACATGTGTTCTGAATTTTGGGATGGATTTCTTTCCCCAAGTTACCCTTCCCTCCAGGTTGTACGTGAATGTTATCAACAGGTTTGATGTGCGTATAGAGCTGATGGGGAAAGAGTTCCTGTGGCATCTTCCCTGCTGATCCATCAAGGGGTGTGCTGATCTGGGGTGCCCCTGCACTGTGCTGTGCCTGCTTTTCTTCTTTGGCTGCCTTTAAAAAAAAAAAATGTTTTTTTAATATGCTGGCTTAGGTGGAGAAATCTTGTAGAACTTTTGAGGAAGAAAATGAATTTCAAGGAAATGCCATTTCATGGTCAGCTCGTGGGTCACAGTGCCCTGTGTGCAATCACACAGGAGGTGAATGTTCTTTCAGCTGGAGAAAATGTGAAATCCATCTTTTATGTAGAAGTAATTCTCTAGCAGAGGACAAATATAATTACGTGGAGGCTTATGTAGCAGCAGTCAGTCACATATCAAGTACATTATAGACTGGGAAGGAAAAGCACAAAATCTTAGCATTGGCATTTGCCTGCTGAAGGTTGCTCTAATGGATTTCTGGGGACTGTATGAGTATCTGAGGGAAAAGGCAAAGAAATACTTAATACTTTGGTGAAGTCCTGTGAAGAAATAAAATAACATTTCTTGAGATAACTTTTGGTCAGGAGCTTGGATTCTGCTATGTTTGTTTCTAAAGCCTTTGTGCTCCAACTACCCAAGTTCCGCTTGCTGCTTGTAGTGTGTCATGGGGATCAACAAACTGAGCCAAATATTCAGAAAAACTCAACTTCAATATTTTTTCCTAATCCCAGTGAAATACTGTCTAAATACTGAACAGTGAGAGACTTCTAAGCAAATAATGTCAGGCTCATTAATGTCCTGAATTAGGAAATAGAGGAGAATTAACTTCCATTGCACTGTCAAGGAACCTGAAATTCCTAGAAGAATTCAGGTCAGTGAGCATATAGAGGTGAGTCAGAGAGCACGAAGTGGGAATTGTGAGGTGGTTTTCAGTTTGTTAATGTGTCACAGGTCTGGATGAAGAACACCCATTTGATAGGAAGAATGACACAAAAATCCATTTCACCTCTGTACCTTCTTTGGACAAACACTCTTCTCCCAGCTGAAAAAAAAAGTTTCCATTTCAGTTTAGTAGGAAGAGTCCTAAGTTACCATGTGAGTCAAGGAATTGGTGGGGTGAAGCAGGTTTTGCTCTCATATTTCGATGAAGCTTTTAAATCTACTTTTAAGATCCTAAAACAAGCAAAACATGTCAAAGAAATAACGATTTCTGCCACAGCAGGACCCCAAGCTTGGCTTGGTTGCTTTAGACTTCCAGCAGCAAGTAAAAATACATTTAATAATAAATGGTAAAAGTTTCTGTTAATCATTGTGTTCTAATACATTTACATACGGAGAGACCTTTATTAAAGGCTTTTGTCAAGCCCAAGTTAGTACACATGTAGGAGGGATTTTCAAGCACATTTGAGTACCCAATTTTGTTTGAAAAAATCCTCATTGGCATAGCAGTTGCTGAGGAAATGTGTCATGGTGTGTTTCAGTTTTACCTCTGTGTTTTTCAGCATGTTGGATATGGAGGAGAGAGACTTTGTAGATAGTGGTTTGTAAGTTTTGAACAGTGATGGATGAACTTCAAGAAATCATACACAAAACAAAAA